>NC_050447.1:108685943-109000110 GCF_903995425.1 Onychomys torridus
AAAGAAAGAGAATTAGAGACCAATTTCCCTTATGAGCATAGATGCAAAATTTCTCAATATAATATTTTAAACCAAATCTAGAAACACACTAAAAAGATCACCCACCATGCTCAAGTAAGCTTCATCCCAGAAATGCAGGTTTGACTTAGTATACAGAAGTCAGTAAATGTAATCCACCAAATAAACAAACTAAAAGACAAGAGAAACTCAAAGCAATTCCACTAAAATCAAGAACAAAACAAGGTTGCCCATTCTTTCCATACCTATTTAATATAGTACTTGAAGTCTTAGCTATAATAATAAGACAAGAGAAGGAGATTGAGGGGATACAAATTGAAAAGGAAGATCTTTATATGCAGATGATATGATGGTATACATAATTTGCCCTAAAAATTCCACCATGTGACTCTTAAAGCTGATAAACACTTTCAGCAAAGTAGCTGGAATATAAAATTAACTCATAAAAATCAATAGCCATCTTATATGCAATTGACAAGTGGACTGATAAAGAAATCAGGAAAACAACATCTTTCATAATAGTATCAAATAATATCAAATCTGTTAGAGTAACTCTAAACAAGCAAGTGAAAGACTTTTATGTTAAAAACTTTTAGGTATTGGAGAAAGAAATTGAAGAAAATATCAAAAAGTGGAAATATCTCCCATGCTCAAGGATCAGTAGGATTGATTTAGTAAAAATGGCCATCCTACCAAAATCAATCTACAGTTTCTCTGCAATCCCCATCAAAATTCCAAAACAATTCTTTATAGATCTTTAAAAGACAATTTTCAACTTCATATGGAAACAAACAAACAAAAACCCAGGAAAGCTAAAAAAATAAAAATAAAAAAAAAATCCTGAATAATAAAAGAACTGCTAGAGGTAGCACCTTCCTGAATTTCAAGTTTTACTACAGAGCTAAAATAATAAAAACAGCATAGTATTGGCACAAAAACAGAGAAGATGATCAGTGGAATCGAAGTTAAGACCTAGATATAAATCCACACATTTATGAACACCTCATTTTTTATAAAGAATCCAGAAATATGCACTGAAAAAAGAGAGAGCATCTTCAACAAAAGGTGCTGGTCAAACTGAATGTCTGCATGTAGAAGAATACAAATAGATCCATAGTTATCACTTTGAAGAAAACTCAACTCCAATGGATCAAAAACCTCAACATAAGACCATTATCACTTTGAAGAAAACTCAACTCCAAATGGATCAAAGACCTCAATATAAGACCAGAAACACAGAAGCCGACAGAATAGAAAGTAGGGAACAGCCTTGAACTCATTGGCACAGGAGAAGACTTTCTGAACAGAATACTGTCAGCACAGGCACTAAGATCAACAATAAATGGGACCTCATGAAAATGAAAAGCTTCTGCACAGCAAAGGACACTGTCATTTGGACAAAGAGGAGGAAGTCTACAGAATGGGTAGAGATTTTTACCAACTACACATCTGATCGAGGGCTAAAATTCAAAATATATAAAGAACTCAAAAACTAAATATCAAGAAAACAAATAACCCATTTAAAAATAGATCTAAACACAATTCTCCAAAGAGGAAAGTCAAATGAATAAAAAGACATACGTGTTCAACATCCTTAGTCATCAAGGAAATGCAAATCAAAACTAATTTGAGATTTCATATTAAACCTATTAGAAAGGCTAAGATCAATAAAACAAGTTACAACTCATGCTAGTTGGCTAGGATGTAAAGAAAGAGGGGTAACACTCATCTATCACTGGTAGAAGTACAAAATTGTACAGCCACTACAGAAATCAGTGGCAGTTCCTCAGGAAGATGGGAATCCATCTACTTCAAGATCTAGCTATACCACTTTCGGACAGATACCCAAAGAACTCTTCTTCCTACCACAGAGACACTTGCTCAACCATGTTCATTGCTGCTCTATTCACAATAGCCAGAATTTGAAAACCACTTAGATTACTCTCAACAGAAAAATGGATAAAACAAATATGATACATTTACACAGTGGAGTATTTACTCTGCTGTTTAAAAAAATAAAATAACAAATTTTGTAGGTAAATGAATGGACTAGGAAAAAATTACTTGAGTGAGGTAACCCAGTCCAAGAAAGACAAATATGGTATGTATTTGCTTATATGTGAATATTAACTGTTTAGTCAATGATAACCAAGCTCCAATCTATAGAACCACAAAAATTAGGTATAGATTAAGAGTAGCCCTTTTATATACCTTGAAACATTCAACCCTAAGAAGCATGTCTTTATCAAATCCCTTCTCTCCTGGCTCAGGGAATCCCATGGAAGAGGAGGTGGAAAGAGAGTATAAGAGCCAGAGGGGATGGAGGACACCAAGAAAACAAGGCCCTGTAAATCAACATGATCAACATACATATAAACACAGAGACTGAGGCAGCATGCACAGGGCCTGCAAGGGTCTGCACCAGATGGGGCCGTAGAACTGAAAGAAGTGGACACACCTCCTATCCCTAACCCAGAAACAATCTCCAGTTGACAGCCACTTGCAAAAAAAAATTTAGTTTCCCCCAAGGGAGTTTCACTGAGGAAATAAAGTACTCTTAAGGGTAGGCTGCATGCTCTGGAATAAATGGACAAGACATCAACAGCATCTTCAGACATTCCTTGTCTCATAACATTGTCATGGCTTTTTAAAAATTTTATTTTATTTGTATATTTTTTCTTCTTTATCTCTTTTATAAATATTTATTATTTATTTTATGTATATGGATCTTTTGTCTACATGTGTGCCTGCACATCAGAAGAAGGCAATATATCCCATGGGGCTAGCTAAAAATGGTTGTGAGTTGCCATGTGGGTGCTGGGAGTTGAACTCAGGACCTCTGGAAAAGCATCTAGTGCTCTTAACCACTGAGCCATCTCTCTAGGCCCCTCTTCTCCCCTTTTACCACACAGGTCCTTTGCATATATATTATAGCTTCCAGTTTAGTGTTTGTTTATAGGGGATTCCAGAGTGTGTGAGCAAGTGAGTCTCAGTTGCTAGTGCCTTGTCTTGGACTCATTTGTTTGTTTGTTTGTTTGTTTGTTTGTTTGTTTGTTTTGTCCTATTCTGGTGTGTTAGTTTTTTTTTAATCTTATTACGTTTTATTATTTTCCCATAGAAGCCTGTTTATTCTCTAATGAGAAGCAGGAATGGGGCAGATAGGGATGGGAGGGGAGATGGGGAAGGAAGTGGGAGGAGTAGAGGGGAAAACCATAATCAACATTAGTACTTGGGAAAAACATCTATTTTCAATAAAAGGAAAGAGAGAAAGAGGGAAAATGTTCAGAAAGTCTAAGAAAAAATAATCATCAGAATATTTCTTAACACAACATCCGTGCCTAACCGTCTTGTAGTTCTTTCCACAGGTAGTCAGGTCTGTATCCACCCACTGTCCACCACACAATGAGGGCTTCAGACAAATTCATGGTGTACTGTAACTTAAATTATGACTTGAGTGGCAAGAATCTCCAGGTCACTGCAGAAAACACCATAGTTCATTGATGCAATACTCTACACCCCTGAAATCCAGATGCCTCTTCCACATGGACAGCATTGCACAATCACCATCCTCAAGGAGACAGCCATGGCAAAAACCTGCAGAATGATTACACTGATGCTTTGTAAGACCAAGAAAGTATTTACGGCAAAGGGTCTTAGTCAACAAAACAAGAAAAATGCCCTAGACCAAAAGACATGACTTTGGATTGAAAACATCTCTGTGCTAAAGAGATGGTTCAGAGAGGGAAGTGCTTGCTAGGCACTTTTTAACTTAGAACCTCAACCAAACTACCAGTTAAGTAAGCAGACAGACTGAAGACCTATTCAGACACACATGAAGATCCAAATTCAATCTACAGAACATATATATATATATATATATATATATATATATATATATATATATATATATATATATATGGCAGGCATTCTGGTGTTCATTGGCACTGCCGAGGCAGACAAAGAGCAGCAGATCCTCTTGGCTCACTGGCCAGCCATCCTAGCCTCCTCTGTAAGCTCCAGCCAAGGAGAGACTTTCAAACAACAAGGTAGATGACTCCCAAATAACAACAGGCAAGGCTTGCCTCTGGTTGTCTACATGCATGCACATACACATCCATGTACACACACACACACACACACACACACACACACACACACACACACACACGGGCACAAATGCACCCCAAGATTTTTTTAAAAATCTCACCAACCCCAGAAGAGAAACTAAGATAGACAGACCTGCAAGGAGCACATCATCTACAAACCTCAGAAGAGAAAAAGGAAATAAACATGGGTGTCATTCAACAGGCCAGATTGTGATGAACTAAAACCTCTAAATTTCTGAAGTACATTTTTCTAACCTAGAATTCTATACTCAACCCAACTACCATTTAAGTAAGAGGACAGACTGAAGACCTCTTCAGACTCACAGAGAGAGAGGAAGGTTGATGGATGAAGAAAGAAACCAAGGCTGCTGTTCATTAATCCAAAAAAGGGTAACCACGGATGTTTACAGCAGAGCCAGAAGAGATTGCCTTTAAAAAATAAAGCAAAACTGGACATATTTGGGTTGGCGAAGCTCAGTGGTAAAGTGTTTGCTGAGCATTTGCAAGGCCCTAGGTTTGATCCCCAGGATGGAAGAACATACTGACAGATATACAAAACTGGAAGAGTTGGTACTGAATTACTGAGATTTATGCAGCAAACTAAGCAAATGAAATAAGAAGCCGATGATTCATTCTATGGGGAAGAAAAAGGCATAAGAAAGAAAAATTAATCACATGGACTGCACCACTCAGAATGCAGAGTTATGATAAACTCTGAATGACAAGGCAAGGAAAATTAGAATTTATCTGTATTGGCGGAATACAGAAGATAACTATGTGTGTAAAAGAATAAATCCTTAATTGCAGGAAACACTGTTGAGTTTCTTTCTTCAATCAAGATATCTGTTAAACATACCGTATTGTATACATTCGCATATGTTAAAAATACAGCAGTGACTTTCTATAGAATCTGTAAAATCAGCACATGCACACACACACACACACACACACACACACACACACACACACACACACACACACCATGCACTTCTGGAGAGCAGGGTGACTCCAGTATGGCTGATAACAGGGCACAAGAGCTCACAGTCAGTAACTCCTACAAGATGGCAGCTGCCTAAATCTCTCATCATCAGCCATGTGGAATCGTGTTAATCTTCTACTTTACATATATGTAACTTTAGTAAAACTTACAGTCAAATTTTAGGAAAGGTGAAAGAGTGAGTGTGACCCTGGAGTGCAGATGTAGGTTGACTGACAGGTGTGTCCCCCACCAGCAGGGGGGCTATGGCTAGTCACTCTCAGGCTTTCATAACCACCACACAGGATTAAAGGCTCCTCACAGGGACCACTTTTGGAATGACTGGAACATTCCAGTCACCTTCAAGTCTCTTCACACTCCTTCCCAGCTGAATCTGATCCTTGACTCCACAGAGTTGGGGATTGATGTCCTTGTTATGTGCCCTTGAAATAAGCTTGTTTATTGTGTTTAGACAATCAAGGAAATTTTTTAGGTCCATGGTTTAATTTCCTGCTTTAAAAAATGAATATACTGAAAAAATATCATAGCTTCAAAATTTATAGTCACTCCTGAATAATTCCCCAACTCCTGTTCTAATCCGTAGGGATAGCCCATCAGCAAGCTGAACAAAACTCCTTAGCCCCCATACATAATCTCACCAACAAAATAGAATTCAAAGCCCTTTCTGGTTATAGATAATCAGACACAATGTAGAAATAAACTAATTCTGAAAACCATTTGTTTCTCATTTGGATGGTTTCTGATAGAATCATAAGGATAGAGGGAAATGTACAGAGAGAATATGGACATTAATACAGAGTAGACATGGCAGCAAATATTCAAGGGACTTCCCATTCTAACTGCCAATAGATCATGTTTAATCCATTCATAGGAATTTCCTACACAGTTGGAACATCTGGGCCTGTTGCATGTTCCACTCCCAAGTTCTTTTGTCACCCTCTCCTGAGATGGTGCAGACACCAGTGACCTTTACCTGCCAGTGTGATGCCTGCTGCTCTACCCTAATTTTCTGTAACCTTCAGTAACATCTCACTAAATGACTAGTTTCCCAGAACGTATCTTATGCTACCTTGATAACAACATGCTGTCCTGATGACCATTTCTTGACATCCACCCTCTATAACCAGTCACTTTCACCTTTCTCTTTGCTTAAGACACTGCAATGTCTCCTCACAGCATCCCATTATTGTTGTTGACGTTCTCCGAGCATTCTTCACGCAGCAGCTAGCTAAGCTTAAGAATTATAAGCCAGACAATCAGCCCTCTTAAAATGCTCCCATGGCTGCAATTATGATAAATCCAAACTCCTCATCCAGGGCCTACCTAGGAGCACATGATCTAACACTCTGTAACAGCTGCCCAGCTGTGGCTACCTCACTGGCCACCCTGTCTTCCAGGTGTCAGGTCTCATGTACCATTCTGACTATTGCCTTCCTGGCCACTGGCTCTAGCAATCACTCCCTGTCACTCACCATCACTCACATCACCCTGTTCGTTTCTTTCATGACACTACACACAGAAGTTTTTGCTTACTTGTGAATTTACATGATTGCAACTTCTTTGCTACATAGGTCCAGGAGGTTAGAAACCTTGTCTGTCTTGTTCAGAGTAAAAACTAAGGCGTATTCATTTTAATCAATTAGGTAATATTTAATTTGGAAGGCATATAATAACCGAGGATAAAGAAGAATAAACAAAAGACCCTAAAGAAAACAGATAATACAGGCAATAGCAGGAACTGCCAATGTTTTCTAATAGTTTCTCAGACAAATGTTAGAGCTCTTTTTTGTGGTTTGGATGTAGTTTGTCCCCAGAACCTATGTGTTGGATGTCTAGTTCACAGAGTGATAGAGAGGGAAGGGTGGAGCCTAATGGGTGGGAATTAGGTTACTGAGGGTATAACTTTTGCAAGGGATTAATGCTGGTCTCACTGGATGAGTTTTCCTTGAAATAGAGAAAATGTGTGTGTAAGAGACAGAGACAGAGATAGACAGAGACAGATAGACAAAAGTTAGCTGGGTGTGATGTTATGCACCTCTAATCCCATATCCCAGCACTTGGAAACTGAGGCCAGAGGGTTGCAAGTTCCAGGTCAGTCTGAGCTATGTACCAAGACTGTCTCACAAAGCACAAACAAGAAACTGGTCCCTCTCTAGCTTTCTGTCCCTCCATGTCATCTCTCCCTCTTATATATGCTCTTACCATGAGGCCTTACCAGAGGCCTTGTCAGTGGAGCTATCTAGTCTCCAAAACTGTGAACTAAGTAAGATTCCTTTTTCTTATAATATGCATATCCACTAAAAAAAGAAAAAGAAAAAAGTCTTGAAAATATTTTTGAAAATCTGATTGACAAAAGAACTAAAAGAAAAACATTCATTTTTCAGTTACAAACGTAAAAGCAGACATTTAAGGAGAGAGGGGAATCAGTGAGAACATTCACAAAGCATACTACCTAAGTAATGCCTGCCTGAAAAAAAGAGAAAACATATGACACAGAATTATTAAAAGATTTCCAGAACAAAAAAAAGTCATACCTCTAAACATTATCAAGCTGGAAAAAAGGGTTAAAATGCATATGTACATATCATTATGAAAGCTTAGAATGTCAAAGACTACAAAAAGATTAAATTGCCTACCATCCTTGTTACTTTTCTGTTGCTGTAACCAAACATTATGACCAAAAATATTTATAAAAGAAAGTGTTCAATTGGGCTTACAGTTTCAGAGAACTGGAATACATGATGGTAGAACAAAGGCGTGGTGGTGTGAACAGCTGAGAACTCACATCTTGATCCCACACAGGAAACAGAGAGCACGCTGGGAATGGTATGATTCTTTGGAAACATCAAAGCTCTTTCCCCTCACCACCACCACCCACTCCATGACACACCTCCTCCAACGAGGCCATACCTCTTTCCAGATAGTTCCAGCAACCATGTGAGCCTATGGGGCCATTTTCATTCAAACCACTACATTCCACCCCCTGCCCTCGCAGACTCATGGTCATACTATGACGTAAAATGCATTTAATCAGCCTTCCAAAGTTCCCACAGACTCTCAGTCTCAACACTTTAAAAGTCCAAAGTTCAAAGTCTCCTCTGAAACTCAAAGCAGTCTCTGAATTGTAACCCTTGTAAAATCAAAAATCAAATTATGTAATTCTAATATACAATGGTACAGAATACACGTCGCCATTCCAAAAGGGAGGGATAAGGGCATAGTGGGGAAATACTGGACCAAGGAAAGGTCAAAACCTAGCACAGAAATAGCTCTTCCTGCTGATTTTTGAGAACTATTTTCTCCATCAAGTTCCCAGGTCTATTAACTTAAGATCCCATTCTTTTTCTACTTATAGAGTCACATCACACAGTTGTTCACTGAGCATGTTTACATAATCCTAATATTCAGTTCTATAGATTGGCTCTCAATATTCAGCATCCACCCACAGATAAAATGTAAGAGAATGGTATAGAAGAGAACACATGTTAGGAAACCAAGCATTGAGGGCTTGATGTGTGGCTCCATTGCCTCCTGTTTAGGAAGCCCTGGATTGATAGACATTGAAGTGTTCCAATATGGAAGTCAGGGGCTAAGAGATCACTAGAGCCAGAACAAGGCAGGAAATCTGGAAGAACTGATATTCTTACTGTATACAGTGAGAAACCAGGGAAAACTCGAGTTTGTAGGTGAAAATATAAAAGTCCAAGACTATGCTTTGCTGGGTATGGTGGTGCGCATCATTGACCCCAGCATTGGAGGCAGGCAGAATGAGATAGATCTCTGTGAGTTCTAGGCCAGCCCTGTCTACATAGGGAGACTGTACCAAAAAATAATTTTTTGTTTAAACTTGTAGTAATAGGCAAGAGAGAAACTAAAAACAAACCATAACAAACAAAAAGAAAAGACGGATTCACCATTGTCATGACAGGGAGACAATAGCTACTGTTTAGAAGCTTACAAGTCAAAGAACAAAAGTAAAGTCACATTATTTAGAATTGTGGCAGGAACCAGCAGAGGACTTAAGGTAGATGTTTTGAAAGTTACACCTCTATGGAGAAAATCGACCTGAGGTGGCTGAAGAAGAGAGACTGACTTTTCATTTCTGTCTCTCACATCATTCAAGATGGTTTTTGTATGGGTTACTGTAAGAAGGTATTCATGCTTAAAAATTAAAATTTACATACAAAAAAATCACGTGCAGTTTAAAATGGAGATGATTAAGGTCTAACTAAGACCTTCCTGGCTGACGTTATCACTGAGAGGATAATCCCATGATATCCTACCAGAGCTAAAAGTCTATGATTCAGTGTCTTGGAATTGGACTTTTTAGTACATTGTCACCACTTCTGATCTCAACTTTGTAAACAGAGACAGTCTCCATGTGCATGTCTGTCCTCTTTACCTAATTCACACCAAGGAGAGCATCTACTTGGAAACAACCCCTTGGACAGTATCTTCCCTTAAGCCAGCATTTGAGATTAGTTTCCTTGAAAGATTTATGCTGAAAGCCTAAATAAAGCAGACTGCCAAATGCTCAGACTAGTGCAACCAGTCTCCAAGGCAAGGACAGTGTGCTCTACTGCACCTGTCTGACTTAGGAGGACATCAGGTCTCAGATCAGTAAGTTACCCTCCCAAGAGCTCCCAGCAACTAAATGATAAAAATCAGAGGGACTGGCCTCTTGTAGAACAGATGGCTTCCAACAGCTTAAAAAAAAAAAAAAAAAAAAAAAACAGAAATCTGAAAAGTTAATTATCAGGAAAATTAAAAATCAAAGCCATAATAACATCACCTCAGACTTGTTAGCCATTGTCAAAAAGAAGGAAAGAAAGAGAGAACGAAAACAACAAAACAGCAAGCATTGGTGGGCAGGAGGGGGGGGAGGGACCTTCGCACACTGTTAGCAGGAATGTAAATTGGTGCAGTCATTATGGAAAAGTTTGGGAAGAGCCCCAAAATATTAAAAATAGAATTACCATATGATCCAGCAATCTGACTTCTGAATATATTTCCAAAGGCAATGAAAGCAAGATCTCGAAGAAATATTTGCATTCCTATCTCGCATTGTAGCGCTGTGCATATCACAGTAGCCAAGGGACAGAATCAGCCCAAGTGTCCATCAACAGAACAAATGGATAAAGAAAATGTGGTGCATATATACAATGAAATTTCACCTGGCTTTGAACGAGAAGGAAGCCTTTCCATTTGTGACAATGTGGGTGAAACTAGAGGGCATTAAGCTAAGTAGACTAAGAAAGCCACAGGCAGACAACTGCTACATCAGCTCCCTCACATGAGGAAACTAAACCAGGTAAACTCATGGAAACAGAAAGGAAACTGCTGCCTGCCAGGGCTGGGGTGGGATGCTGCCAAAGGATATAGGGTTTCCATGATACAGGATGCTTGCACTCTCATGATCGAATGTACACCATGGCTCCAACACTGCTGGGTATGCTTGCAATGTGCTAGATGAATAGATCTTAAGTGTCCTCAAAATAAATAAATAAAAATTTTAAAGAGAACACTGTCCAGACTCATTTTATGTGCAACTTCTAAGCTTGTATAAAAAATTTAAGCAAGCTCAGCTTTTGGAGGGAAAACTGAAGGTCAATCCCATTCATGAATATAACTCCAAAACTCCTGAACAAAGTCTTGGCAAAGCGAATCTGGCAACTTAGCAGAGTAGAACAGCACCATGACCAAGCTGAGTCTTTTCCAAGAATGAAAGCTCGGATCAATAATAGGATACACAGTAACATATTCTATCTCATTAATGGGAGAAAATCATATTGTTATCTGAACTGATATGGTAGAGCAGTTAATAAAATTGAAACCAGCATTCATGAAGCAAAAAAAAAAAAAAAAAAAAGGCAAACTGGTGAGAGAAAGGGATGTATGGAACACATTAAAGAGCACCTCCCAACTCACAGAGAAAAATAAAAATAGATTCAATTGTGAAATACAAACACAGCTCTTTACAATCAAGTACAATAGCCCAACACAGTTGTGCACATCTGTAATCCTACACCCCAAAGGCCAAGGCAAGAGGATTGCTGGACCCCAGGAATTTGAGGGCAGCAGAAGCAACACAGTGAGTATCTCTCTCAAAATAGTATGTCATTTACAATACTAACAGAATATGTTGAACAAAAGATATGCAAGGCCTTTGGGAAGAAAGTTAAACAACATATAACTGTCATGAATATATTAAATAAAATCTAAATAAAGCTGAGGGCAACCCAGTGTTATAGTGGTTACCTAGTATATATAAAGCCCTGGGTTCATTCCCTAGTACCACAATAAAGGACCTAAATACACTGAATGGCATCATTTTACTGTACATAGAAGGTAGACTGTGTTAAAAGATATCAAATTCTACAAAATGTTCTCCAAATTCAATATAATTCTAATAAAAATCTTAATAAGGTATTTTTCAAGACTTAAAGTAATTCTAGAATGTACATAAAGTCAATGCAAAAGGTCTTATGTAAATAAAAGTATTCTGCCAGATGCATTAGAAGCAATTAGGATTGTGTGTTTAAAAACACAATGGGTGAAAAGCGGACCTGTGGAACAAAAAAGGATTGCAAAAATAAGACACACTCAAATGAACCTGGCACTTGTAGAACAGGGGAATATTCGTGCAAAAAAATGAACATGGATTTTTGTCCCACACATACATAAAAACCAATTCTAGCTGGTGTAGTTCCAGCTATTGTAGAGACAGAGGCAGAAGGATCACTGAGCCCAGGAATTCAAGACCAGTCTGAGCAAAGCAATGAGATTCCATCTAATATATAAATAAATCCAACTCTGTTGAGTCAGGAACTAATAATAAAATCAGGACTTTTTAAACATCCTAATGAGCAGAGCTCACTCACACCTTTGATCAGGAGGCAGAAGCAGGCGGATCTTTGTGAGTTTGAGGCCAGTCTAGTCTATAGGGTGAGGCACAGGCACAAGAGAGCCAGAGCTACATAGTGAAACCCTGTCCCGGAAGGAAAAAAAAAAAAAAAGCCTAATGATTTAGGACAAGATTTATTTTAAAGCCAAGCAAGAAAAATACAACCTACAAAAAAAAAATATTATTAAGGTTGAGTAATACACAGGTTTTTGCACAGCCAGGAGAAAAGTAAGAAGATAAGCCTGAAACTGGAAGGCTTGAGAATCCCAGAGAAAGAGAAAAAGAAGAAGAAAGAGAAAGGACAGGGGAAATACAGAAAGCAGGTCTACTGTGAAGAGGACGCACCAATAGACAAAATATGTAAGACACCATCAACTCCTTATTAATCATGGAACACAAACTAATATCGTACTAAAATAACCTTTCAAAAGCAAAAACCCAACAAACCCATGCTCTGGCAAGGACACTGAGCCACAGACATTTCTCATACATTGCTGTCAGGAGTACATATTGGCCCAAGTACCAGAGAAAGAAATTGGCATTGCTTCATGTGGCAGATATTGGAAACTGGCTACTCAACTTCCATTCCAACCTCCTTCTAGTAGGCCTCCCTAGATTTCAAAGACAGAAAACTCAAAAAGTATTTCCAAGACACCAGTAGCACTCCATTGTAATTAAGGCTTTCCTCATCCAGCATTCCCACTGAGATTGGACTGAGTTAAGTGGGAAGCCAGGCAGGGCTGAGAGTATTCATTTCGTGGGCAAGGATTATAATGGTGACTTCCCAATCTGAGAAGGTGGTTTCAGAGCACAGGCTTGGTTCTGGAGCCAGCAGGTCTAACCATGGCTTCTTGATTTAGCTCGAGTGGTTCTCTAATTGTACCTAAAGCCCTGTGGCTTTGGAGCCTGAATTGAATTGGCCACATTCTGGTTCAAAGCACAGTTTCCTCTTGAAAGAAAAAGTGGTAGCTTCCTTGGTGGCCCTATCCTTTGGTGTGGCTTTGGAAATCATTCCTACAACTTCTGTCTGGAGACTATTTCTTCAGCCCTATCAACTATTCTGTAAATGATCAATAGCCTATTTAAAAAATCCCTTTCTGCTTTAATGAATGTCCACTGTTCTTTGTAACTGCATCTTAAACAATATACCTAGCAAAGTTGAACTTATACATCTTCTATAGTCCAGCAATCACAATTCTAGATATACAGCCTAAAGAAACTCTTCATATATAAACCTACACTACATACAAGGATATTTATTAAAGCATTATTCTTAATTTTAAAAATTTAAAAAAAAAAAAAACAACCTTGAGCTAGTGAGATGGCTCAGCAGTTAAGAGCACTTGCTGCCAAACCTGACAACCAGAGTTCATTTCAAGGACCCACATGGTGAAATAAACAAACGGACTCCTTCATGTGCTCTGACCACACACACTCAATGTCACATGTGAATATGCACATACACATTAAATAAATACATCTGATTTTAAGGAATGTTTTAAACTAGCAACAGCCTAGTGTCTATTGAGAGTAGAAAGTTATAATCAAGAGAACACTACACAAATATGAAAATGAATGACCTGTATCTTTGTCTCTTAGCATGACTAGATTACAAATTAATATATAATGAAAAACTCACAACAGAATATATACAACATTTTTCTAGCATATTCAAGACCCTTGTTTAATCTCTGGTATCATAGGAGAGAGGGCACAAAGATAAGAGCCAGAGGACCAGGATATCACTAGGACAGTGTCTTCTAGATACGACACTGTACCCATGAAAATTCAACAATATGGTTGTCTAAACAAAACCTTCATGATGGCAATACCAGTAAACATGCCAATGTGGATGGGAAAACTTCATAAAGCCTCATCCCTGGATGAAGAAACTGTAGACAATTAATAGCTACTGAGAAAGGGATAATCAATTTTCTCTGGAGATGAGCCTCCTGAAAGGTTACTCAATCACAAATAGCTAGCCCTACCTAAATACATGTACATACAAGGAACACTAAATGGACTCAGTAGGTCGTGTGTGTGTGTGTGTGTGTGTGTGTGTGTGTGTGTGTGTGTGTATAAAATTGTAGAGGAAGTTATCACAAATTTGAGGTGGGAATGTTATGGAAGCAATTAAAAGATGAGAGATATGAATGTTGTAATACAGTTCTTATGTGTAAAAATTCTCAAAAAATAAGAAATAAAATATTTTAAAAACAACATTTTAAAAAATGTATGAGTATAATATTTTTATTCACAGTCTTATGTCATTTAACAGGGATATGTACTGAAACATATGTCATTAAAAAACCTTTTCTGCTCATGATGTAGCTCTCAACGACTTCCCCAGCACCATGCCTATCATACCTGCAGCATGCTCCTTGTTCCCATACTCCTTGCCATGATGATAATGTTCTAGTCCTTTGAAACTATAAGCAAATCCCCAATTAAATGCTTTCTCTTATAAAAAAACAAAAACAAAAACACCTTATCTGCATACTAAAATAGTATATTATTTGAAGATACATAGATATGTGATAAGACTATAAAAAAATCACTATAGTTGGGAATGATGGCTCACACCTACAATCTTAGCTCTCATGAACTTGAGGCAAGAAAATTATCATAGGTTCAAGACCAGCCATGGATATAGGGAGGTACCAGGACAGCCTGGGCTAAAATGAGATCCTATATGAAACACCAAAAAGGAAACTCGTGAAGTGGCTCAGACAGTAAAGATGCCTGTCTCCAAGACTGACAACCAACAAGCCCAGGCCCCACATGGTAGGAGAGCCAGCTCCGGCTAGCTGTCTTCTGGCTGCCACACACTTGCCTTAATTCATATACATACATTAAAAATATGTAAATAAATACTGTGGTTTTTTTTTTTTTTATGTAAAGAGCCAAGCATGGTAGCATATGCCTTTAATCCCAGCACTCAGAAGGCAGAGGCGGGCAGATCTCTGAGTAAGAAGCCAGCCTGGTCTACACATAATGAATTTCAGGATATTCAGAACTACAAAGTGAGACTGTCTCAAAAAAGTAAGTAAATAAATAAAAAGGGGGCTGGAGAAATGGCTCAGAGGTTAAGAGCACTGGCTATTCTTCCAGAGATCCTGAGTTCAATTCCCAGCACCCACATGGTGGCTCACAAACATCTATAATGAGATGAAATCACAGGTGGTATTTAACATAGACTTCAGGATAATCACTACATCTTGTGGGGGAAACGAGGGTATGGTAACAAAGGGGTGCGAAGCTGGGGGTGGTGGTGCAGGCCCATAATCTCAGCACTTGAGAGGGTCAGAAGGCGAAAGCCATTCTGGACTACACAAAAAATTAGAGGCTGGCCTGGGCTATATTAAACTCTGTCTCAGAAGCAAGCAAACAAAACACATTCATGCATGCACATGTGCAAGCATATGAGCACACACAGAGTGAGAGAAATGGGGAGGGAGAGAGAGAGGGAAGGAGGAAGGGAAGGAGGTAGAGAGAGATTTCCAGGGTGCTGGCAATATGTCAGTCCAAGGTGGGGACTCGGGATACTACTACAGGCTGTTGTTAAACTGTTACAGACTCTTCCATCTACTGTACATAATTGGCTTCATTATCTAAATGTTACAGAAAAAGGATTAAGAAGGCAAGAAAAAAAGGCAGGTGTTAGCACATCCAACATATATATTTATATACATATATAATCCTGTCATAAAGTCATACAAGCACAAACAAGAAACAAGAGAAGTGAAAGGTTATTGTTGGGCACTATTTAAAATGACAAAAACCTAGAAATAATACCGACAGCTGTAAGTTGGGAACAACAACACATTCAGCAAATTGAAGCAGGATAAAAGAATTCTATGTATGGGTATGATGGCTCCAGTACATGTTATGTAAAATATATATATATATGCATGCCCTGGGGGTATACCTCAGTGGTAGAGTACCTGTTTAACATGCATTAAAAACCTGGGTTTGATCCGTAGCATAAACTCGTAGTGAACAATAAGAAAAGCCTTTTGTATCAAAAAAGAGAAAATATAGAATGTTACTGACATACCTAATATAAGATAGTACTTATATACATATATGGCATATATGAATGACTTTTTTTGTTTGTTTGTTTTGTTTTTTGTTTTTCAAGACAGAGTTTCTCTGTGTAGCTTGTGGCCTTTCCTGCATCTCACTCTGTAGCCCAGGCTGGCCTCAAACTCACAAAGATCCACCTGCCTCTGCCTCCTGAGTGCAGGATTAAAGGCATGCACCACCACCGCCGGCCATGAATGACATTTATTTGCAAAATAAAGGAAGAAATAAGGACTAGGAGATGGCTCAGTAAATAAAGAGCTTGCTGCGCAAACGTAAAGATCAGAGTTGGAATCCCAGCACCCACATAAACACCAGGTGGGCACGGCATCCTGCCTTCAATTCTAGCACTCCAAAGGCAGAGAAAGAAGATATTGTCAAGCTCTTGGTTTAGTTGAAAGAGCCTGCCTCAAGGAATAAGGTAGAAAATGATGAAAAACAGACTCCCAACACAGCCTCAAGCCTTCCAGTCACAGGCGCGCACACACACACACACACACACATATGTGAACATGTACATACATACACCAGAGGCACATGAAAAGAAAAAGGAAACCAATAAACTAATAAAAGGGGCTAGAGAGATGGCACGCAGGTAAGAGCACTTGCTATTCTTCCAGAGGACCCAATTTCATTTCCCAGCTCCTATCAGGTAGCGTGTAACTCCAAACTCACATGATCTGAGGCCTTGTTTAGATACCCACATAGGTACAGCATATGCACACACACACACACACACACACACACACACACACACACACACACACATATTCACATAAGTAAGAATAAATCTTTAATAAAAGAAGTAGTAAAAATAATTACTTATAGAGAAGGGACAAAATTAAGAAAGGAACTGAGCACAAACTCCTCTAATTATATAGTTTTAACTTTTGGGACTATGTAATTATTTTTACATATCCACATCATAACCTAACCCTAAAGTAAAAGAATAAAGCAAGCCCTAGAGTTGAAAACAAGCTAAAATAAACTAGCAATTTTGGAAACAGCCCCACAGAAGAAAGAGGTCTTCGCCAAATTTTGTGGCCAACACTTTGGCAGCCCATATTTGGGGGCATCTCCCACAGAGAACTCTAAGATTTCATTTAACTATTCTATTGCTAGAGAAAATACTGGGATGCTGTTTTGAAATTATGACTATTGTAGAGTGATCTAATTCAGCACAGAACAGCTATTATAAACTAAAATAACTACATAGAAAGAAAAGATATGCAGGAACATAATCAAAGAGGTTAAATTTTTAAAATCAATATTAAATTTGAAAATTGAGAAAAACCAAAGCAATGTTCTATTAGTAAATTTGGAAATATTAGGATAAATGTGTAATCTTTTTGGGGGGGAGAAAAGGTACTTTTCTTGGGCTGGAACTCATCCTGAACTTTACTGGCTTCAGCCTCCCAAGTAGCTGGGACTACAGGACCCTACCCACTGATCTGAATTGGCACCCCAGAATTCATATGTGGTGGTTTGGAAAAAAAATAGTTCCCAAAGGGTGTGGAAGTATTATTAAGTGTGGCCTTGTTGGAGTAGGTGTGGTCTTGTTAAAGGAAGTGTATTACTGTGGAGGTGGGCTTTGAGGTCTCATATATGGTCAAGCCATGCCCAGCGAGACAGTTGCCTCTGGATCAAGATGTAGGACTTTCAGCTTCTTTTCCAGCTTCTCTGTCTGCCTGCACACCACCATGTCCCACCATGATGATAATGGATCTCTGAATTGTAAGCCACTCAATTAAATGTTTTCCTCTATAAGAGTTACTGTGGTCATGGAGTCTCTTCACAGCAATAGAAACCCAAATTAAGACACCATGTTTAAAAAAAAAAAAAAAAGCCTGCTGTGATGTTGTGCATTTGTAATTCCAGTGCTGGGGAGGCAGACACAAGTGGACCCCTTGTACTCTAGCTAGCCAGTCTAGCTCATTAGATGAGCTCCAGGCTCCAGGTCATAAGAGAATCTGCCTCAAAATTGAAAAAAGATGTAGACAGTATATGAGAAAGAGCACATGAGGCTGTGCCCTAGCCTCCTCAAGCAAACACACACACGCGCGCGCACACACACACACACACACACACACACACACACACACACACGCCACATAGACAAATGAATGGACAAATGAAAAATTGAATGAATGAATGAATGAATGAAAAATAAATTTCCTCACTCTGCCACTGAAAGAGCTTAAGCCTCAGCAATCATGACCACCCACAAAACCCAGGTTTGGGTAGCTAATTACTATGCTTCCACTGAAAAGAACCAGAACTCCTTGAAGAACGGCTTACCCAGGATCAAGGAACACAGACAATGAATCTGAAATACCTTGTGGAAGAAACTAAGAAGATGTTTTAAATGGGGGTAGGGGTGTTAAGGACATGTCAGAAGGCCCAGTGGCTAGCTTGAAATGTATCCACTAAATACATTCAAGACAAATTTACATTAAAAAGTATAAAAAGAGCCGGGCAGTGGTGGCACACATCTTTAATCCCAGCACTCAGGAGGCAGAGGCAGGCGGATCTCTGTGAGTTTGAGGCCACCCTGGTCTACAGAGCAAGTTCCAGGACAGGCTCCAAAGCTACACAAAAAAAAACCTTGTCTTGAAAAAACTCTCCCCCCCCCCCAAAAAAAAGAGGTATGAAAAGAGCTAGTGAGATGGCTCAGTGGGTAAAGACACTTGCCATGAGCTGAAGACCTAAATTCAATGCCCAGGTCCCACAGGATAGACCACCACAAGCTGTCCCCCTGCATCATGGCATGTGCACACTCGCATATATATATAAATGTACAAAAGTAGTTAATTAAACATTTTTGATGTAATGACTGTAATGGGCATATTTTTTACCCAGGAGGCCACAATGACTCACTGAAAGAAACCTGACTTTCTCAATGTCTGAATCTGAAAATTGCAGTTGAGAGGAAGAGAGCTGGGGGTATTGCTCAGTGATAGAGTGCTGTGGGGTTCATCTTGGTTAGGCATATCTCTGGGGCAGTCTTTGATTGCTAATTGATGTAGGAGGGCTCAGCCCACTGTGGCCAGTACCATCTTCAGTAGTCTTGGGCTGTCTAAGAAAGCCAGCTGGACAGAAGCCACAGTAAGAACAAGCCAAGAAGCACTCTTCCCTCTGTGGTATCTGCTTCCGGCCCCTGCTTCACATTCCTGCCCTAACTTCCTTTAGTGATGGATTATGACCTAAGAGTCATAAGCTGAAATAAACCCTTCTCTCCCCAAGTCAGTTCTGACCATCATTTTATCAAACAACAGGAAGCAGACTAATGCAAGCACTTAGCTAGCATGCATAAGGCCCTGGGTGAAATCTCAAGATTTCAAAAAGAGAAGTGGGGGGGGGAGAAGTAAACATTTGCCCTATAGTTACAAGAAAGTACTGGCTGGTAATACAGAAAAATAGTAAAACTGCAAAATCACCACTTTTTGTTTTCTCATGAACTAGTGATCCGAGCAAGCATAATCAATGGGTGCTGAAAGCCTTAAATCAGATAGATGATAGGGCCAGAGTGGGAGAGTTGGAAGGGCGCTTGATCTCAAGCACAAAGATAGAGGTGAGGAGAAGCTCTTTCACAAAGCACTGACTGTACTCACTAATAATGTGATGTACACATCAAATTGAACAAGAGGGGAGCTTTATGTTAGCAGACAGATGTGCTTGCTATTATCTGTCCATAATGTGCCCAAGTGTGGAAACACTACCCTATGCCCCTCGAGTACAATAGAATCATTGTCAATTAAAAACAAAATTTGGGAAAGTAGCATTTAAAAAAATGTTGCTGGTAAACTGGATGTTGACAGGTGGCTCGGGATCAATCCACAAATGACTCTCCAGTCCCAAAGGGACATGTAACTTCTATGTGGAGAGGCGACCACACATGGCTTCAGCACAGCAGGTGCCAAACAGCAGGTGCTGCCAAGTAGCAGTATATGAAAGACACTGTCACCCAATCAATGCCCTTCGCAGACTCAGTGACTTTCCACCCAGGCAAGTCTTAGTTCTTTATGAGTCCCCGATGTAAGAGACACAGAGGAGCAAGCCAGCCAAGCTATCCAGATAGATCCAGAATGAGGAGCATTCTTAGGAATCAGGGCAACAGTCTACTCCAGAAGAAGGGATGTGGGGAATGGTTGTCTACACAAAGGGGATGCTCTTGACTGGATCGAGTTTTAAACAAGAGAAACAAGATGTTTGCAGGATGACTGAGGAGCATTAGAGTTGAGGCAGGCATGACGCTGCAATCATGTCACTTGAGGGTGTGGTAAGCACTTAGGGATGAAACTATATGTTTTGGCTTGTGATTTTGTTTTGTCTTAAAGACAGGGTCTCACTATAGAACCCAGGCTTGCTCCAAACTCACAATTCTACTGCCTAAACATTCCAAGAGTTGAGATTACAGGTATATATCACCATGTCTGGCTCTAGAGAAGCTTCTAGAAGATGAAGTGTAACTATTAAATGCTTTCCAAATCTCTATGTATATATATTTTTGAACTTCTGTATCCTCAGATTTACATCTGTAGATTCAAGTGGCCATGAATCAAAAACCAATTTTTAAGGCACCTATACTGAACATTAACACACCATCTCTTGCTATTATTCTCTGAACAATGTAGCCTAACAGTGATTCACACAGTATTTGAAGTGTGTTTGATATCATCAGTACTCCAGAGAATATTTAAAGTACACAGGAGTCTGCGTCTAGATTGTGTGTGAGTACTCTACCATATTACACACGGAATTTGAACAGCAGTAGATTACTGTCATCTCAGAGTGCCCTGCAGACAAACTCTCAGATTCCAAAAAACAATTGAATACAGACATTTACTTGAGAAGTAAGTATGACAAAATATTATTGAGTGTTAAATTTATGTGGGTTCTTTGTATTCTCCTTTGTGCTTCTCTGTATTAAGTATTTCTGTATTAATACAAAGGCAAATCTAAAATGAAATATAAAATACACAAGGGAAAGGTGGGCTGGAAAGATGGCTCAGTAGGTAAGAAAGAGCACTTGCTGCGAAAGCAGATCTTGAATCCCTAGCACCTATGTAAACAGTAGGGCATTACCATGTTTACCTGTAACCCCAGTACTGTGGACGGTGGAGACAGCAGGGATTACTGGGTATTGATTGCTGCCAGACTAGCTTCAAGTTCAGTGAGAGACTCTGCCTCAAAGGGCTAAGGCAGAGAATGAGAAAACTGAACAACTAATGTCTTCTGCTAGACTGCCCAAGTGCGCGCGCGCACGCACACACACACACACACACACACACACACACACACACACACACGCAGAAATATACCATGTATACATACATACACACACACACACACACACACACACACACAAACATGCACTCACTAAACAAGAATACAAAAAAACGAACATACTAAGAAATGCAACTAGGTTGCTTAATTCCGTAAATATTTGTTCATATATAAATATATACAATGTATAATGAGCCAGGAAGATGTCCAATGGATAAACTGCTTGCTTTACAAGCTTGAGGATATAAGTCCATCTCCAGAACCCATATAAAGCCAGATGTGATAATACACATCTGTCATCCCAGCACTTCTACAGTGAGAGGGGCAAAGAGAGGAGAATCCCTGGAAGCTCTTGAGTGGGCTAGCCTGGTGTATTCAGTGGCAGATAACAAGAGACCCTGCATCAAGATGGAGAGTAAGGACTAATGCTGGAGGTCATCTGCTGACATCCACACTGCCCATATTCACACACAAACACAAACCAGGCACAAAGAAAGGGAAAAAATTAAAACAGTATATCCTAGAAAAAGAACTGATTATATACTCTGATTAAGGACAGGTTCCCAGTACTAAAGAACGTCATTGGCTACTAAACAGAACAATTTCACTATGCTGTTACAGAAACAATCTTCCTTAGAATTCCTTGTCTAAGGCCAAACTAGGCTATTTGCAACAGGTGACCAGAGTCAGGTTTCCCTGGAAATGGCCTTCTCTAATCAGCAAACGTAAGCCAAAAGAGACGGCATCTTTGAAGACTCCTGTTTACAGATTCAGAAGTAAATCCACCTCAGGAATTTCACAATGGCGGCTTCAAACATGTAAGGGGTCAAAAGTCTGGAGAATGACTACTTCAAGGCAAATATCCACCAAAATAATAGTAATAATTTAAGCTTATCTTTGAGGGACTACTTTCAGAATTAAGATAACCAATGTTTCTGGGTATGGTCAATCTTGTTGGATAATTGGATTCCTTAAAAATGATTTTTTTTTTCTTTATAAAGGAAGAATAAGAAAACTAGTCAAAGGTTTTGTGGAGTCTTGGAAAGAAAGAGGTCAGACTATCCTCAGCACACTGGCTTCTGGGAACCAGTGTTCCACCCACCCCAAGCACACACACCCCTGGGAAAGGTAATCCTGAATTCCAGAGTCACTGGCTTCTCCTTCCTCTCCAGGAACTACAGTTTCGAACATTCCACCCACTAATCACTCCGTCTGTCCTGAAGCTCTTCCCTTCCTGGACAGCTTGGGCTTCCTCTCTGCAGACACATGTCCTGCTTCCTTTAGTTCCTTCCTGTGACATGGGAATTTCACAAATCTCACTCTCCTCTCTTCCTAAAATAGTTCAACCCCTTCCACAGCTCCAACTCTCTCTTTCTACATATGACTCCAACTAACATCAGCATCATGTTAGCATCATTCTTGAATCCCATACATAAATGTCAACTACCTGCTGCAAACAGGCACTTCATTGGCTCAGGTGTTTTAAATCCCATCTGCTCAGAATAGAAAGCAATACAACTCCTAGACTTCTATACCTCCAGTTCCTCTGTCTCTTCCTATGTGGCATCCTCAGAGAACATTGTACATCTTACCCTGAGTGTCACCAGCCTCTCAACACCCTTCATTTTACTGATCCTAAACTCTGAGATACTATCTGTAAACACAGGGCACAGGTCCCCATGCCAGGTTTGGAAATCACTGCTGTTTTCTTGTCTAGGTGTGTGTGCGTGTGTGTGTGTGTGTGTGTGTGTGTGTGTGTGTGTGTGTTTCATGTGTGAGTGTGCATTGTATTATGGGGGTCCAAGGACAACTCTGTTCTCTCCTTCCATCTTTTCAAGTTCCAGGGATCCAACTTGGGTCATCAGCATTGTGTGCAAGCGCTTCGCCCTTGTGCCGCCTTGGTGGCTGGATCACTGCTTTTTGTATGACATTTTCCAGATAAAATCAGCCCAAGGCCATGCTTGTCACCCATAAAACTCGGTTAAGATGTGTTGTGGTGCCCCTGGCCTCTTGAGGGATCCTACAAGAAGCTGTATGGCTCAGAACTGCCCTTTTAGTTGCTACTGAAGAATGGGCATGTTAGTCTTACATCACAAAGGGGACCTTTTATGAGACAGTCTCTGCCTGTGAAGGGAAAACCAGGGCAGAGGCAGCCTCCAGGCACAGTGGAGGGACTTGCTTTGGGTTGGTTTAGTGACCCACTTGTTCCTTGAGGACATCTGTTCTGACCTAAGAGTACTCGCCTGAAGGAGATGCTCAAGCGTCCCGAGGGGACTCTTCTCGAGTGACAAAGCAGGTAGGAAAAGGAAACAAAGGTGTAAGCCAGCCAGCCAGAACCCATCCATGCTCCAATCCAAAGGCCTGATCTCACATGCTCTATGTAAGGTGTGGCCATGATTTGGAGCAGATATTCCCCATGAACAAAGGTGTTTGTAATTATGAGACGGGGCTGGATCTAGGCAATGAAGATCCAGCTCATGCTTCAACAGCAAGGACGTTACCCAAAGAGCCATCTTCCTACCCTCAAAAGAGTTTTTAAAGTATGAGAGCTAAGTATAACTCAACGATGCAACACTTGTTTCTCATGCAGGAGACACATGGTTTGACAGCCAGCACTGGGGGACAGGGGGAGAAAACAGGGTAAAGTTAGTTGGAAACAGACTGCAGAAGGCCTTGAATTCTAAACCAATACAGTAGATTTTCATCTCAGGCCAATGGGGAGCCACCAAAAGGTGTGTGGGAGGAATAGACTGGAGAAAACAACCTTTAAGAGATTAGCTTTATCATGTTCTGGATAGAGGCCAGAAGTAGGAGTCAAAACTTTGACACTAATAGCCAGGTATTTTATATTCAAAAGGCTTGAATTAGATTAAAAGGTGGGAGGTTGATTCTTGGAATGGGTTAGGGCAGTGAAGGAGGACAGTGACTAAGAACAAAGTAGAATGACAGAAAAATGAAAATGTTGCAATGAAACCTATCACATTGCATGCTAACTTACACATTTTTTAATAATTACAAAAAGCCAGATCTGCTTGCATATGCCTTTAATTCCAGAGACTGAGAGGTAGAGGCAGGCAGATCTCCATGAGTTCAAGCCTAGCCTGATTTCTATAGTGAGTTCCAGACCAGCCAGGGATACATAGTGAGACCCTGTCTCAAAAGGGCTGAGAGTGCTAGAGAGAGATGGTCCATCAGCTAAGAGCACTTTTTGCTCTGACAAAGGACCCAGGTTTGTGTCCCAGTACCCACATGGTGGTTTACCACCATCAATAATTCCAGTTGCAGGAGATCTGACACCCTCTTCAGACCTGCATGGGTACCAGGCATACACAGGGTACACATACACACAGGCAAAACCCTCACACAAAGTTTTCAACGAAAGGAAGTTTCAAAAAAGACACAAGAGATATTTTAAAGGGGGGAGTCAATTTTGTGACTCATTAAATTTGGGGAACAAAACAAAGGGAAAAGTCCCAAACATGATACCCAGATTCTAGAACGAATGACAAGCAAAGTGCCTGTGCCATTAGCAACTATGAGCCAGATAGTGTGTGGAGGAAAGATGAGGCATCCCAGTTGGGGACAATGGAGTTGAAGTATCAACAGGACACATTGTCGCCACATTTAAACCCTACAGGCCAACTTGATTATCTTCCATTAATTCTCACTGTCATCTTTTTGAAGTAATGTTTCTGTTCTTTGAGAACTTCAGTGTATTTTGATCATTTACACCTCCTACCTCATTCTTCCCACTAGCTCCTCCCAGATCCATCATCATCTCCTCACCCCTTTTTTCTCTTTTTCTTCATCATTACATGTAAATATAGAAATACAAACTGCTGGGGCCATTTAATATTGCTACTATGCATATCTTTTTAGACAAACCACTTGGTACTGGATAACCAGTTAGGGGCTCATCCTTGGGAGAACTGATTCCCCCCTCAGCTGTCTCTCACCAAAACTAGTGTGTGACTACCTCTCACCAAAAACTAGTCTGCTTTCCAAATCTCTCTGCCTTTGGTTCATTTCCATCTTTGGTCCATCACAATCACCCAGCTAGCATCATGTCACCTAAACTGTCCCCAAACTGCTCTGACTACTTTCTGATCCCATTCTTACAAAGCAACCACATGATCTTTTCATAATGAAAACCTTGTCTACTTCCTTGCTATAAGAAGGTTTAAAAACCGGGTTGGGGATTTAGCTCAGTGGTAGAGCACTTGCCTAGCAAGCGCAAGGCCCTGGGTTCGATCCTCAGCTCAAAAAAAAAAAAAAAAAAAAGGTTTAAAAACCATCATGTTGATATTAAGACAAAGATGGGTTACATGGCCTTAGTCCTTTCCTTGTGTCACTCTGACTCTACCTTACAGCGTTAGGCTTTGAAGTGTTCCAAATTCTGGCCTTTGTGCATCTGCCAGAATAGTCTCTGTGCACCCCGATACCTGCAACTCTGGCCTTTGTTCATCTGCCAGAACAGTCTCCGTGCACCCTGATACCTGCAACTCTGAGATTGCCACCCCTACATAGCTTCTAATTTCCCTCCCACTATGACATCAATAATCTCTTCCATGGGACTCACTTCCTTCCTGAGCTTAAAGCTCTCCATCATGGTTGTCACTAATCATATCTATTTTTCATACAATGCTTTCTTTTATCCTTTCCTTAATTCCCCCATCTCCATTAGAGATGAGGAAATGAGACTCTGAGCCTCAAATAATTTGCCAAAGATTACCATCTTTGTAAGGATCTTGTAAGGAAGTGATAGAAGCATTAATTCAATACCAAGACCGTTAAATGTTTTATTGCATCATAGAACCTCTGACCATCAAATCCGTCACCTAGGCGTTGAAGACCTTTAACAAATGGGACTTAGGCAAGCTGCCTGGCTCAGCAGGCAAAAGTGCTTGCCACTAAGCATGATGACCTAAGGTTCATCCTGAGAGCCAAGATTGAAGAAGAGAACTGAGTTCTGCAAGTTGTCTTGACCTACACACACACACACACACACACACACACACACACACACACACACACCCCATAGCATAGCGTAAATGCCACAAACACTAAATAGATGAAATAAATTTTAAATCAAACTTGGGCTGAGGAGATGGCTCAGAGAGTAAAGAGCTTACCATGAAAGTGTAAGGATTTAAATGTAGGTCCCCAGAACCCACATAAAGCCAGGCACAGTAACATCTGTTACCCCAGAGCTCCTAAGGCCAGATGTGTTATATCTGGAGAATCCCAAGAAGCTTGTGGGCCAGACATCCTGACATACATAGAAGCAAAACAAGAGACCCTGTCTCACACAAGGTCCTCAGATGCAAAGGACTGACACCCAAGTTTGTCCTTTGACCTCATGGCACCTATACTCACCCATGTGAATACATACACATAAATGCATACACATTAGACCCCAACAGAAAGAGAGAGGGGGTAAGGAAAAACAGGAGAGGTAGCACACACCCCTAATTCCAGAACAGAATACAGAAGCCAACTGAATCTGCATAGCAAGTTTCAGGCCAGTCAAATAAACTGATATATATATGTGTGTGTGTGTGTGTGTGTGTGTGTGTGTGTGTGTGTGTGTGTGTGTGTGTACGTGTGTGTGTGTGTGTGTGTGTGTATTTAAATAAGACTTCTAAAATGGGTGCATTTTATTATATGAAAATAATACCTGAATTTTAAAGATAAACTAAGCCTTGAAATACTTCTATTTAGGTTTTCTAATAGAAGTGACCCTAATGGACATGAGGTAAGATACATTCATTTTTAACTTTTCTTTTTATAAAGATTATTTTTATTTTATGTGTATGAATATTCTTTCCTGCATGTATGTATGTGCACCATGTGTATGCAGTACCCTTGGAAGCCTGAAGCGAGGTGTCAAGTGCCCTGGAAGTGGAGCTACGGATAGTTTTGAGCCACAATGTGGATTTGGGAACCTAACCTGAATCTTCAATAGGAATAGCCAGTACTCTTAACCACAGAGCCATTTCTTCAGCCCCAATTTTAACTTGTTTTTTTTTTTTTTTTTTTTTTTTTTTTGAGACAAGGTTTCTCTGTGTAGCTTTGGTGCCTGTCCTGGAACTTGCTCTGTAGACCAGGCTGGCCTCAAACTCACGAGATCCACCTGGCTCTGCCTCCTGAGTGCTGGGATTAAAGGTGTGCACCACCACCACCCGATCCCAATTCTAAACTTTTATCATTCATTAGTGAATTAAAGTTATGGTTTGCCTTTAAGTACTGCTTCAGGTATGTTACACAAATTCTAACATGTAGTATTTTATCTAGCTTCCAAATAAATAGGATTTTCTTTTAGGCATCTTTTCAAAAATGCTAATTCCATAACATTGCAATTAAAAAACACTGTCAAATGGGATTTTATCTTTGGACTTTATTAGAGCTTCTTTTATGGCTTAATACATGGCTATTATAAATGTTGGGTAAGAATTCTATTTTTATTTGGGATATACGTATACTTTGTTGTATGTTCAGCAAATATCCATGCTATTTTTATTTCTAGTTGATCTATAATTCTTAGAGATGTTTATTAAGCTACTTCCAACTATAATAGTTAATTTATATATTTTCTTATTCATTTGATATATTTAAGATTAAATTGCTTTCTGCTTCCAACTATAACAGTTCATTATGTATTTTCTTATTTTTTTTGACATAGTTCAAGATTATATTGCTTTCTACTATTTGTATATTTCTTGTTTTGGTTTTGAAGACAGAGTCTCTCTAGGTAGTCCTGACTATCCTGGAACTCTCTACCCTCAAATTCACAGAGCTCTCCCACCTCTGTCTCCAGACAGCTAGGAAAGCAAGGGCCACCACACCTGCTATTCTTTGAACATTTTAAGCTATGAAATAAACTATTTTATCTCATTCCCTTATCACATCCAAATAAGCTATAAAAGGAGACAGAGGAATGAAAAGAAAAAAGAAGGGAATAGAGGAAGAAGAAGGTCCTATGCTTAGACCTCCTCCTGAAACCAAGCCCCAGGATTTACTTCCTCCAAATGCACCCCACCTTCCACACTTCTACTACCTCCTAATAGTGTAGAAGGTTTCCCCCATCAATGGAGTAAGTAGGCCAGAGTCTTCATGAGCTAAGCATCTCTTGAAACAGGGGTTTTGTTAACCTCCTCAGCATGTCTCAACCCAGTCAAATTGACTGCGAAACTTAACCATTACATCCCATGCATCAAAATTTCCAATGTGGCTGGGGGCATGTAGCTCAGTGGGTAGAGTGCTTGCCTAGCATGCACAAAGCCCTTGGTTCAATCACTAGCACCACATAAACCAGGCGCAGGGATGCATGCCTATAATGTCAGTTCTTAAATGGTAGAAGCAGGAGGATCAGACATTCAAAGCCAGCCTGGGCTACATAATAATTTGGAGGCCAGCATGAAGTACATGAGACCATATCTTTTTGAAAAATAAAATAAAATGACTAGGGGCTGGAGAGGTGGCTCAGCAGTTAAAAGCACTTGCTGCTCTTCCAGAGGAACCAAACTGTGTTCCTAGAAAGCATGTTGAGTGGCTCACAAACTGCCTAAAACTTCAGCTCCAGAGAATATGGTGTGCTCTTCTTGCCTCCTCTGGCACCAGCATGCACCTGCGCACACATGTGTGTGCACATACACACACACACACACACACACACACACACACACACACACACACAAATAGAAATATTTTTTAAAAACTTTCTAGTTTTTATATATAGTGTAACTATATGCTATAAAAGAAAGAGAAGGTAAATAATAATTTTTATAAAATGAGAAAAAAAATGAAGCTATTTTCATTGACACAAGAACCCCAGTGATCTTAATTCAACTTCAGTCCATGTGCTTCTCTCTCCAAGATCACAGAATCCATACCGATCGAAAATTCTCTTCCCTTCTTCCCCCACTGGTCCCTTAGCCTTTCTAAGAAGGAGGTGGGTGCTAACTGAATAGTTGCTGAAAAGAGGCCCTTTGACCCCACCCCCTCCTGTGGCAGATGAAGAAATGACCTAAAGAGGAAGCCTGTGACTTACTAGAGGTCACACACCTGGTGACTGTCAGAAAGAAGGTAGACGAGACTCTGCTCTCAGGGCCAGACAGATGGCTCAGTGAATGAAGGTGCTTGCCACCAAGCATGATGACCTAAGTTTGATCGCTGAGACCCATATGGTGGAAGGAGAGAACTGACTCCCAAAAGGTTCAGCCATGACCAGCTGTCTTCCCTGTTCTCTCCTCAGACTCTCCTTCAAGGGAGACAGATCTTGTTTCTCACTTTGTGCTCTGTAAACTGTGTCCTTCCCAGTAACGGATCACTCACAGGAAGTATGTGGTGAGGGAGCCTGATGATTGGCGTAGAACCACTGTAGCTGGAGTTATCTCCAGTCCCTCCCAGGGCCAGACTCAAATAAACACACAGACGCTTAAGTTATTTAAACTGTTTGGCCTAACGGCTCAGGCTTCTTGCTATCTAGTTCTTATATCTTAAATTAACCCACTTCTATTCATCTATAAGTTGCCACATGGCTTGTGGCTTACTGGTACCTTACATCTTGTTTCTCATGGCAGAGGCGGCTGGCAGTGTCTCCTGACTCAGCCTTCCTGTTCCCAGCATTCTCCTCTCTCTTTGTCCCACCTATATACTTCCTGCCTGGTTACTGGCCAATCAGCACTTTATTTATTAAACAATCAGAGCAACACATTTACAGCATAGAAAACATCCCATAGCACTTCCCCTTTCCTTTTTTTCAATAAGGAAGGTTTTAATTTTAACATAGTAAAATTTCAGCATACAGGAAAATTCAGATGCAGAGACCGCTTTCTGAATATCTTTCCACAAAGAACATCCTTTGTGTGTATGGGCGGGAAACAATTTTGAACTTGAAACTGACTTCTACATCTAAGACTGACTGACATTGAAGCTTGCCTCTAAACTGACCAGGGAGGGCAATGGAGGCCCAGGAAGGCAGGGAAGTATAAAAGAAAATCAAAAACCAGCAGATCAGCAGAAGCAGACTCTGGGGCCACTAATTTGTGCAAAATAAACTCTAGTGTCAGCCTGAAGGCAGGAAGACGCTCCTGGAGAGGCTTGGTCTCTGCTCCTGATGGATCAGCTCTGAGCAATGGTCCTGGGAATCCTGGCATGGAATGTGAGGATTAGAATCCTAAACTCCTGCAGTTATATCTCAGAGGTCTCATTTCCCTTGGTGGCATTAGAACACGCTCTGTACTCACATAATGCAGAAGTGCCAGGAATTCCCCTCAATTTCTTTTTGGACTAGACTGCTTACAGAGTCCTCAGAGAAGGTAAGGGGAAGTGAGGAAAACAGAAAGAGATTGAGTCACACACATGACTGCTGTCCCCATTTGAGGCAGGTGCTAGCCCAGGGCAGCCCTGTGCAGCAGATCCAGCCTTCTCCCCAGGCTTAACTGGAGGACACTTGTGACCAAGACAGTTGCTGACTTCAGATTCTCATGGCCTCCTTCTTGTCACACATGTTTACACATTCTGCCCCCTGGATCCATTCACTCTTCATGTCCCTGAGAGAACAAGGGTTAGAGTTACAGCCAAAGGATTTAGAGTTCAAAATGGCTCCAAAGAAATATGAAGAGTGAGCAAGGAAAAGTCATTGCAGCTCCTTGGCTAGAGCGAGCCAAGCCATGAGAACTCTGTGCTGAGGGCATCTTTCTTCCTAGGTCTGCCATGCACTGAGTATGTGTCACCCTGAAGTCTGTGACTGTGATTCATTTCACATCTATCAAGTAAGGTCAGGGGAGATTCAAGCAAAATGGCCCCCTTGAACATGACAAGTCTCATTTACAATCAGGAAGTGGGAATAAGGTCACCGAGCCCACAGGGAGAAGAGAACTGGAAACTCCCCCCAGAAATCTGGTGTTTCTCTCTGCAAGCACCTAAGTCCTTGAACTCAGGATCCCCAGCCATGTTTTCTCAAGGAGCACTCAGAGGAGGGTTCTTGAACTTCCAGGCCAGAGGAAAGATTGCCACTCCAAGATGAAAAGATGCATGGGTAATTTCCAAGCATCAAGGGACAATTTGTCCCTTTGTCATCTCTACCCAGCATCGGACAGTGAGTCAACTTCTACCGTGGAGTGATTAAAGGCCACTTGGCTTTTGATGTGTGTCATTTGAACTTCAAGAAATTGAATAGGTATTCCACTATTATGTAATTTTAAAACTAAGTGGGGAAAAAAATGAGTGCAGATGAAAAATTCTACAACTTGCTTGTTTGTTTTGCTTAAATTATGCTTGATGAAGCACAAATATCCCACCAATGAAATGCTCCCATGTAACTCTCTGACTAATAAGAGTGGCTTGCATTTGTTAGCTGCAAACGTGTTGTGTGTCCTTTCACACATGCTTAGGACATATGTGGTTGTGACTAGCACATTCCCGCTGTAGCACTGATGCTAAATCAAACTGATGTGGAAGACCAGCTACCATTCATGTGGAGCTCACTATGGCTCAGGAACCAACAGGGAAATGATGCTATGTCTTCAGTGTTATACCACACTCCACCAGCAAACCTCAGGCGAGACCTGCAAGAGAATTCCACACACTACCCTGACTTAGAAAGTTCCCCAGTTGCCTGTGTTGACAACAGCAATCTTGATGTACCATCTCAGGTTGGAGAGTGAGGTCAGTTATCTGGACACAGAGGAGAGGTGTGAAGCGAGTACTTGGGCTCATGCTGGAATAACTTCAGGACCCACATCCTTGTCACTCTATACCTGCTTCAGAATGTTTAAACCAGGCATTATGTTTCATATGCCACTTCTCCAATCAGTTTTCAACAGGGTACAGAGAATAACAACAGTGTCTGGGCTCAAGTCCCAGCTCTACCACTACTACATGGGAAAAGTTAACCTCTTTGAGCTAAGTATCTCATCCATAAAGACTCAAGGAAGAAAATTGTTCACCTGGTGAGCTGACCAACCCTGCAGCTGCCCAGGCCTAGAACCAGGATTATGACTTGGTCCAACATCCACCCCATCTATGATCTGCTGGAGCACATGACGGGGCCTGATCTGCAGACTCAAAGCTGCAGGGTCTTCACAATAGAGGGCAAAAACAGAACATCCAAGAAGAGTCCTAGTGAGGGTTCAGCATCAACAGAGTAGTAGAAACCAAGGCCCCAAACCAGACCAGTGACTCTTTGCAGTGAACACTTGCAAGTAAAGACACATGGACAAAGGGCTTTACTGTGTGACTCACTGTGTCACACGGCAGCTTCCATGAAGAGATCTTTAATTTTTTCTCTTAAATTTTGTTTTATTTGGGGTTGGGGGAGTTACAGAGAACAGAGAAATAAATGGGATCAAGATGCATGATGTGAAAGACACATAGAATAAATTTTTTAGAGAAATAAATGGGATCAAGATGCATGATGTGAAAGACACATAGAATAAATTTTTTAAAGTGAGAAAAGAAGTAACATTCACTGAAAAGCCAGAGAAGCATATATAATTATATTTATTAATAATTTTCACATTAGATTAAATCCAACTAGGGGTCGAATGCAAGTTTATTTATAAATTAATGAAGGGAAAACTTGACCTTAAAATTGAACAATAATATGAAAACACTGAGATTTCAAATAAAATTTGGTCTTAACTAAAAAAGAAAAGAAAAAGAACATTGTTCACAAGGTTGTCATGAACATTGGAGAATCTATATGCAGTGCTCAGTGAACTCTGTTATAAACTATACTCTCATAGATCTAAGATCTAAAAATTGTGGTTTGGGGCTAGCACAATGGCTCAGTGGGTAAGGGCGCTTGCTGTCAGGCCTGACAGCTTGAGTTTGATCCCAGGAATGCTCATTATAGAAGCAGAGAGTCAAATTCTGAAGGACTAACACTATAGTGAATTCCCATCCACTGCAGTCAATACTTCCCATCAGGATTGTCAGTGAAGGTGGCAGGCAGAGAGTAGAGAGCCCAGAAGGAATGTTATGACATTCTAGGCAGAGCATGGGCTGGCCTGGGGGAGAGCAAGATTATGACCTGGAAATACAGAACATGTCCAGGGAATCGGGAACAAGCTCTGCTGTTTGCACAGCAGTGGGTGGCTTGGCATCAGAGATGGTGTCACAGTCTATTCCTTTGGGGATTTATTTTAGAAAAATAAAAACAGGCCACTGCTCCTGCTTTGAAGACACAGGTGTAAACATCTCCCATTTCTGAAGTGGTTTTAACTTGTGTTACACAGTGAGGCAGAGCCTCAACTGAGATGGTACATCGATTGTTGTTATCAACACAAACAACTGGGGAAACTGAGGTCTTTCTAAATTAGTCAGTGTATTAGTCAGGGCTCTCTAGAGTAACAGAACTTATAGAATGAGTCTCTCTCTCTCTCTCTCTCTCTCTCTCTCTCTCTCCCTCTCCCCCTTTATATATGCATAAAGGGTATTTATTGGAATGGCTTAAAAGCTAGCCTAACAGTGGCTGACTATGAATAGAAAGTCCAAGAATCCAGTAGTTGCTCCTTCCACACAGCTGGATGTCTCGGCTGGTCTTCTCTATATGCTGGAATCCTGAAGAAGCAGGCTCCAATGCCAGGAAAGGAATGGCTGTGCTAGCAAGGTGAAGGCAAGTAGGTGGGGAGCAAAAGCTTCCTTCTGTGTCCTTATACAGTCTTCCAGCAGAAGGTATGGCCCAGATAAAAATAAATAAAAAAAGATGTGTCTTCCTGAAGATCCAGGATTAAAGGCATATGTCCTCCTGCCTCAAGAGCTATACTGAAGTTGTATGTCTTCCTGCCTTGAGATTCCGATCAAAGATCCAGACCAGAAATGGAGTCACCCACTTCAAATCAATCAGAAAAAAAAAATCTCTTACAGAGTGTGCCCTCCATTTCTGGATTGTAGTTCATTCCACATATAGTTAAGTTAACAACCAAAAATAGCCATCACAGCCAGTGGGTGGAATTCTTTTGCAGGCCTCACCTGAAGTTTGCTGGAGGAGTGTGGTGTGACTCTGACGATGTGATATCATCCCCCTGTTTGTCTATTACCCTAAAAGTTATCCCCAAAAAGAACTGACTCCATGTGTGCAGGCACACACACAAATAATCAATAAACGTGAAAAGAAATTGTGGTTTAGGACATCAAAGATCCCACTGACACCGTGGAGTCCCCAGAGATCAGGGCTGTCTCTCCTCCAACTGCCTGCTTCCTCAGCTTTTAGATCCCTGAGCATTCGCTCAGATTCCAGGAAAATGTAATTGATATTAAATCAAAGTGATGTAGAAGGTCATTCATGCACTGGGCTCACTTTTCATTTCTGTGTCTCAAAGCAAGGGGAATGGCCTCAGTTTTATTTTTCCAAAATAAATCCCAAAGGACATAGACTGCGACACCATCTCTGATGCCAAACCACCCACTGCTCTGCAAACAGCTCCTGCTTCTTCCTCCCAGCTCCCTAGCAATGCACCACTTCCTGCCTCTGTCTGAATAGCTCACTCCGTCTGCACTTTCTATCCTTCCGAAGAAGATGTTGGTTATGTGCCTATCTCTCTGCTAGGCTATAGGCCACTTGAGGACAGGAACATCTCCTTGTCCATCTGTATCCTCCAATCTGTCACAGAAGGTAAAGAGAGGAACAGGGGACCAAGGGTAGCTAAACTGTAGAGTGCTTTCTAGGAGAAGGCAGGAGGAGCTGGGATCATTCTTGTTTGACACAGTGGCTAGCCTTCCAACCACCATAGCTCACTCTTTCATATGTTGTAATAGATGTTGATAAACTGCAAGAAACCAAGAAATTGGCTTCTATTGTAGTAAAAAAGAGCAAGTTTGACAACTTTAACCATTGTTTTTTCCTCTGTCATTTTTAATGGGGTATTGCTTTGACTTGGTGCTAAATGATATTTACTGCTTCCCAAGCAAAGCACAGAGTGCTGGCTGGCTGTCAGATTGAATAAGGACCTGGGAAAGTACCTACAGGTGAGCTTTTGTGAGCCTTGGTTTCCCATCTACTGTAGTAAATTCCTCCTGTTTGGATTGTCATTGCAGGTGGTGAGCAGAGAACAGAGACCCCAGAAGGACTATATGGCATTCCTGGCAGATCACGGGCCAGCCTGGGGCGAAAGAAAGAATACAGCCGGGAAATACATAGGCCTTCCAGAAACTTCTCCCTGAAGAGAGACAATGGTAAGACCAACCAGGAGCTTAACTGGTTCTTGGAAAGCAGGGAAGATTTATCAGCTTCCCCCCACCCCATAGTGATTATATTGGTGCTTATTCAGACCCTGTGGAACACAAGCATGGAGGCACTCCACAGCCACACCACAGTAGCATATTCTATTCACAGAGCCTGCTCCCTTGAAAGCATGCCTTTCCTTTCTTCTTCTGGCTCCTCCCACTTGGCTTCTCTAAATTAGTAAGTTTTTTGGCACAACTTCCATTTCAGCACAGTGGTTCCTTTCGTCTCTTCTATTGCTTTTTTTTAAAATAACTTTTGGTGACCTGAGAAATACTTGGCTGGGCTCCATTTTCCACTTCCTCCAGGTGAAAGATAGTGCATCCTACACCCTGTGTTTACAAGTACCAGAAAAGGCTACACTAATTCATCTAGCTGAGCGTCACTAGGGGAACACCTGGATTCCTGGCAGAGCAAGATAGAATGAAAAAGAGGTTTTCTTCACTGCTAAGAAATGCCTATCAAGTCAGGGTGACACCAGAGCCAGCAGCCTAGAAATGCTTCTCAATTCTTTTGCCTTTGTTGTATATCAGCATCTTGGAACTTGGGGTTCAGGTGGATAGACAACAGAGAAGACACAGAGACTCCAGGCTGAGGTTTTCTTCTGCCGACAGAATTACATGATCCAACCAATGCTCTACTGATGACAAAAAAATAGCTACTCCTTGAGAGGGACAAAACCTGGTGAGATCTAATGAGGGGTGATTAGATTCCATCAGGCCAGAGATGAGCATGATGAATGTGAAGTCAAGCATGTTCTCAAGTACAGGCAGAGGCAAGCTTTAGGAGCCTCAGACAGAGACCAGGAAGAAAGGGTGAGTAGAGGGGAGTTGACACCACATTTGAGAGGGGCTGTCCCTCACATCCCTCGTTCCTCATTCATATTTCAACTGCTGCCGCTTCCAGAGCCTTTTAACTCCTCAGCCAAGTCACTTGTTGCTGCAGTGGACCCACTCCAGACACATTAAAGCAGGGCTTTCTGCTCAGGCAAAGTTGCATTTCAGTGTTTGAAATGAAAGAGCTTTTAATGTTGTTATTTATTATTGTTCTCATTTTAAAGGCAATACTTGCAGTTTCTTTCATCTCAAAACTCTTAAACCTTTCTTTTGGTATTTAAGAAGTTTTATTGGTTTTGTTTGTGTTGTTACTTGTTTTTTGAAACTGGGTCTTCCTATGTTGCCCTAGCTAGCCTAAAACTCTTTATATAGGCCAGGCTAGCCTCCCTAGTGCTGAGACTAAAGGCCAAAGTGCCACTGTGCCCAGCTTTGTTGGGGTTTTGTTGTTGTGATTTGTTGGTGGCGAGGTTTGTTTGTCTGTCTGTTTGTTTGTTTGTTTGTTTGTTTGTTTTGAGGAAGCATCTTAAGTAGTCCAAGGAGTTAGAAAAGGATGACTTTGAACACCTGGTCCTCCTGCCTCCACCTCATTTAACAGTTTTTGAAAGTCTATATCCCCACAAAAATAAGTAAAAGTAGAGTAAACTTATATTTCTACTACCTAGATTACAATAAAGTTTATGCTACGTAACTTTTCTGTGGAATTCATACAAATTAATAGCCGCATATCAACTCTGACTTCACTAATGTGTTTTTAAAAACAAATATCAGATTACATTATATGTAACTTTCGGCATTACTTTTGTGCTAAATAATAGCTCATAGTCATCCTGACGTCTGTGTAATTCTTTGGATGCCTGCAGGTCCCCCCACTGGATACTCTCATCCTTGTGGTTTTAGATAATGCTGTGATAAGCATCACTTCGTGTGTCCCTGTGCCTGCATCTGGCATCTCTCCTTAGTCCAAATCTATAGGAGTAGGACTATAGGTCCAAAGAGATGTGTTTCACTGAGTTAACATATTCTCCTTAGCTAAAAGTCCAACAGTTTAAGGTTTGACTACATCTCTAATGAAATACTTCTCACACATTTCCCTTGACTGCCCCCTACTCTCACAATTGCCTGACCATAGTTACTTTTAGTCACTTTTAGAGATTTTCCTCTATAGGTTTTTTTTTAAAAGATTTATTTATTTATTATGTATACAGAAGAGGGTACCAGGTCTCATTACAGATGGTTGTTGTGAGCCACCATGTGGTTGCTGGGAATTGAACTCCTGTCTTCCTAGAGAGTGTATTCAAAAGCTCTCCTACTGGAAAATACTTCACTGAATTGGAAAGCATTCAGATTATGGTGGATTTCCACCCTAGTTAGGTTTCCTCCTCCCAGGCAACCTATTTACTAACACAATATGATAAGCGTTAATATTGTCATTTAATAAACATATTTATAATGATAAAAAATAAAACATGCTGTACTCCAACTGTTACCATGGTGTAAATAAGGATTGCTTCTCAAAATATTAGCTTTACTGAGTACTGTTCCCTTTTCTTTCTAATTGATCTGCCTCCTAGGGATTGAAATATATCAACAAATGGAGTTAGTAACACAAAGCAATATAGTATGCTCTTCATAGCGTGTAAATATCTTCTTCCATTCTTGGGATAATAGTCTGCAGGAAGGGGGAAATAAGAAACTATGCCTAAAGGCTATTTGGGGGTTTGTTTGTTTGTTTGTTTGTTTGGTTGGTTGTTGGTTGGTTGGTTGGTTGGTTGTTGGTTGGTTGGTTGGTTGGTTGGTTGTTGGTTGGTTGGTTGGTTGGTTTTACACTAGCTGTTTGTCATGGTGAGGCACTTGCCGCTCTCCATGCAAACCTCCTAGGAAGCTTCTATTCATCTCATTCTGCCCCAGTGTGTGTTTCTTGGGTGACTTCCCCAGAGACAACAGACCCAGACTGAACACAACATGACAATGCGTGCTCTGTTGGCTTCACAGCAGTTTACTTTAACACATTCAGACACAGATTTCATTATAGACCAGAAGATTGTGTTACTGCATAATAAGATGACTGTAGCTTAAATATAAACATAGAAATCTATTTTAAAATAGATAATTGTCCTAAAATCCAATGAAAAGTTTAAAAGAGAGTTTATGTTGCAGTAGAAAGCCCTGAGTCTGAGGAACCTGCCCACATACCAAGACTGGGGCCATTGGTCACTCCTCAATAATACAAATGAAATATGATGGCAAAGCCCTCCGTGAGCCTTTATTGAATGCTGTACTGTGTAGAGCGAACTGTGCTGAACAGGAGTCAGCCAGGGTCCAGGAAGGAGACAATCAGCTTGGTCAAACTGGGTAACTGTAGGAAAGTTTCATAGTCAATTTACAAAGGCATGGGCAGCATCAGAGAAAAGGGAGATGGAGAGAATTATGGTGGGCTGAATAGGTGGGGCGCCATGTGCACCTGAAGAATCAGGGAAGTTTGTCCACCTTGAACTCACCATAAGCCAACAGGGAGGGAAAGCCTAGATGCTCACCAGTGCTGCCCATTGGCCAAATCCTCCCTGAAGGCAGCGAAGCTGGTTCAAGCCCCATCTGTCAGCATCCCAATGCAGACCAGGTGCCCAAAGACGAGGGGTATTTAAAACCCAGTGCTGAATGTGTGCCTCTAGAATGGCTAGGTCGCAGGTAGCATTATTATTTTATTGTGTGTTTTCAACAGTTGGTTAGAACAAGCCTTACTTTGGTCACTTGTCAGGACTTTGAACCATATGCATGCTCTTTGGCTGTCGTGGGAACCCTGCCTTGCTGGGAGTTCCTGTGCTTGGAACTTTGCACTCCTGGACCATGATTTCAGTTGGTCTTGAAATCACTGAAACTGTGAGCCACAATAAACCTTTTTATATGCTGATTACCTCAAAGATACATTGGGTATTTGTCATAGCAACAGAAAGCTGATTAGTAAAAGGGCAGAGCCCTAATCAAGTCTCAGAGGTCCCACCTCTTGATATCTCACAGCAGCGATGAACTTCAATGTGTTTTGTAAGGCACAAACCATATATAATCCACCTGGTTTTATATAACTAGGAAATTATTCAGTCATCCTGTTTGCCTCTACAGTTGCATGAGTGAGCCTTAGGTGAGTCCCATATTTGTTCCTGTCCTGTATAGTTCCAACCACATGTCCCTTCTGCACTGAGGAGCTGCCATTGTTAGATTGATCTGTGGGCTTCTGCCCAGTTGCTGCTCTAAAGCCCTTGTTAAACATGACTATCTCCACAAGCATCCCAGCACTGCATCTCCACAAGCATTCCTGCATTGCAGCAGCTAACAGTTCATAGAAAGACCATGTTTTCATGTGCAGCATGATTTTGAGCAAGTTGCTCTGAAACTCCATTTCTTTCCTTGTAAAATGAAGATAATAACAGTAACTCGGAGACTGTTACCAGATTAACATAATTTCCAAATACTACCCCACACCAAATACCCTCTAAATCCCAATCTCCTACCACCGCCACTGCACAGTACTCTAGAATGTACCTTCCTAATGCTGAGATCCTTTCATACAGAGTTCTTCACATTGTTGTGACCCCCAACCATTAAATGTTTTCATTGCGACTGCATAACTGTAATTTTGCTACAGTTATGAATTGTAATGTAAATATCTGATATGCAGGATCTGGTATGCATATCATACCTATGAGAAGTGTGACCCCGCAAAGGGGTCGAGACCCACATGTTGAGGACCACTGCCCTAATATGTCTCCATCTTGTTTCAGAAATTTATGTTTAGTAATTTTAATGTTAGTAATTTAAGAAATGTGTTTCAGGCCAGGCGGTGGTGGCACACGCCTTTAATCCCAGCATTCGGAAGGCAGAGCCAGGTGGATATCTGAGTTTGAGGCCAGCCTGGTCTACAGAGCAAGATCCAGGACAGGCTCCAAAAACTACTGAGAAACCCTGTCTCGAAAACCAAAAAAGAAAAGAAAAGAAAGAAATGTGTTTCAGCCAGGTAGTGGTGACACACACCTTTAATCCCAGCACTCAGAGAGGAAGAGTCAGGCAATCTCCAAGTTCGTGGCTGGCCTGGTCTACAAAGTAAGTTCCAGGACAGCCAGGGCTACTCTCTCACCAAAAAAAAAAAAAAAGAAAGAAGGAAGGAAGGAAGGAAGGAAGGAAGGAAGGAAGGGAAAAAGAAAGAAAGAAAGAAGGAAGGAAGGAAGGAAAGAAGGAAAGAAAGAAAGAAAGAAAGAAAGAAATAAGAAAGAAAAAGAAAGAAAGAAAGAAAGAAAGGAAAGAAAGAAAGAAAAAAGAAAAGAAAAAGAAGTCAGGCAGTGGTGCACACTGTTTAATCCCAGCACACAGGAGGCAGAGCCAGTTGGATCTCTGTGAGTTTGAGGCCAGCCTGGTCTACAAAATAAGTTCCAGGACAGGCCCCAAAGCTACAGAAAAACCCTGTCTCAAAAAACAAAACAAAAAAAGAAGAAAGAAAGAGAAAGAAATGTGTTCTAAAGGATGTGATTGATATACACCTTTAATCAGGAGGAAGAAGTAGGCGTGATCTCTGAGTTCAAGGCCAACCATTTTACTAAGTGAGTGAGCTATATCTAGTAAGACACTGTCTGGAGAAAAATAGGTTTTCCATACAATAAAATAGAACTTACACATACATCCATTCATCTCTGCCTCCTTGACACACAGGAGCCATTTGCAAATCCATGGGACAAGTTGGCACAACCTGAGTATTCTATAGTGGAGTTGCTATGAAGCCTGGTTTGTCTTTGTTGCCACTTATTTGTCATGGAATCCAAATCAGTAAGTGACATGCTCTGAGGTGAGGGCAGCTGAGGGATCTTACTAGGAATACACGCCACCAGTTCTTTGTGGACTCCATGAATCAAACCCCTAGCCTGTGCCAAGCAAATTTGAAATAAAATCCCTTCACAGGCTTGAGCCACCTGTTGTAGGGAGGAGTATGAATGAACCCTGAGGATAGCAACCAAATCATCCTGCTTGACACCACTCTAACCAAATATGACTTCCTTTTTCCCAAGCCATGTTCTCCCCCGCCCCCACCGCCACCCATTTCTATTCCACCCCCTCCCTTCAGCTCAAATGAAATGAGAAACTTCAAGTAACTCCATTTGAAATGGTGTTTAACATAAGCTCTGAGTAGACATGGATTCTCCTTTGAATTTTCACTCACAAACTGCTCCCAGCTGCCCTCCAGGGTGGGTCACCACCACAATAAAATACAGTGTTTGCCAAGGATTTCCGCAGCCACCTGGGGGGTTAATGTACTCAGTGAATGCTATTTAACAGAGGCAGTGGTGACCCAGTGACAAATGGTATGTTGACTTTTTTCTGTGTCTGTGGTTTTTGGATGGGTTGCTGTCAGTCCCGCTGGAGCTCTCTTCTATGTTACCAGACTTTTCCACATTTACAGCTTGGTCCTCCTCCTCTTCCAGGCTTCTGGTCCTCCTTCTCTTCCAGGCTTCTGGCTGCCAGCTTAGTGTGACAGAGGCCATTTTTGGTTTAGATGGGTCATACTTGAGATGGCTAAGAAATACGGATTTTTAGAGTTACTCCTTGCTTTAGAATTTATATATATGGAGAAAGAGAGAGAGAGAGAGAGAGAGAGAGAGAGAGAGAGAGAGAGAGAGAGAGAAGAGAGAAGAGAGAAGAGAGAAGAGAGGAGAGGAGAGGAGAGGAGAGACAGAGACAGAGGAGAGGAGAAGAGAGAGAGAGAGGAGAGAGGAGAGAGAGAGAGATCTTTCTTCTTGAATTAGACAGCTTCTCCGCAGAGTGTTATCACTTCACACACATGAAGTAACCAAGAGTGGGTTACCTCCCTCATCTCTGGACACACCCAGTCAAATGAGGCTTGTCCGTCTATGATTAGACACAGTCTGACCCACTTCCCAGCCAAACAGCCCCTGATGCTCCTCTACATAGTTGGACTTGGCCTCAGCCCTTTGGTCCACCACCTTGCCTTTGGCCCTGGGCTCTCTCAGAAGCTCCGCTCTTATGCATGACTCATGAAGTCTGTTGCTGCCCTCCTCATGCCCAGCCTTTCTGCTCCATCTTTCCCAGTTCTAAATCATTTCCAGTTATCTCTTGTGTGTCTTTTCCTGGGGTTGGGGTGGGGGGGATGTGAACAAGCCTCCATTCACCCTAGATAGGGCACCAACAACAGACCAAAGAAATGATGGCTCCCGAGTCTACCACGTGGTGAACCAGTGAGTTTGTTAAGGTTACTTACAAGGGCAAAGGTGACTCAAAGGCAGCTGCATTGCTGGAAAGCCCAGCCCAGCTCAGGTGATGAATTACTGAAGCTGCATTGAGCTTCCTGTACAACTTACAGGCAGCTCAGGCCACGAGAGCAACTGTTACTTCCTACTCTGTATATGACCATGGGACTCTCCAAGCTTTCTGAGTCTTGTACACTACCTGATCTTTTCTCCTTCCTCCAGAAGGGAACATTTGAATAGCGAGGAAATGGCTCTACAATATTTTGTGCTTCAAGGTTCTGAGTTCAGACTACTGGCTGAACTGAAACGTGGATAGAGATGGTAGGAGCCAGACACTGGGAAACATGCAACAAAACAATTTCAAGGTCCCCAAACAGAAGTTTCTCCTTCACTCTTGACCAGAAGTCTCAGACTCCTGCTCATTAAAGAGAAAGCCACTGTCCCTGAAGGCTTGTCAAGGAATTCCAGAAAGCCTGAAGCATGCCTACCAGGGAAGCTTTCTGCTTCGGATTGTAAAGAGGTCTGGGAACATTCCTCAGAGAGGTATGGATCAGGGTCCCTTCTGTGCAGGTCAGGGCTCAGGGTGAAACAGCCTTTTGAAATAGGAAGATGAGTTTCCTCCAAAGCAACCTTGAAATGATCTACTGAAATCCTTTAATTTAGCACAAACATACAAGTACCTAGCCTGGTCGGTTTATTTCCTAGCACCCCCTCCCAAGCTGCTGCTTTTCTCTCTGCTCTCCACCTCCTTTTAGGGACAATCCAATTCAAGACACATTTTTTTTTAGTGACTCTTGTATACCTCCTCACTCCCATATACTCATCAGACATGCAGACCCATAAATGACACCACAGAATGACCAGGACAACAGAAGTGACTTAAAAATCCCCAGAACACGGGTTGGGGATTTAGCTCAGTGGTAGAGCACTTGCCTAGCAAGCACAAGGCCCTAGGTTCGATCCTCAGCTCAAAAAACAAAAACAAAAAAACAAAAACAAAAACAAAAACAAAAATCCCCAGAACACAAAAGTGTCTTCTGTAACATCTTGATTGCTGAATGGAATTTTCCAGAACAGGCTCTTCTTGGTGCTGAGGCACAGCCTGGGTTCAAGGTCCTAAAGACAACCTTACAGCCTGTTCTCACTCAGAATGCCTTAAAGTTACATACGGACAGTAAAGTCAACATGTGGCACTGGGCATGTCACCTGGATCTCAATCAAGCTGGCCTCTGCTCTGCTCCTGGGTCATCATGGTCTCTTGAAAGAATTCAGACAAGACACACAACAGAGTGTCCAAGGTAGAGCTTGGTGAAAAGTGAAAAGAACACACACTCACAGAGTAAGAGTGGCCAATAGCCAGAGAGACCATTATGTTGACCTATATTTTAGGTAGGCTCTATACTAGGAGTCTCTAGAACAGAGCTTTCCCTGAGAGGTGTTTTCCTGTCCAGGTAAATTGACAGAACCATTTGGATTCACTCTTAAGGGAGTGGACAATGGCACATACTCTTTGTTCCTTACCAGATAGCCTTCAGCTAGACAGCTAATCTCATGATCTTCCAGGCAGTTCAGAATGTTCACCTAGAGCCAGAGGCACAATTCAGGTCTCATTTCTTTGACCAGTGATGAGAGTCCAACACTTGCAGTTCCTGATTTTACAAGCTGCTGATTGAGGGAGAAGGGGTCTATCCTCCATGACTTTCAAGCTTGTTAATATCTAAACTGTTTACCTAATAGGAGTATAAAACTCACATCCATATTTCCAGATTCTGACACTTCCCCAGACCTCTGCCACATCTAAAGCCCAGACAGACTGGGGTCACTGCCTAGATTCTCCATTGTTTCATAGGAGGAAATGAATACTTGTCTGCTTAGACATGAAATCTAGCAAGACTTCTCATATATCAAAATACTGAAGGTCAATCCCTCAAGAAATCAGAAATCTATCATTAAAAAAAGGGTAATTCAATCACCTTTGTTATTGTTGTTGTTTGTTGTTATTGTTGTTGTTGTTGTTAAAGGGCTCATTCGGGCCTTTTGCACATGATAAGGAAGTGCTCTACCATGAAGCTACATCCCAGCCCCAATCACCTTTGGACCACTGGGTTAAAGAGTGAATGCAGTAACGCAGTCAACCTGAACTAGGCAAAAGTCTCAAGAGTTCTCCATTTTGAAAGCATCTAGTGATTTTACCCTAGCAAGCGCAATTTAAATCTTTATTTTATTTTGTTTTATTTTATGTGTGTAGGCGTTTTGCCTGCATGTTTGTCTGTGCCCTGTGTGCATGCCTGGTGTCCTAGGAGGCTAGAAGAGGGTGTCAGCTCCCCTGGAACTGGAGCCACAGACAGTTGCAGGCCACTATGCAGGTGCTGGGAATCAAAGCCAGGTCCCGTAGAACAACAGCCAGTGAGCTGTTACTCAAGCTAGGCATACAATCTATAATAACGTGAAGGCAGAATCAGGGTGGCACAGGGAAGCTAGCTTGAGATTAAACTCATTGATGAAGATAAACTAGAGAATTGGCCAAGGAGGTGGACTCCATGTTTCCCTAAAATTCTGTAACTAGACAATATGATTTATAGACCTCCAAAACAGGGAAGGAAAAAAAAATCTTTGGAAGGGCAAAGCTTAATGTTTTTACTGCTGGCACCAAATGCCTTCTTGCTCAGTCTGTATTAAAGCATTGCTCATAAGCTAAGCTGCCTTCTACAGCTGGTCCAAAGCAGAGAGTCAAGGAAACACACGGATTGTACATTTCCTGCTCGCACTTCCCTGTAACAGGTAGTCAAATGGTTCTCACAGTTTGTAATAGTTTGTCCGTGCTGGGATGGAGGGCAGTGTCTCCAAAGCCAAACAAAATGAGAAAAAACAACATCGCTATTGATTTAAGGAGTTTAAAGTCCAGGCAGAGCTCTCACCCAATGCAGACCACTGCAACCGTGCAGAGTGACCTTGCTAAGCCACCCTGGCAACGAGTGAAGAATTGAAAATGAAGTCAACCACTGCTGAAGGCAAGGACGGTTGGTCTAGTCTTGGGCCCTGTAAGAAGAAGGAGCTCAGAAGTATGCACTGCACAGAGGAAGAACGGACTCTCTAAGGAGGCCCTCTGCAGGCATGACCTGTTGTCATTGGCGATCTGGCTGGAGATGGGACCCGAAATGAAAGATTAGTTGCTAGGGATCTGGCCCAGGTTAGTAAAGTGCTTGGTTAGCACGCACAAAGCTAAGGGTGCCATCCCCAGCACCACACTAAACAGGGCATGCCTGTGCATGCCTATTATCCAAGCACTCCAGAGACAGAAGCTAGAGAATCAGAAGTTCAAGGACATCTTCAGCTACATACCAAATTCAAAGCCTGAGATACCCAAACTGGAAAAAGAAATCAAATGAGAATACAGGAGCAGATCACACAGGAGTGAATGATATGCATACTAATTTTAGTAGGCATCCTACAGACAGTGGAGCTGTCATCTCTGTTGAGGACAATGTCATAGTTTGGGAGAAAATCTCCACTGCCTGGAGGGTTGGGATGGAGACAAACTGTAAGGGAGAACAAGGAAGGAAATGACTCCAAGAAGCATCAGATGAATTTTAGAACACCCTCCTTCAGCATCCCTTCCGTAGTTCCCTTCTCTGCTACAACTAATGGTGTTTCTGGAGTTCACAAAACAGATGAACTCCTCTGAATCCTGACTGTCTTTTCCACAGTGGGGTCTCACACCCCTGTTGCCACCATCCTATCCTGATTTCTCTCTTTATTCAGTCAGTGTGCCTGTTAATTTTTCACTCTTTTTTGGCAAACATATTAGAAAGTCAACTCCCTCCCCCCCCCCAAAAAAAAACTGTTAAGTGTGGCACTTTGGGTTTTTTTTTGGGGGGGGAGGGGGGTTGTGTTGTTGTTGTTTTGTTGTTTGTTTTTTAATAACTCTAGATGTCCTGGAACTCGCTCTGTAGACCAGGCTGGCCCTGAACTCAGAGATCTGCCTGCTGGGATTAAAGGCATGCTTCACCACCGCCTGGAAAGCATGGCTCTTTGGAGTAATGAGACTGTGCATGAGGTTGATATTTTCTTCCAGTGTGTATCTGCATATGGGCATGGAACTCAGATTTCTCTGCTCCATTGTGATCAGCATTAAATATGCTCTTTGGATGTAGTGGGAATACTGCTTTGCTGATGTTGCCTGTGTTTGGAATGTTCCACTTCTGGTAATTCATTCAATGTCTATATTTGTCTTTTCAAAGCCACTTAACACTTTCAGCTTATATAAATCTTGTAGTTAACTAAAGCCTCCAGGTCTTTTACACATGAAGTGTTCACATAAATCATAGGCTTCTGCTCTATTTTCATCTTTATGAATAGTCAAGATATAAATCCTTCTTACAGTATTAAAGGATGCAAGTGTATTGAACAGCCTAAGTGACTAGCGTGCCTTTGAAAAGGACCATCAGGATCAAATTTTCATGGTGAGAACTCCAGGAGCTGAGCCAGGGGGTCCTGTCTGTCTTCTATCCTTCTACTGTGGACCAACAAAATAGTCCTAGGAATACTACCTCCAGCAAAAATCAATACAGAAAAACACTCAAGGTAGTGCTAACTTACATAAGCAATGAGGAAGTAATTGTTTTAACTTTGGGGGTGCCAATCAACTATACAGAATCCTTTCATGGTCTCTTGGATGTGTGAGCTACTAAATGGCAATAATTTTAAATATCAAAATTTTATAGTAATATCTAGGGGTGATTGGGAAAAATTCTCAGCATCTCTTTAATTTTGAATAAAGTGAAAAGTTATGAAGAAAAACTGTGGACAGAGGAAGCATTGGGAAAAAATAAGAAAGAAAAAAATCATCTAAAATGGAGGTTAAAAAAATAAAAAGAAGAAGAAGAAGTGGACCTGGAAGACAGGCAGAAAGAAGAGTGTTGGAGGACTTGGTCAGACAGGAATGGTGGAGGCGGTGGATTACGACATCGTGCCACTATGCACTGGCACTGCAGAGTGATGGCGAGACAGGTAGGTAAGAGCGATGAAAAGCTGCCTCAGATCCTCCAAGAACCATCAGCAAATTCACTTACGCCTGGGCCGTAGGCCACAGCCACTTAAGGATGGATGTCAGCCTTTCACTGTTGTCCAGACTGTAGACCAGAACTGAAGGGTGCTGACACAGCTCCCACTGTTCTGTTCAGCTTGGGCTTCCCTCCCAGCTACATACAGATTCCCAGCAAGTGACTAACCCAGGGACTCAAGTGTGCTCTCTTCCCTTCTCCTCCTACAGGGCCTGAGCAACAGCCAGCCTAGTTCAACTAACACTGAATCCTGCACGCTTCAAGAGGAACAGGAACGTCTTTATGATGACACCTGCCAGGTACATGTGCTTTCCTGGCCACATGGGCAAGTCTGATCTTGAGGTGGAAGATGTCTGCCTGACATGGCATGGCGAATTGTTTCTGAAAAAGGCAACTATAAAAATATATGTGGGGGTTGGAGATTTAGCTAAGTGGTAGAGTGCTTGTCTAGCAAGCGCAAGACCTGGGTTCGGTCCTCAGTTCCAAATACGTGTGTGTGTGTGTGTGTGTGTGTGTGTGTGTGTGTGTGTGTGTGTGTGTGAGAGAGAGAGAGAGAGAGAGAGAGAGAGAGAGAGAGAGGAGAGACTCGTGTGAAAAAATTAATTGTATTTAAAAGTTAAGTCACAAAGAAAAACAGACAACCAGAGCAATGCACAAATGCACAGTCCAAACTGTTGTGTGAACACCTCAAATGGTTTTACATTCTTTCAAGCCCTGCAGCCATCTTTCCACATTTCTGGCCACTTCTTATCTCCTGGTGCTGAGTGGCTAACTCTTTAGGGACTGGGTTTTAAAATCACCTGCAGGGGCTGAAGAGATAGTTCAGAGTTTAAGAGCACCGACTGCTCTTCCAGAGGTCCTGAGTTCATTTCCCAGCACCCACATGGTGACTCATAAAATCACCTGCATTCAGGGCATTGAGATTCCATTTCAGGTGTTTAAATATTCAAAAGGCTAAGTCAAAGATTCATTTTATATTTCTTCTGATTGTCCCTCTGCCCTCATATCAAGTCCTACATGTGATGAAGGGATTGTTTCTATGTTTTTTTAAGGGACGGACTCTTGGTCTGTTTTTTTCCCGTTATGCTTCACTTTCTCTTTCTATAGCCTGTTGATCCCTCTTGAGTTGAGTTCAGAGAAAGGAGGGTAGAAGGATTAGAAGAATCCTTAAGGAATATTTGGGAAATACTGCTGTCTGTATCTTCCCTGTGACATCCCGCTCCCAGGCTCCTGCTCACCCATGTGAGTCCCAGCTGGAGGATGTCTGCGCCAACACTGGCATCTTTGGGAATTCTTCATCTGGACACTGCAGATGAGGACAACGGGAGCTATTTCCTCTTCACCTGATGGGGTGGGTTATTCAAGCAAAGCTTTGGCATTCTGTGTTCTCCAGATGAAAAGCAGAGACCATCTTATGGGTTCACACAGACCCTTTAACTATGGGTGTGGAGGGTACAGACCTGCCTCTCTAGGAACAATGCTGCTCTAACAGTGGCTGTGACAGAATACATTTCCAAGTCCCTGCATCTTAACAAACGGCCATCAAGACCCAAAGATCACAGTCTCCCTGTCTGTGGTGGGCTTGGTTTGAGGCACAGGTTTATGGTTCCCCCAACCACATATCATCATAACGTAAAGGTATTGTGAGTAGTCAACGCAGGTAATTTACCTAACCTACTCCATGGCACATGGTGGAACTTGAATTACTTTCTCCTTGTGACTGTAATGCTGACAGGAAGCTGTGAGACCCAGTGTCGCCAAAGAGTATCAGCCTGTGTATTACTAGCAAGAGAGAAGACCCAAAATCATACTTCCAAGACTCTCGCCCCATCATTAAGGAAAAAACACAACAAACAAAGAAAAAAGACAAACCCATACAAGTTGAACCGTTAAAGAGTGGGGGTCATCTGTAAGGGAAGCAGCCATCCCACAGACACTTCTTCTGGAGGCTTTTGTGTTTGGATGCCTTTGGCAGTCAGGTAACATTTATGGACCCTTCTCAGAAAAACTTTCTAAAGTTTACAAAACAAAGTGTACATGACTACCAAGGACACAATTGTTCCTGAGGTACAATTATCAAAATCATTTTTAAAATGTGTACTTTAATAATAGTGCATTTTATTAAGCTATTTCAGTGAGGTGCAGTTGGTTTGTAAAAGGGTACATATCTTTAATATGTATAAGACTTATATGTTATGTGAATGTTTTCGCGTGTCTTGAAGATGAGTGTCTTCTCATGAAACACCCTTAGAAACTGTCATAAATATATTCATCGCCTTCAAAAGTAGCCTTCAATGTTCTTCATCTCTTCATCCCTTCTTTCCTTCCTTCCTTCCTTCCTTCCTTCCTATAATAACACAAAGGCAATCTCTTAGCCATGTCCTAAGTATGCAAAGGCGTGTTATTAATGTGTTGTGCAGCAGATTAACCTGACACAACCGAACCTCTATACTCATTGACCAGTACTTCCAGGGTCTCCCCGTAGCCACCTACCCCACCCCAGTGGCTTTCACCCTCCCACTCTCTGCTTCCTGTGTTTAACTATTTTGGTTCAGACCTGTTTGTTCTTCCCTGTCCAGCTTTTTTCACTTGTGTGCTGCTTCATCATCACACAATGTACCAAGGTCCAGCAGTAATTCTAAGAATGAATTTAAGTGATATTTTAAGTTACCCACAACTGTGTGTGATGGGAAAACACCTGTGGTTTCTATTGGTGACAAAGTTGCAGCAGCTGTTGCTAATGCTGTTACAACTGGTTAATGGAATTCATAATTGAAGGAGAATGCTGAATTCCGCCCAGAGGATACTGAAAACAGGGATCCGTTCCTATCCCTGTCCACAGACCTCCTAGATTCTACCCACAAGCTTCTGGGGACAGAAGAAGCATTATCCTAGAAGGCTGCCTGCTCCAGGGGATCTGCCCACATCTTTTCTGGTGTCAGCTTATATATAGGTCAGTGTGGGTGGAGGGGAGGTGGCTGCAGGGCTGGTTTGGTGGCCTGCTGGTGAGGTTTTCAGGGTCACCTAGCAACTTTGGGAGTGGAAAGAAATCAAGGACAATAGTCCTCATCTTTGGAACACGTAATTCAGAAGACTAGAGACATCTACAAAATGACCAACCATTGTGAATTTTGTTTTATGTTCCATGTCCACAACAATATTACAAAATCTATATCCGGGAAACTGTCAGCTGTGATTACCTCTGGGGAGGATAAATGGGTTGTGGGAAGCCAAAAGGAACACCTTTTCATGTTCAGCTCTGTACACCTGTGCAAAGTGGACCTGAATTTTCACACCAGAATGAAAGTGAGTTAACCTCATAGTCTCCATTCCCTCGTGAGCCTAGAGGCACGTGAGGCTCTAGAGAAGTGGGGGGAGAGAGAGGCTCTGTGGCCCAGGCTGGACTGGAACTCTTTATCTAAGCTCTGGCTATTCAATCCGTGAAGAATAACATCTACCCCATGGGTTGTAGTGAGGTTTGGAGATATAGGTGGTCCTTACCTTACAATGCACGCAGGAAAAAACTCCAGATGGATCCAAGCATGGTGGCTCACTCCTACAATACTAGGACTAGGAGAACTGTGATTTCCAGGCTGAAAAAATAAGACCCCACTGAGAAAAACAAGAAGGACTTCTGTAAGATTAAAAACAAATATTACAATCAAACATTAAAACTTTTAGATATATAGAGTACTGTGTTTATGTCCTTAAAGTGGGAGACAAATTCTTAAATAATTCCCCAAAAGGACAAAGGATTAAATATGTATACATATAAACTGGACTGTGCCAAAGTTAAACATTTCCACACAAGGGAAAAGTAAGACAGAGTAGAGCTGTTTGTAACATATTGTCCTAATTTCATTGCTCTTGCTCTGACAAAACATGCTGACAAAGAGTAACTTAAGGGAGAAAGGGTTCAGTTAGTTCATAGTTGTATGATAGCAGGGGAGCCAGAGTGGCAGGAACTTCAAACAGCTGGTCCACATCACATCTGCAGCCAAGAACAGAGAGAAAAGAACACATGCTTACTTGTTTGCTTGCTCAGTTAGTTTTCTCTACTCCTACACAATTTCAGGGCCTAGCCCTCGAAATGGTGCCACCTACATTCAGGTTGTGTCTTTCCCACCCCAATTAACTCAGTTAAGGCAATCCTCCACAGACAGGCCTTCAGGCCAGCCCCAAATAGACGGTCCCTCATATAGGCTCTCTTCCCAGGTGATTCTAGGCTATACATAAACAAGCGCGTGCGTGCACACGTGTGTGTGTGTGTGTGTGTGTGTGTGTGTGTGTGTGTGTGTGTGTTGGGTTTCTTTTTTGTTTGTTGCTTTATTTTGGTTTTGGTTTTTCAAGAAAGGGTTTCTCTATGTAGCCCTTGCTGTCCTGGAGCTTGCTTGTAGAACAGGATGGCCTGGAACTCAGAAATCCACGTGCCTCTTCCTCCCTAGTGCTGAGAGTTTACTTCTACTGGGATATAGAAGGTAGAGTCCAGAGATCTGCCAAGCAGCCTATAATGGCTACCACCTCAGAAAATTAGGCGGTACAAAAATGTAAGGACTGAGGGTGTGGCTCCATCATAAAGCATTGTCTAGTGTATTGGTTGTTTCTGTTTGTTCATTTGGTCATCTTGACACAGCTAGAGTCAATAAAAAAAAGACAATAATGGCCCCATCAGTAGCCTGTAGACATGACTATGGGGCATTTTCTTAATTGGTAATTTGAGGTAGGAGGGCCCAGCCTATAGAGGGCAGCTCCACTCCTTCGTAGGTAGTCCTGGGTGTGTAAGAAAAGAGACTGAGCAAACCATGAAGAGCAATTTAGTATGTAAGCAGCACTCTTTCATGGATTCTGCTTCAGTTCCTGCCTTCAGGTTCCTGTCTTGAGTTCCTGTAAGTCAAGTAAACCTTTTCCTCCACAGATTGATTTTGGCCATAGTGTTTTATCACAGCAATAGGAACCTGAGACTCCTACCATGTACAATGCTCTGGGTCCATTCCCTTCTCCATTAAAAAATCATAAATGCTCTATGGTGCTGACGTTGAGAATTCTAATTCTAAGTCAATAGAGAATTAAATACATGGCCCTTAAGTTGAATGTAATATACTAACTTTGACTGTTTTTTTTTTTATATATAAGACCATTTCCTAAATTTTTAGTAAGTGAAGACTCTAAGCTGGGGTCCTCCTTGTAGATTCTTCACTCCTCCATTGCTGGTGAGAGTGTAAACGTGTACAGCCACTTTGGAAGTCAGTGTGGTGGTTTCTTTAAAAAAATGGGTATCAACCTACCCCAAGATCCAACTATACTATTTTTTTAAATTTTTTTCTTTATTATTATATGTTTTAAATTTTATACATCAGTCATGGGTTCCCCTGTCCTCCCCGCTCCCGCCTCCACCCTCACCTTTCCCCTAGCCCCTACCCTCCATTCCCATGTCCTCCAGGATCGAGGCACCCCTGGGGATTCATTTAAACCTGGTGGATTCAGTACAGGCAGGTCCTGTCACCTCCTTCCAGACTGAGCAAAGTGTCCCTGTGTAAGCCCAAGGTTTCAAACAGCCAGCTCATGCACTAAGGACAGATCCTGGTCCCACAGACTAGATGCCTCCCAAACAGATCAAGCTATTCAATTGTCTCACTTATCCAGAGAGCCTGATCCAGCTGGGGGCTCCACAGCCGTTGGTTCATAATTCATGTGTTTCCATTCCTTTGGCTATTTGGCCCTGTGCTTTTTGCAATCTAGGATTCAACAATTCATGCTCTTGCAGACCCTCCTCTTTCTCAACAGTTGGACACCTGGAGCTCCATTTGGGGCCTGGCTGAGGATCTCTGCATCCACTTCCATCAGTTATTGGATGAGAGTTCCAAGACAACTGTTAGGGTGTTTAGTCATCTGATCACCACACTAGGTCAGATCAGGCTTTCTCTCAACAATTGCCAGCAGACTACAGAGGATATATCATTGTGGATTTCTGGGAACCTCTCGAGCACTCTGCCTATTCCTGTTCTCATGTGGTCTTCATTTATCATGGTCTGTTATTCCTCGTTCTCCCTTTCTGTTCTTGATCCAGCTGGGATCTCCTGCTCCCCTAAGCTTTCTTTCCCTCAAACCTTGCCCTTCATTACTCCCACTGTCATCCAGGTTGTTCATGTAGATCTCATCCATTTCTCTGTCATTGGGTGATCCCTGGGTCTTTCCTAGGGTCCCGTTTTCTAGGTAGCCTCCCTGGAGTTGTGTAGCAGTCTAGTCATCTTTGTTTTACATCTAGTATCCTCCTATGAGTGAGTACATACCATGTTTGTCCTTCTGAGTCTGGGTTACCTCACTCAGGATGGTTTTTTCTAGATCCATCTGTTTGCCTGCAAACCTCATGATGTCATTGTTTTTTCTCTGCTGAGTACTACTCCATTGTGTATATGTACCATATTTTCTTTATCCATTCTTCAGTTGAAGGGCATCTAGGTTGTTTCCAGGTTCTGGTTATTACAAACAAAGCTGATGCGAACATAGCTGAGCAAATGCCCTTGTGGTATGATTGAGCATTCCTTGGGTATATGCCCAAGAGTGGTATAGCTGGGTCTTGGGGGAGATGGATTCCCAGTTTTCTAAGGAAGCACCATATTGATTTCCAAAATGGCTGTACAAGCTTGCATTCCCACCAGCAGTGGAGGAGAGTTCCCCTTGCTCCACATCCTCTCCAGCATAAACTGTCTTCTGTGCTTTTGATCTTAGCCATTCTGACAGGTGTAAGGTGGTATCTCAGAGTCGTTTTGATTTGCATTTCCCAGATAATTAGGGATGTTGAGCAATTCCTTAAATGTCTTTCAGCCATTTGAACTTCCTCTGTGGAGAATTCTCTGTTTAGTTCTATAGCCCATTTCTTAATTGGACTGTTGGGTATTTTGATGTCTAATTTCTGGAGTTCTTTATATATTCTGGATATCAGCCCTCTGTCAGATGTGGGGTTAGTGAAGACCTTTTCCCATTCTGTAGGCTGTCGCTTTGTCTTGTTGACCATGTCCTTTGCTCTACAAAAGCTTCTCAGTTTCAACAGGTCCCATTGATTGTTTCTCTCAGTGTCTGTGCTACTGGTGTTATATTTAGAAAATGATCTCCGGTGCCAGTGCGTTCAAGAGTACTTCCTACTTTCTCTTCTATTAGGTTCAGAGTAACTGGATTTATGTTGAGGTCTTTGATCCACTTGGATTTAAGTTTTGTGCATGGTGACAGATATGGATCTATTTGCAGCCTTCTACACATTGACATCCAGTTATGCCAGCACCATTTGTTGAAGATGCTTTCTTTTTTCCATTGTACATTTTTGGCTTCTTTGTCAAAAATTATATGTTCATAGGTGTGCGGGTTAATGTCAGGGTCTTCAATTCTATTCCATTGGTCCACATGTCAGTTTTTATGCCAGTACTAAGCTGTTTTTATTACAGTAGCTCTACAGTAGAGCTTGAGGTCGGGGATTGTGATGCCTCCAGAGGTTGTTTTATTGTACAGGATTCTTTTGGCTATCCTGGGTTTTTTGTTTTTCCATATGAAGTTGAGTATTATTCTTTCCAGATCTGTGAAGAATTGTGTTGGTAATTTGATGGGACTTGCGTTGAATCTGTAGATTGCTTTTGGTAAGATCGCCATTTTTACTATGTTAATCCTGCCTATCCATGAGCATGGGAGATCTTTCCATTTTCTGACATCTTCTTCAATTTCTTTTTTCAGGGACTTAAAGTCTTGTCATATAGGTCCTTCACATGCCTAGTTAGCATAACCCCAAGGTATTTTATATCATTTGTAGCTATTGTAAAGTGTGATGTATCTCTGATTTCCTTCTCAGCCTGTTTGTCTACTGTATGTAGAAGGGCTACTGATTTTTTTGAGTTGATCTTGTATCCTGCAATGTTGCTGAAGGTTTTTATTAGCTGTATCAGTTCCTTGGTTGAATTTTGGGGGTCACTCATGTATACTAACATGTCATCTGCATAAAGAGATTAAGAGGATACAAATTGGGAAGGAAGAAGTCCAGCTATACTATTTTGTTGTTCTGTTTTTTGTTTGGTTTGGTTTGGTTTGGTTTCGAGACAAGGTTTCTCTGTGTAGCTTTGGAGTCTGTCCTGGAACTTGCTTTGTAAACCAGGCTGGCCTCGAACTCAAAGATCTACTTGCCTCTGCTTCCCAAGCGCTGGGATTAAAGGTGTGTGCCACCACCGCCCAGTCAGCTATACTGTTCTTGGGCATAAACCCAAAGGATGCTCAATCATACCATAAGGACACTTGCTCAACTATGTTCATAGCAGCTTTGTTTGTAATAGCCAGAACCTGAAAACAACCTAGATGCCCCATAATGAAAGAATGGATAAAGGAAATGTGGTACATTTACACAATGGAGTATTGCTGAGCTGTTAAAAACAAGGACACCAGGAAATTTGAAAGCAAATGAATGGAACTAGAAAAAAATCATTCTGAGTGAGGTAACTTAGACAGAGAAAGACAAACATAGTATGTACTCATTCATAAGTGGGTACTAGCTATAAAGTAAAGAATAACCATCTATAATCCCCAGAGATATTCTGGGTGGACTGGGGGGAGTGGGGATGAGAACTTGAGGGATCAGGTTGGTGGGTGGATGGAGAGAGGAAGTGCTTAGAGAGATGACTGGAAAGCAGGGATATTTCAGAGTCAAGTAGAAACTTGATGCAGGGGAAACTCCCACCAATCTCCAAGGATGACCCCAGCTAAGACTCCTAGAAATAGTGGATACACAGCCTGAACTGGTCATCTCCTGTGCTCAGATTGGTGACTACCCCAATTGTCATCAGAGTCTTCATCCAGTATCTGATGGAAACCCACAGAAACAACTCTAACCTGGGCTCCTAGGAACTCACAGAGTCTGAACCAACAACCAGGGAGCCTATATGGGACTGACCTAGGCCGTGTGTGTGTGTGTGTGTGTGTGTGTGTGTGTGTGAGTTGTGTAGTTTGGTCTATTTATGGGTCTCCTAACTGTGGGAGCAGGGGCTGTCTCTAATGCTTTGGCTGGCTTTTGGGGACCTATTCCTCATACAGGGTTGCCTTGCCTAGTCTTAATACAAGGGGAAACGCTTAGTCTTACTGCAACCTGATATGCCAAGCTTTGTTGATACCCATGGGAGGCCTGCCCCTTTCTGAACAGAAACAGAGGAAGAGTGGATTTTGGGTGGGGGGGGTGATGTGCATGGAGGAGGGAGGGGTACTTTGATTGGGATGTAAAATAAATGAATAAATTAAAAATCTTCCAGAAAGGTGTTTACCATACACTCATTTTCTCTCATAGTCAGCCTTCAGAAACCACACAAGCATGCATCTAAAGCCCCTTGGACAGCAAGGGGTCTAATTATAACATAGCACAGGGCCTCAGGAGATAGCTTAATTGGTAAAGTGCTTGCCACCCAAGCATGAGGACCCGAGTTCAATCCCCAGCACCCCTGAAAGCCAGGCATGGGGATAGGGAAGCAGGCTGATCCCTGGACTTACTGTCCAGCCAGTCTCACCTAGCCTACTATACAATTCCCAGGTCCCAGTGAGAGATCCTGCCTCAAAAGGCAAGGTATAGATGACTGCAAGGAACTACAACAGAGGCTGACCTCTGACTTTTATACATAGGCATATATATACACATGAACATACACACATACTACACATATACACAAATAGCATCATATTTACATAGCACATATACACATCTTCCTGTATACAGTCAATCTCTAGATTGCCTGTAATGCCTAATATATTATTGCAAACACCAAATAAACAGTTTTTATGCTATATTATTTAGAGAATAATGACATAGACTCTGTACATGTCTGGTTCAGACGCAGGTTCTCCAGTATCGTTTGTCCACATTGGTTGAATCTGCACACATGGGATCTGCAAATACAGAGGGCCAAATGACAGAGGTTTAAACATAGAACAAGGTGCTGACACAGAGACCTGACCTGTCAAATTGTAATGTTATAACAGTATTAACAGAAACACATTTGTTGGCCAGCTTACTATTACTATAACAAATACCTGAGAAAATCAACTATAGTAAACATATCTTGTGTATTATTTATAACAGTTTGTTAATTTGAGACTTTGCAATTTGAACTAAATGCCAGATGTCATAACAAGCTTCTCTTCCTATCACTCAAGGGAGTAATCCATAGACTTCATGACAGTGTCCACTAATTCTTTACCAAAAAGAGAGGGGCTTTTGTCAAAGGCATTGGGAGCTTAATCACTAGTGAGCAGAACAAAGGCCCAATGAAACCAGGAAGAAGGGTATGAAGGATATGGAGGAAAGTTCATCACTTGAAGCCCATCAACCTAGAGTCTGACTATGAAGTTGCTGTGTTAAGAGACATAGCAAGAGAGCTATCTCTAGAAATCAAAGAGAAAGCAAGTGCATACAAAACTAATGCGTGGGTGGGGGGACAAAAGAGGAGAGAGAGAGAGAGAGAGAGAGAGAGAAGGAAGGAAGGAAGGAAGGAAGGAAGGGAGGGAGGGAGGGAGGGAGGAGAGAGAGAGAGAGAGAGAGAGAGAGAGAGAGAGAAAGAAAGAAAGACAGAAAGAAAGAAAAGAAAGAGAAAGAAGAAAGAAGGAAGGAAGGAAGAAAGAAAAAGAAGGAGAAAAAAGAAAGAGGGGGAGGGAGGGAGGGAGAGAGAAGAAGAAAAGAAAGGAAAGGAAAGGAAAGGAAAGGAAAAGAAGAAAGGAAGAGATGAGAGAGACTTTTTTAAGGAACCTAACGTTTAAGGAGGTTAAACAGTTTACCCGAGGTCAAAGCAAGTGGTAGGTAACATCAAGACTGGAACTCAGAACTCCCAGAAACTCAAGCAAATCTCAATCATTTGGAGTTTTTGTTTTTCCCTCTGAGAAATGTCTCTTGTGCTCATTATTCAGTGCTACACAATCACTAATCATCTACACAATCAGTCTCATTTCTTCGGGAGGAAAGTCATTTTAGCTGAACATTCATAATTGGTGTTTTCAAGCATGTGTTATGGTCTCTCCACATGGAAAGGAGGGGAAAGGAGCAGCTGTCATTTAGGGAAATGGAAAAAGATAGATCAAGTTTGATGTGTAGTCCTTTCACCCTTTTCTTTAAAAACCTCTTCCTTGCCATCTTCCTTTCTTCTTTAGCCAAATACAGAGTGCCCCCTAATGCTTAGCATGTATGACTATAAACACCATGAAGCCCAGCTCTGCCCAGCTCTGCATTCACAGCACAGGGAGGCAGGGAGGCAGGTACTGGCACCAGTGAGATCAAGTACCATGCATGTGTACCATGCTGCACTCCAGTCTGTGAGGAGATGGAGGTAGAAAAGATTTCCATAGACAATGACCAAGCCCACAACCTAAAAGAATAAATAGAAGCAACCAAGTGTGGTGGAGGTTGTGGGGATGGCAGGATGGCAGACCCAACATGGGGGGGGGGGGTGATGTGTGCAAAAATCTAAAGTGAGAAAATGCATATGTTTGAGAACTGTGAGGTATACCTAGACCTTGAACACGCCTGGCAAGCCTATGACAAGAGTCAGCGTGAAGGCCAAATCACAAAGGTCTTCATATGCTACGTGAATTAAAATAGACTTGATCCTAAGAAGACTGGAATGCTAAACGCAAGGGGGAACTTGGTGTTCATTTCACCAGCAGGGTAGGTTGATTGAAAGACAATTTAAGGAAGGGTACTGCTGAGAAATCTGTCCAGAAGGACAGAAGTAGGACAGACACAGACAGAGAGAAGAGTCTGTGATGCTACAGTGGAGTAGGACAGAGACTGATGCACAGGTAAGCAGGGTGCATGGCGGGGGTGGAGGGGGCAGGAGATATAGTTTAGTGATTAGAATATGTACTGCTCTTGCCCAGTACCTGAGTTCAGTTCTTAGGACCCATACAGGTGGCTCACACCTGCTTGTAAGTCTAGGTCCAGGGGATCTAGTGTTCTCCTGGCCTTCGAGGGCACCCAAATTTGTGTGTGTGTGTGTGTGTGAGTGTGTGTGTGTGTGTGTGTGTGTGTGTATACCCAGGCTTGCTGGCTCGCTCTCTCTCTCTCTCTCTCTCTCTCTCTCTCTCTCTCTCTCTCTCTCTCTCTCTCTCTCTCTCACACACACACACACACACACACACACACACACACACACACAATTTAAAAACTAAAAGTAAAATTTTTTTGAAGGACAAAGAGGAGTCAAATCCAACACTTAGGCTTCTCACTTCTAAGTTTACATGGGTAAGTGGAACCAGAAACAGGGAAAAGAGGAGCAGATCTGGGAACTGGTTCACATCAAATAGTGGTGTGAAAGTCCAGGCTTCACAGATGAAAGGCTGCCTGGAGGTTTGCACACAAAGTAACTACAGCAATGGCTGGAAGAGCTTGGACCCAGAAGAGCTAGGCTGCTCTCCTTCCGGCCTCTACCCACACCAAGCAGCTTCCTGCCCTGCTGGCCCCTCATCCAGTCTTCTCTTTGGGACCTTGCTTCAGGCTTAGGATAGTTGTACTAATTCCCATCCAAAATTGTTTATGTGTGTCTTTCTCTCTGGCTGTCTCTCCTAGTCATTCTGATAAATGATTTAATGCTAAAAATTTACAGATATGAATAGGCTATTATCTAAATCAGGTTTGATGTCTTTGAGATAGGATCTCATGTAGCACAGGCTAGCCTCAGGTGTGCTATGTCGATTGGGAATGTGGCTCAGTTGGTAGAATGTTCCATAGCATACATGAGGCCCTGGGTTCAATGCTCAGCACTGTATAAACTGGGTATGATGACGAGCCCTGTAGTTGGGAAATGGAGGCAGGGCAATCAGAAGTTCAAGATACATAGGGAATTTGAAGTCAGTCTAGGATATACAAAACCTTGCCTCAAAGACAAAAAGAAAAAAGAAAAAAGAAAAAAAAGAAAAGAGAAGAAAAGAAAAGATAAAATACTTGCTACCTAATTAAGGCTGGTTTTGAGCTCCAATCCTCCTGGCTCTTCCTCCTGAGTGCTAGGATGACAGTTGTATACCACAGCTTGTAGCAAAAATCTTAAAAGTTCTTATTAATAAAACCAAACCTGAGACCAGTTATTGGGGTGAATGCTGGAAGGTCGGAGAAGCAGAACAAGCCACAGCCACCTCACCTTGCCAGTTTCTCAGCTGATCCTGTTTCCTCTGACTAGAAACCTCTCAGTCCTCATCCAGATGAATCTCAGGTGAATTGTGCTGCTCCAAAGCCTAAAATCTTAACCAGCCAAATGCTTCTAGTTTCTGGTCCTCATGCCTTATATACCTTTCTGTTTTCTGCCATCACTCCCTGAGATTAAAGGTGTGAGTCACCATGCTTGGCTTAAATCCATCCTTAAACAGATGGATTTCTGCCTCTGGAATGCTAGGATTAAAGGAGTGTGCTACCACTGCCTATCTTCATGTTTAACATTGTGGCTGTTCTGTCTCTGACCCCAGATAAGTTTATTAGGGTACACAATATTTTAGGGAACACAATACCACCACAACAGCTGTTTTTAATGTGGTAATGGGGACTGAACCAAGAGCTTTGTACACACTAAGCAAGCACTCTATTGACCAAGCTGTATCCCAGGCCCATGTCTGAACTTTTGTTTTATTTTGTTTTTTGAGACAGGGTTTCTCTGCATAACAGTTCTGGCTGTCCTGGAACTTGCTTTGTAAACCAATTCATAGAGATCCACCTGCTTCTGCCTCCCAAGTGCTGGGATTAAAGGTGTGTGCCACCACCACCCAGCCCATGTCTGAATTTTAATAGCAGTGAGTTCCAGGAAAGGCACAAAGCTACATGGAGAAACCCTGTCTCAAAGAAAAAAAAAATAAAAAAATAAAAAAGAATCAGGAAGATTTTAATCAATTAAACAGAAGTTTCCCTTTTTTCTTTGTTTTGTTGGTTTGTTGGGTTTTTTGACATAGGACCTCACTCTGTAGTCCTGACTGGCCCCTAACTCACAGAAATTCACCTGCCTCGGGCCCCAAGTGCTGGATTACAGGCATGAGTCACCATGCCTGGCAAACATTTCACTATCTTTTATCTGTTTATTTTTGAATATGTGGTTATTCCTGTGAATTGCCCTCAGGCCCCGACCCTTGCCATTATAAACCCTGTCTCTTCAACCATGACATGCTTTCTCCTAAAATCAAGTGTTTGTGGCCTTGCCTTGAAAGCATGGATACACACTGGTCTTCCCAAGTCCTGACCCTGTTGTTCTGGAGAAGCTGGTGATCACCGAGTGCCTTTATTCCTCTGTAGAAATGGGAACTTCAGATTGGGGCCACTGTAGTGCCAGCCATGGACAAAAGAGAACTGGACTGTGTGTCTGCTTCTCACCAAGGTAAGATCCCGGAGTTAGAGCTTCCTGGCAGTAGGTGACAGACAAGAATCAACTGCGCTTTGGAAGTCGAATGCCAGTACCCCAGGGAAGCTTTTCCATATTAATCTCTAAGGGCTCCTTCACCTAGTTTCCATGGCACTGTGGTGTTTGTCTTACTGTGTTGTAATTCTTTTGTTCATAGATCTACTACTTCAAAACCATAAGTTCCAAGAAGAGAAATGCCGTATTTTACCCATTCTTCTATACTTTCTCCCTGTGCTTACCATAATGTTGTGTACAGCAGGAGATTAAAATTAGTTGTTGAGCAGATGAATGAATGGATCTGTGAGATAGATTTCATCCACAGAACACATGCATAGTAGCTGTTTAACAAGCAATCAGTTGCATGAATTAATGATTAAATGAATGAAAGCATGATTTTTGGTAATGCCATTCATAGAGTATGTCAGAGAGATTTTGATGCATTGCATAACACAAGGTTGTTGTTTGTTTGTTTATGTGTTTGGGTATTTTGCCTGTGTATATGTCTGTGCTCCACCTCTGTTTAGTCCCCACAGAGGTCAGAGGATGGTGTTGGATCCCCAGGAACCTGAGTTACAGATGGTTGTTAGCTACTATGTTGGTACTAGGAATCGAACCTGGATCCTCTGGTCAATGCTCTTAACCACTGAGATACCTCTACAGCTCCAGCTGGAGTTATAAAGACATACAACATTCTTGTTGATCTCCTGAGAAAGACATAAGTACTATGAGACAGTTGTGTAACTGGCTTCTGGAGAGAAGAATAAGGAAGAAATAAAGTGGAAGCTGGTACTGAGAATGGGGGCATATATGAGTCCAGTGAAATTGAGGGGTTTCAGGGAGGTCCCAGCAGCTATGAGAGTGAATGGGTATGGGGAATGGGCATAAGAAAGGAAGGCGTATGTGCTTAGTGAGAAAGTTGTACATTTTAATAAAAAGTAAAGGGGCCAGCTAGACAGATGTCTCAGTAGTTAAAAATAGTTATGCTCTTGCTCAAATTTAGCTCCCAGCCCACATAGGATGGCTCACAACCACCTGTAATTCTAGCCCCAGGATGGTCCTATGCCTCTGGCCTCCATGCATAAATGCACATAAACACACACTTTTTTTTAATTTTAAAGAAAAATAAAGATGGAAGAACAATGACTGAAAACTGAAAATAAAAGAGATCAGAAAGCAAAATACGCCAGGCATGGGGACACATCATTTTAAGTCCAGCACTTGGGGGGCAGAAGCAGTCAGATATTCATGAGCTCATGGCCAGCCTGGTCAACATAGTGAGTTTCAAGTCAACCAGAGTTACATGGTAAGACCCTATATTTATAAGGAGGAGGGGGAAGAAGAGGAGGGAAAGGAAGAAAGAAGAAGGAGGAGGAGGAGAAGGAGGAAGAGGAGGAGGAGAAGGAAGGAGAAGAGAAGAAGAAGAGAAGAAGAAGAAGAAGAAGAAGAAGAAGAAGAAGAAGAAGAAGAAGAAGAAGAAGAAGAAGAAGAAGAAAGAAGAAGAAGAAGAAGAAGAAGGAAGAAAGAAAGAAAGAAAGAAAGAAAGGAAAGAAAGAAAGAAAGAAAGAAAGAAAGAGAAGCCAGGCAGTGGTGGTATATGCCTTTAATCCCAACACTTGGGAGGCAGAGGTATAGCATGAAACTTAAAGAGTCTTATTAATAAAATCTAACTCAGAGCCAGGTATTGGGGTGAATTCTGGAAGATCAGAGAGACAGAACAAGCCACAGCTTTCTCACCCCACCAGTTCCTCAGCTGACCCTGTTTTCCTCAGACTGGAAGCTTCTCTATCCTCATCTGAATGGCTCTCAGCTGAACTGCTGCTACAAAGCCTAAAAACTTAACCAGCCAAATGCTTCTAGTTTCTGGTCTTCATGCCTTATATATCTTTCTGGTTTCTGCCATCATTCCCTGGGATTAAAGGTGTGAGTCACCATGCCTGGCTATTTCCAGTGTGACCTTGAACTCACAGAGATCCGCCTGGCTCTGCCTCCCGAGTGCTGGGATTAAAGGCGTGTGCTACCACTGCCTAACCGCTATGTTTAATATCATGGCCGTCCTGTTCTCTGACTCCAGATAAGTTTATTAGCATGCACAATATTTCGGGGAACACAATACCACCACACAGAGGCAGGCAGATATCTGTGAGTTTAAGGCCAGCCTGGTCTACAGATCTAATTCCAAGACAGCCAAGGCTGCCCAGAGAAACCCTGTCCAGGAAAAAACAAACAAACAAAAACACAAAAGAAAGAAAGAAAAGCAAGTGCACAAAAGGTGAAGATGGCTCCTTTATACCTAAGCACTCTCAATGCTTCTGAAAGCTCAACCCCTTTGCAAGTCAAAGCTTTTCTAAATTCTTCTCTTCCAGAAGCTTCTAGCCACAGAGAGGGAAGCACTCCTCCTCCTCTTCTTCCTCTTCTAATTTTTAGCCCTAAGAATGGAGCCTGGGGTCTCCACATGTTAGACAAGTGCCATATCGCTGTAAGTGCCATATCACTGAGCCACCTCCCCAGACCAGAAAAAAACACCTTAATTTCTACAATAGACCTACAGCACTACAAAGAACCATTGATATCACCAAGCGCCTGTGTTTCACACACAAAGAAACTGAGGGGCAGAAGACACAGTCACTTCCCAGAGCCAAAATCAGACTCCTTTCCTGTTACCATCTCTCCAACTGATTACTACCACTAGTACTGAAATAAGAGATAGATAGTATCAAATAATTTAAAAAATAAAAGTAATAGATGGTAGGTAGGTAGGTAGGTAGGTAGGTAGATAGATAGATAGATAGATAGATAGATAGACAGACAGATAGCTGATCCATGGGTAGATAGATAAACTTTTCTCTGTGGAGAAATAAGATTAGACCTAGGGGCAGGGACCAGACACCATCTTTTGGGTTTTGCAGGCACCAGGTACTCAGATTGGTACACATACATACATGCAGGCAAAACACTCACATACATAAAATACAAGATTTTTAAAAGAATATTCTTTTTAATGATTAGTCAAGATTATTTCAGAATTCATTTGGTGATAGAAATGTTGCTAGGAAATGTATGTTTCTATGTGTCTAGTTTATGAATGGGCAGTGCCAGCATTGCCTGAATTCTGCCCAGTATGCAATCTCAGCCCCCTTTACCCCAACATCCTTTTAATGAGAGTGAATTGTAGACACATTGACATTTGAGAAGCAATGTTACATACCATATTAATTCTTCCCCGAAAGTATATTTTACTTTAACATTTAAATACGTTCTCCTGATCTCATTTATAAAACGGATCCAAAGTACAATCTCTTTTGTTTCTAAGTGTCCAGAACTTTAATGATGATAATGATGATGTCTTTTCTCTACACAGAAGAGTCACGATGGTAGGAACACCCTGTTATTTTCCAAACAGAATTTCAGGAATAAAGATGGAAAATAATCTCAAATTCAGGCAACAATGGTTCTGTTCTGGACCTGACCAGCTTTTAACTTTAACTGAACTTATTCTGTTTTTAAAACTGTCAGGGGGAGGGGACAGTTTCAAAACCACTTAGAAATGCAAAACATTGCAAGGAATCTTCACTTTTGCTCATTGTAAATACTTAGCATCTTTATTGAGCAAGAGTCGAGTTGAAGGGATATGGACATGCTCTGGAGAGCCCCGCTCATCTTTCCTGTGCCTGTTCAGCTGCCTCTGAGCCTTCCATGAACTTGGTAAAAACCAGGCAATGCCATGGCTGCATGCCAGCCTCAGTCGCCTCTTCCTTTTTTCAGCCATTAAATGTCTTCTTCAGTCTCCAACATGTGTTGCTGCACATGTGACCCAATGAATTAATCCCCTGAAGAAAGCCACAACAGTAATGACTTTGGACAATTAGCACAGGGACAGTGGAGCTTCCCAGCAGGTTTTTGTCTGTGTTAATATGCACAGTGTTTCCTGGGTGCTACTGAGTATTCCACTGTTAACCATCAGTGGAGCTGGAGAGAGAAAGAAGGGGTGGCAGCTTCCAGCAACACTCAACAAGATGAGTGTTGTGGATGGCAAAGAGAGGCTGCTAGTGACCCCAAATAAAGGTTGTACACTGCTACTGAACACTGCAAGCTATCCAGTGGCATAGCAGCCTTTTAAATGTACATTTCTGACCTTAACACTTCTATCACTTAAGGGAAGATTTTACCAAATAATCTGGGCCAAATCTAGCAGTCTCTCTGGGATTCTCTAAAGAAACCAATTTTTCCTGCCTCCTGGTAGTTCATATTCCACAAAGGATTGATTGGTGCATGCTAACACAATTTCAACTGTCATCCTCAAAGGCCAGAAGCAAAGTATTTATTTCAGGGCAAAAGTTATAGAATGTTAGTCCCAGGTATGGGTTAGAACCCACTCCTCCTGTCTTGGCCCTGTGTATTAAATGAGGACTTTACCTATCCTTCCTGATCACAGCCAAATAGACAAAATGGGAGCCTGTTAAAGAACTGGTTGGAACTGGGAAGGGCTTCCCCAGTTCCTTCCCCAGCATGCTTGCTGCCTTGAGTACTACAAACACAAAACAAAATGCCTTTCTCACATCATTAAACCAAAATAATGCATGTACTATTAATGATTTTCATTATTATCTTAAGCTGAGAAAAACGGTTCAAACAAGTCCAGGAACAATGAGACAGGTTTGCCAAGAGGTGTTCGCCTATCTACGTGAAAAACTGGACAATGTTTCCAGCTTTCCTCACTGTGACCAAATGCCTCACAATGCCAACTTATGAAGAGTAAAAGCTTGTTTGAGCTCAGGATTTTGGAGATTTCAGCCCATGTTTGATTGCCCTCATCGCCTTTGGGCCTGTGATAAAATGGTACCTTGTGGTAAGATTACTTAATGCAGGAAGCTGTTCACCTCCTAGTAGCCAGAAAGCAAATGAAGGAAGAAAGGACCTAAGGGTTTGTATGTCACTCTCAAGGGTGGCCATTGATCAGAGAACTTCTCACTAGGCCCCTCTTCTTATAGGCTCTGCCAACTTCCAGTAGCATCCCAGGCTAGCAACTAAGTCTTGAATGCATGGGTCTCTGAGGATGCTTATCCAAACCTCAAAAATCATTTCGAGAACACTTTTTCCTTTTCCCTCAAGTCATCAGTGGTCAAGGCATACACTGTTAATTCACACCTACACTAATCCCTTAGCAAAACACTAACTTTTGGGAAATAATGTTGATGGAAGGGTTTGCAAATTCTCCGTTCTGCTGGTTATCCTAAAATTTACCTTTGGATCAAACTGGATCAGCCGAGTCATGTGTATTTAGATTGCAGGTGTTTGCACCACACAGAACTGATTTGGCTGAATTGTAATTATGAGAAGAGGGTTTCATCACACTCCACTCAAAGGAATGTCTTCTTACTCCAAACATGGGGATTTTCATTGCTAGCCCAATCTGCTAGGATGTCAGCTTCTTCCCCAGGAGGACACACTGGAGATATGCCCTTGGGGATACAGCTTCAGGAGAACATTGGCTTCTCTACATAACTTTTAATCTTACAAGCAGGATTAATCTAACTGGGCCATTAGCCCTCCATTACTTCCACAAAATACACAAGGCAATCAATTTAAAGAGGCAAGGTTCATTTGGGCTCCTGTTTCAGTCCATGGACACTTGACTCCTTTGCTTTTAAGTCTGGGATGAGGCAGTACATTGTGGTGAAGAGAATGTGCCTGGAAAGCTGCTCCCCTTATAGCCAGGAAATGAAAGAGAATGAGGAACTGCAGACCACTTCTGGGTCCCAGGTCTTAAAGTTTCCACCGTCTTGCAATTATAGTAAGCAGGAGAGCAGCAAGTCTACAGCAGTGTCTCCTTGGGAGACATTGGAAGTCCTTTCTTATTTGCTGTGGTCACTAAGAAACACAGAAGTGTGCGGGACAGATGGCTCAGAGGTTAAGATCACTGGCTGTTCATCCAGAGGTCCTGAGTTCAATTCCCAGCAACCACATGGTGGTTCACAACCATCTATAATAAGATCTGGTGCCCTCTTCTGTCCTGCAGGCAGAATATTGTATACATAATAAATAAATCTTAAAAAAAAAAAAAAGACAGAAGCAATTTTATCTGGATTCTAGTAGTCCGTAAGATTCTTATCCTTAGCTTTAGTGTATGAATTAGTAACTTCTCTTCTTGCTGTGACAAAGTACATGACAAAGGCAACTTAGAGAAGAAAGGATTTTCTCTGAGTTAGAGGCCAGTCTGGTCTACAGTGTGAGTGTGAGGACAGCCGAGGCTACACAGAAAAACCCTATCTCAAAAGATGAAAAGCAAGGGGTTGGGGATTTAGCTCAGTGGTAGAGCCAGGCAAGCGCAAGGCCCTGGGTTTGGTCCTCAGCTCTGGAAAAAAAAAAAAAAAAAAAAAGGCAAAGGGGGAGGTGTATTTTGGCTCACAGTTTGAGGGTCCAGTCTATCATGATGGGATAAATAGTATGGCAGCAGGAATGTGAGGCAGCTGGTCCCATTGCAGCCACAGTGACAAAGCAGAAAGGGAGGACTGTGGGTGTTATATAGTATTCTCCTCTTTAGTGCTGCCAGTATCCCAGCTGAGGATACTAAGGTGGGTCTTCCCACCTCTGTTAACGTGATCTAAACCATCCAGGGACTTGTCTCCTAGGTGATGCTAGATCTGTCAAGATGACAATATTAATCACCACAATGGCACACAGTAGCAATCCCAGAGCTTTGGAGATTAAAATAAGGAATCACAAGTTCAAGACCAGCCTGGGCTACACAATGAAACCCTGTTTAAAGAAAAAAAAAGAATATCTATATGTACATACATATGTGTGTGTGTGGATAGATAGATAGATAGATAGATAGATAGATAGATAGATGACAATACTTCATGAATTTCAATTGAGTTGAGTTCCTGATACCTGTACCCAAAAGCCAATCAGATCTGATAGCACAGGGATATGATGGTCCCAGCTACTCAGGAAACAGACAGGAAGATGACCCTACTGAACTACAGAGTGAGTTCAAGGCTAGCCTGGATAACTTAGCAAGACTCCAAACTAAAAGGGCTGATGCTGTAGTTCAGTGCTGGAGTGCTGGCCCAGCAAGCACAAGGCCCTAGTCTCATCCCCAGCGCCATAACAACAAGAAGAAAAATCTTCAAGCTGAGCACTTCTGGGGCTAGGCCTAATAATGCTCAGCTATGCTTCTTGGAGGGCAAGCTCAAGTCATGATTTAAATCAGTCATATATCTGGTCCATTAACAGAGACTTTTCAATTCTGAAGATCTGCCTAGTTCCCTAAATTTCTTTTCTTTCTTTCTTTTTTTTTTTTTTTTTTTTTTTTTTTGGAGGGGGTATGTCTTACTTATTTCTAATATCCTAAAGCATTTTCTATGATGTATTCTATTTTCATAGACCAGGGCTGAAATGATACTTTATTAGCTTTATCAAATATAGAGCCACTGAAAACAGATTAGATGGGTAGATTTAATTTCTACTTCCTTTTCTAACAAATATTTTCTGACTTGAAGTTTCTTGTTTATCCTATCTAAATATCACATAGAATTAGATTTTTTAAAAAATACAACTTAAAAAGAAACAAGCAGCCAGGCAATGGTGGCACATGCCTTTAATCCCAGCAGTTGGGAGGCAGAGACAGGCAGATCTCTGTGAGTTGGAGGCCAGCCTGGTCTACAGAATGAGTTCCATGATAACCAGGGCTATGCAGCGAAACCCAGTCTTGAAAAACCAAAAAAAGAAAAAAAAAAAAAAGAAACAAGGAATTTCCTAATTTTCTTAAACTCACAGCCAGACATTAGCACCTGACCTTTTGGGTTTTAGTTCATGGTACCATCACAATGCAAAACAGTAAGATTCAGGGAAGAGATTTGCATCATTTAGATTTTTGTGACATTTTGAACAAAGAAGTGTTGAAGCTTACTCATTCTCTGTGAACATAATAAGCAACTTAGATTGTAAGAAAAAAATATTTGAATACTAAAGCACTACTTTCTAAAACCTTTTTGTGCAATGTGTCTCACTTTCCTTTTGCTGATAAAGACCATGCCCAAAAGCAACTTGGGAAGGAAAGGGTTTATTTCATTGTACAGCTTGCAGCCCATCATGAAGGGAACTCAGGGCAGAGTTCAAGGCAAGGAACCAGGAGGCAGGAACTGAAGCAGAGGCCAAGGAGGAGTACTGCTTACTGGCTTGCTCCTCTGGCTTGCTCACCTGCTTTCTTATACCACCCAGGGCCTCCTGCCCAGAGAAGGTGCCGCCTGCAGTAGGCTGTGTCCTCCCACATCAGTTATTAATCGAGAAAACGCCCCACAGACTTTCTCACAGGCCAATATGATGGAGGCAATCTCCAACGAAGGCTCTTTCCTCCCAGATAACTCCAGCTTGTTTTAAGTTGACAGAAACCAAACCAGCCCAAAGTGTTGTATTTTCTTCAGTACCTAACTTGGTTCTGGTCTTTCTGAGTCTGGCTTATTTCACTTAACATCATGACCTCCAGTTCCATCCATTGTCCTACAAAGTCATGATTTTACTTTTTTTGTTTTTAAATGTTTATTTGTTTTGTGTGTTTGTGAGTACATGCACACACTTGTGGGGGAGGGGCACACACAAGCACCACAGCATGCATGGGGAGGTCAGAAATGATTTTTCTGAAGTCTATTATCTCCTTCCACCTTGTTTTTGAAGCAGAGTCTCTCTTGTTTCTGCCAATGCACTGCTTACACAAGCTTCCAGCCGATTCTTCTGTCTCTGTTTCCCATCTCACCATAAGAGTGCTAAGATTATAGACACAAGCCATCACATCTCCTTTTTACATGGATTCTAGGAATCAAGTTCAGGTCATCAGGCCCATACAGAAAGTGCTTTACCTCCTGAGCCATCTCACCAGCTCAGTTTAATTTTTCCTTAAGGCAAAATAAAATTTCATTGTGTATATGTAGCATGTTGCCCTTGTCCCTCATCTGTTGATGAATATGTAGGCTGGTCCATTTCTTAGCTACTGTGAGTAATGCAGCCATAAACATGAAGTGCAGTGTCTCTATGGTATGTGGACTTAGAATCCAGAATTAGATATCATTTGCTTTCTTTTATTTTGAGGTAGGTCTGTACCTTTGATTGGCTTGGAACTAGCTGTGTAGACTAGGCTGTCCTAAAACTCACAGAGCTCTGCCTGCCTCTGCTCCCCAAGTGCTTAAAGGCATATGCTTTGCTATCTTCTTCAGGGTAGACATCCTGGTCCTTGAGATATCATCTTAAAGCAGTTATAATTTGAATTTCCCTGATGGCTAAAGATATTGAACAGTTTTCTTTAATTAATTTATTTTATGTTTAATTATGTGTCTTGTGTGTCTGTGGTGGGATGTGTGTATCTGAGCACAGATGTCCACAGAAGCCAGGAGATGGCACTGGATCCCCTGGATCTGGAGTTATGGGTGGTTTGTGAGCTGCTGGATGTGGGTGCTGGGAACTGAACTGCAGGTCCTCTGCAAGAACAGGACACAGACTTTAATAGCTGAGCCCTCTCTTGAGCTCTGACATTTTCAAGTATTTGTTGGTCATTTGTATTTCTTCCTTTCAGAACTGTCTCTTCAGTTCATTAGCCTATTTGTTGATTTGTTCATTTAGGGTTTTTAGTGCTTAATTTTTTTTTTTCAAGACAAGGTTTCTCTGTGTAGCTTTGGAGCCTGTCCTGGAACTCACTGTGTAGACCAGGCTGGCCTTGAACTCACAGAGATCCACCTGACTCTGCCTCCCGAGTGCTGGGATTAAAGGCGTGCACCACCACCATCCAGCAGTGCTTAATTTTTGTAGTTTAAAAAAATTAAGGGTTGGGGATTTAGATCAGTGGTAGAGCACTTGCATAGCAAGTGCAAGGTCCTGGGTTCAATCCTCAGCTCAAAAAAAAAAAAAAAAAAAGAAAATTAATACCATAGGAGAGGGGCTAGGCTGTCCTTCAACTTGCTATGCCAGACTTTGTTGACTACCATGGGAGGCCTTACCCACTCTGAGGAGTGGATGGGGGTAGAGTGGGAGGGAGGTGTGGAGGTGGGAGAAGGGGAGAGAGGGGGAACTGGGGTTGGTATGTAAAATGAAAAAAATTTTAATAAATAAATACATTTTAAAAAAATTAATACCATATCTGGTATGCAGTTGGCAAAATTTTTCCTATCCTGTAAACCATCTCTTCACTCCACTGATACTTTATTTTTAGTTTTATATAATTTCATTTGTCAATTCTTGGGATTCTTTTGTGCACTTTTGAAGTCTTTTTCAAAAAGCCCTTGTCAATGCTTACATCTTAAAGTGTTGTATCTATGCTCTCCTCTGGTTTTTGCAGTTTTGTGTCATTGGTCCACTTTAAATTAACCTTTTTGGTGAGCTGAGATACCTGGATTGTGTCTCATTCTTCTAGATAAGGTTAACTAACTGGTTTTCTCAGGACCTTTTGATAAGATTGCCTCTTCTTAAACTTCTGTGTTTGTCTAGAATTAAGTGGCTGTAGCGGTGGAAATCTATTTCTCGATCTTATTCCATTGGTCCTCATGTCTTTTCAGTACCAGGACCCTGTTGCATTGGTTACTACAGCTGTGTTGCACTCTCTGAGATCACATACTGTGATGCTTGCTCATCTCTTTGACTTAGCTTGCTTTGGCTTTTCAGAACCATTTATGTATTTTTCATATGAGTTTTTAAATTGTCTATTTCTTTGAAGAATTCTATTATAACTGTGATGGGAATATTGTTGCATCTGTAGCTCACTTTCGGTAATATACACACTTAAACACTGATTCGGCCAATCTTTAAACATGCATGGGTGGTCTTTCAGTCTTCTGGTGTCTTCTTTGATTTATTTATTCAGTATCAAAGTTTCCATTGATTAGGTCTGCTTATTTTTTTAGACACTGTGAATGAGATTCTTTTTCCTGGTTTCTTTCTCAGAAAGTTTGTTATTGGTATATAGAAAAGTTACTGATTTCTGTATGTTGATTTTTGCATCCTGATATTTTTCAAACAGTCTTTATTAGATCCAAGTTTTCTGGTTAAGTCATTAAGGTCTTTTTTCAAAAGATGTTTATGTGCCAGGCAGTAATGGGGCATGCCTTTAATCCAGCACTCGGGAGGCAGAGCCAGGTGGATCTCTGTGAGTTCAAGGCCAGCCTGGTCTACAGAGCAAGTTCCAGGACAGGCTCCCAAGCTACACAGAGAAATCCTGTCTCAAAAAAAAAAAAAAGAAAGAAAGAAAGAAAGAAAGAAAGAAAGAAAGAAAGAAAGAGAAAGAAAAAAAGATGTTTATGTGTATGAGTGTTTTGCTTGCATGTATGAATGTGCACCACATGCGTCCACAGTGCCCTAGTAAGTCAAAAGAAGGTGTTAGACTCCCTGGAAGTGGAGTTACATATATTGTTGTGAGCTGCCATTTGTGTGCTGGGAATGCAAGCAACCCAGGTCCTCTGCAAGAGCAGCCAGTGCTCTTAGCCACAGAGCCATCTCTCTAGCCCCATTAAGGTCTTGTAAGTACAGGATCACATCAACTGTAAATAGAAACGCTATGACTTCCTGCCATCCTGTTTTGTTCTGTTTCTTTTATTCTCTTGTCTTATCACTGTAGCTAAGACATCAAGCAATGAACCTGGGCACCTTTGCCTTGTTCCTGACTTTTGAGGAATGCTTTCAGTTTTCCCTTATTTAGTATAAAATCTGTTGTGTATAGCCTTTGTTATGTTGAGGCACGTTTCTTTGGTCCTTGTTATGAATCTGCTTGTTTATATCTTCCTGACTTTATTTTGGTAGGTGCTATTAGTTACTTTTCTATTGCTGTGATAAAACACCAGGACCAAGACAACTTATAAAAAAGAAAGGGCAGCCAGGCGGTGGTGGCACATGCCTGTAATCCCAGCACTCGGGAGGCAGAGGCAGGGAGATCTCTGTGAGTTCGAGACCAGCCTGGTCTACAGAGCTAGTCCAGGACAGGTTCCAAAGCTACAGAGAAACCCTGTCTCAGAAAAGGGGGGGGGGGGCTTATTTTGAGCTTCAGGTTCCAAAGGGATACGATTCCATCACTTTGGGGGGTGATTGGCAGCCAGCACCAGGCACAGCTGCAGGAACAGCTGAGAACTCAAATCTCAGTCGCAAGCAGGAAAAAGAGAGTAAACTAAGGATAAGGCCTTTGAAACCTCAAAGCCTGACACCAATGACATACTTCCTCCAACAAGGCCCTACACCCTAAGCCTCCCCAGATAGCATCAGCAACTGGGGGACCAAGTATTCAAATACCTGAGAATATGAAAGACATCTCATTCAAACTACCACAGTAGGTCATGTTTCTAGAACTTGTCCATTTCTTCTAGATTTTCTGTATTGAGGGAAATATGCACTTTCAGATTATTTTCTAGTGACCTTCTGGATTTCAGAGAAATCTGACATAACCTCACTTTTTGCATCTTTAATGTTATTAATTTGGATCTTCTCTCCTTTTTTGGCTACTTTGGCCAGAGTTTGTCAGTCTTGTTTATCTTCTCAAAGAATTTGTTTGATTCATCTATGTACTGTTCCTTAACCCACACACACACTAATTTCTACCTTGGTCCTTTGTTTCTCACCTCCTAGTGCTTTTGAGTTTGACTTGCTCTTGTTTCCTAAGAATGGATTAGTCAGTCTCCAGGTATTTGTATTGCTTCACTTTTATCTGATAAGGTACAAGAAATTATATAAATTCTTTTGTATTGATTAAGACCTAGAATGTATTTATGACCTAGAATGTGGCCTTTTTAGAGAAGGCTCCATGTAATATTCTATAGTAAGCTCATCTAATCTGTGATGCAGTTTACCTCTGAAATGTCTTTGGTGAATTTTAGTTAGGAACCTGTCTAAAGTTGAGAGTAGAGTATTAAAGTCACCACTGTTACTGTATCAGGAGCTAACTAGACTGTTGTGCCTATTACTATTTGGTTTACAAAACCGGGTGCCCCAGCCCTCAATACACACATATTTACAACTGTTGAGTCTTTCTTAATGGATCGCATCCTTTATTGGTGTGTGGGACCTTCTTTATCTCCGGACTACTTTATCAGATGGGTACCTTGATGTGTTGACTGCAAGCCTCATTTTTTTTTTTTCTAACTTCACATTTGATTACTCTAGTTTCTAAGGAAGTCAGTCTTTGATGGTGACAAATATGTATACCTGGAAAATATCCTATTAATTAAATCACTGACTCATATGTCTTGAAAATCATTCCGAATTCTTTAAACTTCTCTGAATTGAAGCAATTCCCGACGTGTCTTTTCTGCGACATTTTGAACTTTTGTCTACTTACTTCTCACCTGAAATCATCTCTCTCTTGAATTCTGTACTGTTGCATTCTCTCCCTTCCTTCCTTCCTTCCTTCCTTGTTGCCTTTCTTTCTTTTTTCCCCCACCCCAAATACACAACATAAATAAATGCTATGAACCATTGAGCTGATTCAGTAGGTAAAAGCATCTGCCGCCAAGTCTAAACACTTGGTCTTGTTAAGTATTTTCTGCCCTCTCCCTCTTCCAGCACCAGGCCTGGCCACTTCTCCCCCCACACTCACCGCATTGTTTCTTTGCATCAGTGATAACTCTGAACAACTGACTCTGCTGTCCTGAATATTCATTTGAATTCTGACCTCCAGCCTCAGATTATCAGATAATTCGAACTGACAGCTTTATGCATCCTGTTAGGTATTAATATAAGACTTAGCACTAACAAGAAAGATGCCTTATTTGTGATGGTTTGGGTTTTTTGTTTGTTTTTCCGTGTGTGTGTGTGTGTGTGTGTGTGTGTGTGTGTGTGTGTGTGTCGAGGTCAGGCTAGTCTACATATTGAGTTCCAGATCAGCCAGAGCTACATAGCACAGAGCTGTCACAAACAGACAAAAAGCCCACAAACAAACAACGCCCCCACAAATCGAAAGTAGCTCCCCAGCCCGTGGGATGACTCAGCAGGTAACTGTACTTGCCACCAAGACTACTGACCTGATTTAGATTCCCAGCCCCCACAAGATGGAAGTAGAAAATGAACTCCTGAAAGCTGTCCTCCAACCTCAACGTGTGTTGAGGCATGCATACACTGCCCCAAACACAAAAGAAGGAATGTTAGGAATCATTGAGCTGACTCAGCAGGTGAAGGCACTTGCTACTAAGCCTAAATACTTGAGTTCAATCTCTGGGACCCACATGGTAAAAGGAAGAGAGTGGACTCTCACAGGTAGTCCTATGATAGCCACACAGGCACCATGATATGTGCCCATGTGCACACACACACACACACACACACACACACACACATACACACATACACACACACACACACACACACATACACACACAAAACAAAATGTAGCAAAAAAAATGTTTTAAGTAATTGTTTTTTAAAAAGTATGAAAAACAAATCTCAAGACAGTCATTGTGACATGTTGTAACTTCAGCACTTGGGAGGTTGAGGCAGGGGGATCTTGAGTCACTAGTAGCCTAGATTAGAGAGAGACACTGTCTTAAGAAAACAGAAGTCTCACTTAATCCTCTGATAGATGGGCTCTACCATCTTGACTTCACCTATTAGGAAATTGAGAATAAGAGAATGGAGAAAATGTTGTCCTAGTCCCCCAGTGAACAGATTACAAAAATAAAATTTGAATGTGAGTTATCCACTTCCAAGATGTAGGTAAAATGAAATCCTTTTTATTTTCTGAATCACAGTTGTCTTCTTACGTCCCTACTTTTGCCTATGGTACTTCAGCTGAGTATAGGAACTTGAAAATTTGAATGTTTCTCTTCTAAAAAGACTAATAGGCAGAACTAGCTAGGAAGAGGATTAGCAGGAGTGGGAGGGGACAGAAGGAGAGGGTGATGGGCAGAGAGGACCAAGATGCACCACATACAAGTTTGAAAATGCCAGGTGAAACCAATTATGAACAATTAGCATACGCTAATTAAAAACGTAAGCAATTTTTGGGCTTTTTCCTCCCTCCCATTTTCCTTTATAGCAGACCCATCACTAAACCCCGGAATGTTGCTCCTTAGTTTTTTCTCCCTCTCATTTGCATACTGAAGGCACCGACGAGCCTCTGTTGTCTGTCTGCCTTATCTCCTACATACAGCTTCCTTCCCCAAGGACCAGAGGGTGGCACTTGCCCTCAGAGTGAAGGGATCAGAGGCCTCTACTCACCAGTCTCAGGTCCTTCAGCCTGTACTGGCTTTCCAACCTCCCACTTCAGTGGGATCAGCTACTATAGGCCATGTTCCTCACTCCATTTTATTTCCTGTCTTCTCACTTTCTGTTCATGTCATCTTTCCTCTCTCTCTGACCTCTGACCCTTAAAATGTCGAACTGAAGTCTTTGAGTTGATTCTTTGCTCTCTCTCTTTCCTTCCAAAGTTTACTTTCTGTGTTTACTATGTGCATTACTCACTCAACACAATCATGTTGCTCTGTGTTGTATTAAAACTCTTGGGTGGGAAACTATAGCTCAGTGGCAGAGTGTTGCGTAGCTTGTAGCTTGTGCACGATCCTTGGTTACACAGCCAGTACCTACTCCCAAATTCTTGTGTGTGCACACGCACATGCATGCATGCGTGCATGGGTGCGTACGTGCATGTCCGTCATGATGTACGTGTGTGGTGTGTGGTGCATATGTCCATGTGTGTGTACCCCTCTGTGCATGCACTTGTAGAAGCTGGAGGAAGATGTCAGGTGTCCTGTTCTATCACTCTCTATTCATATTCCTTTGAGATTGGGCTTTTTTTTTTTTTTTTTTTTTTTTAGCAAGACCCAGTGATCCTCCTCCTGTCTCTGTCCTGCAGCCACATGTGACTTTTTACACAGGTCCTGGAATCCAAACCCAGGTCCGCATTCTTGTGTAGCAAGCACTCTTACTCTTTCCCGTCTTTGATCAGATTTTAAGTTCTCAGAGAGCAAGAACAGATTTCCAACACCTCCTATAGTTTCTCTTCTTTCCCCTCTGCACCTCCTCCTCCTCACCTCTCTTTCTCATAGGGTCTTCTGAATCCCATTCTGGCTTCACACTCACTGTATAGCTCAGGCTGGCCTTAAACTTCTGTTTCTCATCCTTTCACTACCCCCAGATTTATGATCTGAACCCAGGCCTAGAACAACTAAATCCAAGTCCACTCACTGTGTGAACTCAGACAATTTCAACCTTTCCATAATACATGGATATTTTTGTCACTTCATGGCTGATTGTGTGGTTTATGAGTTGTTAAGAGAACATTTGGCCCCTTCCTGGCTCCCATAACTACTGAAAACTGCAACTATTAGCAACACTATGATTGTTTAATAACTGAAGGGTGTTATTCTCTTTTTAGACCCAGTGTAAGTATAAATGATGGTCTCAGCCAACATTATATCCACAACTGATTGATACAAATTAATGTATAGATTATGAATTCATATATATGTAATTACAACTGGGCATGGTGGCACCAGCTATAATTCCTTCCATCTAGGCTGAAACAGGAATATCACAAATTTCAGGCCAGTGTGAGCTACATAGTAAGAACTTATCTCAAAAGGGTACCTAGATACAGATATGCATATATATTGATATGGTATCATCTAAGCTAGTAATTCCCAAACACATGTCTACACAAAAATAAGAACTTGCCAGGCAGTGGTGGCACATGCCTTTAATCCCATCACTCAGAAGGCAGAGCCAGGTGGATCTCTGTGAGGTTGAGGCCAGCCTGGTCTACAGAGCAAGATCCAGGACAGGCACCAAAACTACACAGAGAAACCCTGTCTCGAAAAACAAAACAAAAAATCTTGGAGTTGAGAATGATTTGATAATCAGAAGTTAAATGACTTTTCCAATATCACATAATTCATTATCAATTGGCTCTGTTAGCTCTTTATGCCTCATATTTTAAATGAGAAACTATCCTTACTATGAGTAGAAAGAAGAACCTATTCTCCATATGACATTTGAAGGAATGTTGTATAAATTTTATTTATTAATAATGTATTAAAATCCTCCTGAAGGATAGTTTTACCACTAAATGAGAGAAATTGTAATACAAGCTTTGATGGTCAGTGTTATGCCCTTGTTATGTGTACCACAAATACACCAAGACCACCAGGAGTCAAAGAGCCTTTATTGCAAGCTCAAGCTTGGGTTCTTGTGTTCCAACACAGCAGTTAGATCAGGGAGAGCACTGAGCTCAGTTGAGGCAGGTTTTTTTTTGTTTATTTGTTTGCTTTTTAATTTCTCAAATCCATTTGTATTTAAATTCTTTTACTCTTTGCATTTAACCCCTTCTTTTTTAATTTAATTTAATTTAATTTTACATATCAGCCGTGGGTCCCCCTGTACTCCCCGCTCCCGACCCCGACCCTGCCTTCCCCCCAGCCCACCCCCATTCCCATCTCCTCCAGGGCAAAGACTCCTCTGGGGATTCAGCTCAACCTGGTAGATTCAGTACAGGCAGGTCCAGTCCCCTCCTCCCAGGCTGAGCAAAGTATCCCTGCATAAGCCCCAGGTTCCAAACAGCCAGCTCATGCTCTAAGGACAGGTCCAGGTCCCACTGCCTGGGTGCCTCTCAAACAGTTCAAGCTATTCAGTTGTCTCACTTATCCAGAGGGCCTGATCCAGTTGGGGCTCCACAGCTTTTGGTTCATATTTCATATGTTTCCATTCGTTTGGCTATTTGTCCCTGTGCTTTTTCCAGTCTTGGTCTCAACAATTCATGCTCTTACAATCCCTCTTCTTTCTCGACAATTGGACTCCTGGAACTCCACTTGGGGCCTGGCCGAGGATCTCTGCATCCACTTCAATCAGTTATTGGATGAGAGTTCTAGCATGACAGTTAGGGTATTTGTCCATCCAATCACCAGAGTAGGTCAGTTCAGGCTTTCTCTCGACCATTGCCAGTACTCTACAGTGGTGGTATCATTGTGGATTTCTGGGGAACTCTCTAGCACTTTGCTTCTTCCTATTCTCATGTGGTCTTCATTTATCATGGTCTGTTATTCCTTGTTCTCCCTTTCTGTTCTTGATCCAGCTGGGATCTCCTGCTCCCCTAAGCTTTCTTTCCCTCAAACCTTGCCCTTCATTACCCCCACTCACATCCAGGTTGTTCATGTAGATCTCATCCATTTCTCTGTCATTGGGCAATCCCTGTGTCTTTCTTAGGGACCTGTCTTCTAGGTAGCATCCCTGGAGTTGTGTAGCAATCTAGTCATCTTTGTTTTACATCTAGTATCCTCCTATGAGTGAGTACATACCATGTTTGTCCTTCTGAGTCTGGGTTACCTCACTCAGGATGGTTTTTTCTAGATCCATCCGTTTGCTTGCAAACCTCATGATGTCATTGTTTTTCTCTGCTTAGTAGTACTCCATTGTGTATTTGTACCACATTTTCTTTATCCATTCTTCAGTTGAAGGGCATCTGGGTTGTTTCCAGGTTCTGGCTATTACAAACAATGCTGATATGAACATAGCTGAGCAAATGCCCTTGTGGTATGATTGAGCATTCCTTGGGTATATGCCCAAGAGTGGTATAGCTGAGTCTTGGGGGATTCCCAATTTTCTAAGAAAGTGTCATATTGATTTCCAAAGTGGCTGTACAAGCTTTCATTCCCACTAGCAGTGGAGGAGAGTTCCCCTTGCTCCACATCCTCTCCAGCATAACATCTTCAGTGTTTGTGATCTTAGCCATTCTGACAGGTATAAATACCAACACAATTCTTCACAGACCTGGAAAGAATAATACTCAACTTCATATGGAAAAACAAAAAACCCAGGATAGTCAAAAGAATCCTGTACAATAAACCTCTGGAGGCATCATGATCCCTAACCTCAAGCTCAACTATAGAGCTACAGTAATAAAAAACAGCTTGGTACTGGCATAAAAACCAACATGTGGACCAATGGAATCGAATTAAAGACCCTGACATTAATCTGCACACCTACAAACATATAATTTTTGACAAAGAAGCCAAAAATGTACAATGGAAAAAAGAAAGCATCTTCAACAAATGGTGCTGGCATAACTGGATGTCAACATGTAGAAGGCTGCAAAGAGATCCATATCTGTCACCTTGCACAAAACTTAAGTCCAAAGACTTCAATATAAATCCAGTTACTCTGAACCTGATAGAAGAGAAAGTACGAAGTAGTCTTGAACGCATTGGCATAGGAGATCACTTTCTAAATATAACACCAGTAGCACAGACACTGAGAGAAACAATCAATCAATGGGACCTGTTGAAACTGAGAAGCTTTTGTAGAGCAAAGGACATGGTCAACAAGACAAAGCGACAGCCTACAGAATGGGAAAAGGTCTTCACCAACCCCACATCTGACAGAGGGCTGATATCCAGAATATATAAAGAACTCAAGAAATTAGACATCAAAATGCCCAACAGTCCAATTAAGAAATGGGCTATAGAACTAAACAGAGAATTCTCAACAGAGGAAGCTCAAATGGCTGAAAGACATTTAAGGAATTGCTCAACATCCCTAATTATCTGGGAAATGCAAATCAAAATGACTCTGAGGCAGGGTTTTTAAGGAGTAAAGGATGGGATTTAGGGGGATTCCGGATTCGGATAGAGGTTGAACTCTTGATTGGGCAGGAGTTGGGCAGCAGAAGTGTTGTCAAACAGGATTGGTACTGGCGTTGCTGCAAGGAAACTGGCAACCTATGTACAAGCGATGTAGGTTATCCTTATGTTTTAGAGCATTTAGTACTTGCTTGTCTCAATTCTGATTGGTCCCCCACAGGGTACAGTTTGTGGCTTTTCCTGGTCATTGTAAGGGTAAGGCCTTGTCTCGGTATTGTTAGTCTGCTACCTATCTTGGCTGCACTAATGTTAAATTAGGCCTCTTCAGTCAGTGTTTCGAATTTGACAGAATCTAGCATGCCTGGAAGGGCTCTGGGTATGCCCCTGGGGGATTTTCTTGATTGCATTTGTTGAGGTGGGGAGGCCAGCTCACTGTGCATGGCTCCATTTCCCTGGGCTGGGATCCTGGACTGAACAGACAGAGAAGGCATACTGAGAAGCAGACAGACAAGCATTCATTGCTCTCTCCTGACTGTTGGAGGTAATTTAACCAACTGCTTCAAGTTCCTCCAGCTTTGACTTCCCCACCATGGGGGACTGTTCCTGAAGTGGAAGCTGGAATAGACCCTCTGTCAAGTTGCTTTTGTCGATGTATTTTAGGAAAATACACTAAGACACAAACTGTGTACCTTTTAAAAATATGCTTTCTAAATTCTTTATACCACTTTCATTTTCCACTCATTTTTAAATGTAATTTATTTTATTAAAAATAACTTTGGGGGCTTGGGGTGTGGCTCAGTTGGTAGAGTGCTGGTCTAGCATTCACAAGGCCCAAGATTGGATCCTCAGCACCATAAAAACTGAAAGGTTTGGAAGGCCAAGGTCATCCTCAACTACACAGGGAGTTGGAAGCCTGCCTGAGCTAAAGACCTTGGACCCAGTATTTTAAAAATGAGGAAGTGGAGAGAAGCTTTGAATATATAAAACTTCTGGAAAATTCAGAAATTCAAAAGGAAATAAAAACCTAGTATCTCTAGAGAAAATAGCTACTGTTATTTTAAGTTCATTCTTGCTAGGTATATTTTTGCATAGTTGAAATTATACTGATATACCTTTGTATTTCCTTATTTTTCCTTATCTACTTGAGTATTAAATAAGAAGTTAAATTTAAATATTTGGAAGCTCAGAAAGGACAAACAGGTATAGCAGGAACAAGGCATCAAAGCATCACCATTCATCCATAATGAAAACAATTGTTTCCAATTTAAAAATGTTTGTCATATTATATCCTTCTATAGATATTTTATGTATTGTGTTCAGGCATGTGTCTTATTATGCAGAGCACATGAATTTTCCTATCTTTAAAAAAAATCTGAAAACCACCTTTCTAAGAACTCACCAATATTTTATTAATAGGTATATCACTCATGTTCAGTCATGTATATCTATCAGATCTTTTAATGGTTTATGTATTTTTTTATTTTTAGTAACGTTACATATTCTGTGCTTCAACTGAAAGAGCACCTTCATCTTTTTATTTGGGGAAAGTTTAGGACATTCTCAACAGCTGTCTTTGAACAGATTGCCATTGCTTCATTTTATGCCTGCTCCCAAAGTAAATCTATTGTTCTGCTGAAGCTAGACAGCCAACCAGGGGTTGCAACAATCTTTCCTCCCATGAACTGACCTCAGTCAGGAACACATCCTCTTATCCACAAGAAAGAACATCCCTGCTCCGTGTTCCATAAGCACATATTGTGGGAATGTGGGGCAGAGAGGATGGCATTTGGCCTCCTAATTGTTGAGGACTCTACCGTATCCTGGGAGCTGGTGGGTTCAAAGTTTTATGGCATAAGATTCACCAGGAAGCCACTCTCTGAAGCATTCAAACATGTACAAGGACAAAGAAAGTAATGACAATCGAAGTAGAAAACATGCCCCAGAATAAATAAATTATATGTCGCTGTGAGAGGGCTCTGTGGTGTTGACTGGCTGAGTGCGGCGTGCTGAAGGCTTTAGTTCTTTGCAGATTGGTGGGGGGAAAGTTTGCCTCGCTGATGAGAATATTCACAGGGTTGGCAGTGAGGAGAGAGGAGCAAAAACTTCAGCAAAATAGGAGAGAGCCTATTTCTGACTCAGATGAAGGTAGATGTGAAACCGAGCTATTCCAAGGGAGAAATCTGGGCCGAAGCTATGAGGAAGTTAGCATCAAGGGACAAAAAAGAATCACAACATGAAAGGAAGCTACTTGGTTGAAAGATCTATTAGAAAAGGCGTGAGAAACTGTAGCATGGTGTGGATAGAACTGTGGCAGGCAGGAGAGCCTTACCTTTCAGAAAGCAGGTGAGTGAGGCTTAACCTCAGCCCCATTCTGCCTCTTCGAACTTGGGCTGGCTTTGCTTCATTTCTGGCTAGGGAAATTCAACATGTTCTTAGTCTAAGACCCATTGTTACTATTGCATAACCCAGCACAGCCTCTCACTGTCTTTCCAACTACATTATCATATTAAGCGAAGACTCTTTCATAGTCATGTTCAAAGTAACTGTGAGAAAATTAGTGTTTGTTCCCAGTCATCTCATGCGTGTCCTGAAACTGTTTCTATGACTTTGTAGCTAATTTGAGATGTGCTCTTCAGGGCAGATGACAACCCAGATTGAGCACTCCTCAGTTACACTTGTTAGATCTTTTCAAAGTTGTAACTCAAGAAAGAATCCAATGCATGAGCTTGAAAGTTCTCTGAGTGGCTCTGTTGCAGACCTGGCTCTGATACAAATGCACTTCCCTTGTGCTTTTAAAGGGGACTGGTGATATGACAGCATCTGAGAATCCCCAGGCTACCTACTCTGTATGCACAATAAGCAGTATTTTATTTATCTATGGCTCTCCCCATTCTTCAGTCATCTTTGACCTGTTTCCTCTCTGTAGTATGGGAATAATAATCTCTGTTCTACAGAGTGGTGGTAAAGGTTAGCTGTAGCTTCTGGGAAGGGCAGATAAAATAAGCCAGGCTAACTTTCCTACTGAGGATGAATAGAAAAGCTTTGTGGGGCAACATTTGTAAGAATCTGGTTCACAGGACAACCAATCAAATAATGAAAAAACTGAACTTGAAAGGGCAAGTGTGGGGGCCCTAGGAGGTGAGCCTCAAATTTTGATATGCTTTTCCTTCATGAGAAACAGAGATCAAGAGGCCAAGTGTGGTTCTGAAGACCATAAAGGATGAAGATGTCAAAGACTAGTGTCCAAGGCCCATCCTAGGGTGGCAACCCTGGTGAATAAACTTCTTTCACACAGATTAAAATCAGAAGGAAGTATTTCTAGAGACTGCCACTGAGTTCTGATGATTTCAACCCATGACCTTAGTCTGGGATGACCTTTGAATGTATGCACACCTAGCAAGCTGGCAGAAAGATATTTAATCCTCTTTGGAGAAAGGTATCATCTCAGAACCCAAACATTTCTACAGTGTTACAAATACACAGGCACATAATATATAATAATCTGAGACATTGGATTGAAAGGACACAATACACAAATTGAAACAATTTGAATGAAATCAATGGAAATAGTAGACATCAAAAGCAGATGCACAGCCAGGTAGTGGTGGCGCATGCCTTTAATCCCATCACCCAGAAAGCGAAGCCAGGTGGATCTCTGTGAGTTCGAGGCCAGCCTGGTCTACAGAGCGAGATTCAGGACAGGCACCAAAACTACACAGAGAAACCCTGTCTCCAAAAACCAAAAAATAAAACAAGATGAAAATAACCAAGCAGAGTAAGCAGAAAATAAAAGACAAAAGTTAAAACCTTAGAACAAGGGAGGACAAAATGGGCTGGTGAGATTGCTCAATGGGTAAAGGAGCTTTCCCCTAAGCTTAACGACCAGAGTCCAGTCCTTGAGCCCTACACGGTGGAAGAAGAGAAGAGACGCCCACAAGCTGTTCTCTGATCGGCGTGCGCATGCGCATGTGCGCGCACACACAAACACACACACCACCCACAATTATTTTTGTTGTTGTTGTTGTTTTTATGAAAGATGGAGAGAGAGAAGAAAAATTACCTTCAAAGGAGCTAAAGTTTAGTATTTCTCAGAAGAAACAATGAAAGGGAAGTAGAAGACAATAAACTTTGTCGAATGTATCAAGAGAAAATTGCTAACCTGGAATTCTACACCGAGCGGCATAGCCTTACATAAAAAGGTAAAACAAAGACCTTTCACACAAACATCATCATCAATCTACACTAAAGGAAATACTCGTTGTTCAACAAGCAGATGGAAAATGATTTCAGATAGAGATGTGTTGAAAATTGCAATAAATGACTTTAGGCATATAGAGAATTAATATACAAAACAGCAGCCTGGCAAGATGGCTCAGCTTGGCTTGTACCTCAGTTTCTTTTTCTGTTACTGGGATAATATATCCTGACAAAAACAACTTAGGGGCAAAAGCTCACAATTCCAGGTCACAGTTCATCATGGGCAGGAAGTCACAGTAGCAGGAGTAGCTGATCACACTCCACAGTCAGAGGAAGATAACAATGACTGCATACCTTCTGGTGCTCAGCTGGATTGGTCCACTCTTTCACAATCCAGGAGCCCGTGCCTAGGGAATAGTGTCATCCATAGTGGACAGGTTTTCCCACCCCAATTAACTTAAAGGAGATAATCTCTCCCATGGGCACGCCCAGAGACCCATTTCACAGGTGATTTAAACTTCTGTCAAATTGGCAACACTAACCATTACAACCAGCAAGCCTGAGAACCTGAGTTTGATCCTTGGAACCTGAACAAAGATAGAAGAGAATCTGCTCTACAGAGTTGACCTCCTTCCTCCAAACACACACCATGGTATATGATACACACACACACACACACACACACACACACACACACACACACACACACACAGTAAATTAATTAATTAAAAAAATAAAGAGCTTTTCCAGCCTCCGTCTCGGACCCTGCAGCCGCCACGATGTTGATGCCTAAGAAGAAACAGATTGCTATCTATGAACTCCTTTTTAAGGAAGGAGTGATGGTCGCCAAGAAGGACGTCCATATGCCCAAACACCCCGAGTTGGCCGACAAGAACGTGCCCAACCTTCATGTAATGAAGGCCATGCAGTCTCTGAAATCGCGAGGCTATGTGAAGGAGCAGTTTGCCTGGAGACACTTCTATTGGTACCTTACGAACGAGGGCATCCAGTATCTCCATGATTACCTCCACCTACCTCCGGAGATTGTGCCTGCCACCCTTTGCCGCAGCTGTCCTGAAACTGGCAGGCCTCAGCCCAAAGGTCCACAGGGTGAGCAACCTGCAAGGTTCACAAGAGGGGAGGCAGACAGAGACACCTACAGAAGGAGTGCTGTGCCCCCTGGTGCCGACAAGAAAGCTGAGGCTGGTGCTGGCTCAGCCACCGAATTCCAGTTTAGAGGAGGTTTTGGTCGTGGACGTGGGCAGCCACCTCAGTGAACTTGAAGATTGTAATGTTTTGATTAAACTTTAAAGAAAAATGCAAATAAATAAACAAACAAACAAACAAATAAATAAATAAATAAATAAATAAATAAAAAATAAAGAAACAGAAATAAGGAAGGGCCATAAAATGAATGGTACCAAGTAGCATGTCTCATGCTACTCAGGAAAAAGATAAAAGTATCAATATACTTAGTAAAAAGAAAAGATTATCACTATATATTGAATATAAACATGACTTTTAATGTAATAAGGTAGAAAAACATTTTTTTTAAACTTCTTAATCCACCTGAAACTAAACAATGAAGGAAAGAAAGAAAAATACAGAAGGGGTGGATAAATATAAACACACAAAATAGCACAGCATCAGGGCCAGTGAGATGGCTTACTGAGTAAAGGTACTTGCCTTGTAATCTTGATGCTGAGTTTAATTCCCAGAAACCAAATAAAGGATTTTCACAAGTGGTCCTCTGACCTCCACATGTTTGCACGATGAAAAATAAATGTTAAAAAAAAAAATGGTGTCCTGGCTAGTTTTATGTCAACTTGACACAAGCTAGAGTCATCTGAAAGGAGGGAACCTCAACTGAGGAAATGCCTCCATAAGATGTGCTGTAAGGCCGTTTCTTAGTAATTGATGAAGGAGGGCTCATGGTGGGTGGTACTATCCCTGGGCTAGTGGTCCTGGTTTCTATAAGAAAGCAGACTGAGCAAGCCATGTAGAGCAAGCCAGTAAGCAGTATTCATCCCTCCTGGCTCCAGGTCACTGCTCTGCTTGAGTTCCTGTTCTTACTTCATTTGATGATGAACTGCCATGTGGAAACATAAGCTGAATAAACCCTTTCCTTCCCAAGTATCTTTGGTCATGGTATTTCATTATAACTATAGTAACCCAAACTAAGACAGATGGAATCAAAACTACACAGATCAGTAATTCCCCTTAGTGTTAACAAACCAATGAATGAGCAAAGCTTGTCAAGGTGAGTTCAAAAATGAAATGCTTAGTGGTAAGGAACAGATTGATTGTACATATCAAGATTCGGAGAACACTAAAAATGTAAAGATGGAGACATTTCTACCACATAAACACAAATCAAAAGAAATTTAGTTGTTGGTATTTTTCACAGTTTTAATTTTATTTTATTACTTATTGACTTTTTTTTTTTTTTTTTTTTTTTTTGAGACAGGGTCTTACTATATATCCCTGACTGGCCTAGAACTTGCTTTGTAGATTAGGCTGGCCTTGAATTCACAGAGATCCACTTGCATATACCACCATACCCATCTCCTTTATAGTTTCAAGATGTTTTATTTATTAGTGTGTATGTGTGCATATGCATGTGACATGGCACGTGTGTGATGGTCAGAGAACAATCTGCAGAAGTTGCTTTTCTTCTTCAGTATATGGGTCCTGGGAATTAACTTAGGTTGTCAGGCTTGGAGGCATGTACTTTTACTCACTAAGCCATCTTACTGACTCTGGTTGTAGATATCTTGATTTCAAAATGTAGACTTAAAGTCAAAAGCCTTATTGGTGTCATTATACTAAAAAGAGAAAATTCTTCCTTTACCAGCCAAATATGACAATTGTAAATGCATGTGCCAAACAACATAGCTTAAACAAATATATAAAGCAAAAACTGAACCAAAGACACAGACAAATTCACAAACATAACGGCAAGGGTTTTTTGTTGTTGTTGTTGTTGTTTGTTTGTTTGTTTGTTTTCCCAGAGACAGGGTTTCTCTATGTAGTTTTGGAGCTTGTCCTGGATCTCCTTCCTGTAGACCAGGCTGGCCTCAAACTCTCAGAGATCCAACTGGCTCTGCCTCCTGAGTTCTGGGATTAAAGGCATGCACCACCACTGCCTGGCTCCATAATGACAAGTTTTAATATACCTGTTTCAGTAATTGAAAGACTTGAACAACATAAATAGTAAAGTTGTATACATACCTGTCTACCTAGACAAACAGACAGATAGGGAACATTGTATACCACTGAAGAATATGTAGGTTTTTTTAAGTATTATGGAGTATTTATAAAATTTGTGGACATCTGTGACATGAGAAACTTTAAATTTCAAAAAAGTTGAAATGTAAAGGACTGCATCTAAGGGTCATTCATTACTCTTGCAAAAGACCTAAATCTGATTCTCAACACCTGTATGGTAGCTCACAACCATCCATAATTTCAGTTCTAAGGGATCCAATGTCCTCTTCGGGCCAGCTTGGGCATCAAGAATACATGTGGTGCATACACAGATATGCGGTATGACACTGATACACATTTTTAAAAAAATAATGAATTAGAATGAGACATTACTACAGATCCTACAATACTAGATTTTGGTGGGAATTTTTGTTACTGAACTTGAATTTTTTACATGGAATGGATTTGACACAGGGATAAACAGGAAATTTGAGTCTTTCTTAAATAATTTGAATCTTGGGGTCCAGAGAGCAGCAGTTAAGAGCACTGACTACTCTTGTAGAGGACCTAGGTTCAATTCGTAGCACCCACATGATGGCTCACAACTGTCTGTAATTCCAGTTCTAATGGACCTGATGCCCTTTCTTGGTCTCTTCAGGCACTGCATGTACATGGTACACAGACATACTTCCAGGCAAAACATCTATGAATATAATATGAAATTATATGAATAATAAAATAATATTATATGAATAAATAAGATATTTATTTATAAGTAAAAATAATAAAACTTTTATTAGAAAATTTTAAATAAATAAAATCTTTTTTTTAAAAGAGTTTGAATCCAGAAAAAAAAAGGAAAAAGAAAAAAAAAAGAATTTGAATCTTTGTTTTTGGAAATTTACAACAAAAATGCTCTAACGCCTGAGAATTTTAAAAAGCAAATGCATACATACAATCACTAAAGAAAGAAATAGTGGCATTCACACACAGATTAAAAGTTGGAAAAGAGCCCGGCGGTGGTGGCGCACGTCTTTAATCCCAGCCCTCGGGAGGCAGAGCCAGGCGAATCTCTGTGAGTTGGAGGCCAGCCTGGTCTCCAAAGCGAGTTCCAGGAAAGGCGCAAAGCTACACAGAGAAACCCTGTCTCGAAAAACAATAAACAGAAACAACAACAACAACAAAAGTTGGAAAAGGAAGCATACACCACCTTCTATGAGATCTGTATAGTCACTGTGGCCAGAAGTCTAATAGATGACACCAGCCTCTGAGGATCTGTACAACTGTGATATTAGAGCCTGCAAAGACATAGGAAAGAAAAATTTCAGGCCAACTTTCCTCAGAAACATAGATTCAAAATCCTAGACACATCATTAACACACAAAATAAGGTAATTAATAACATGGTAAACATACCAAAGCTTTATTTAGCAAGTTCTAGAAAAGTAAAATTTGTTTAAATTAAAAACAAACAAACAAACAAACAAAAAAACCGCCCTGGTTCTGTCCTCATTATTCCACACCAAAAATTCACATTAAAAATATATATTAATACATTTTTTTAAATGAAAATAAGTTGGCCAGTGGTGGTGTATGCCTTTACTCTCAATCCACCGTGTTCAGCCAATTTTGTTCTTTATGAATAAAATTCCATGGTGTATATATGCCACAATTTTATCCAGTAAGTCATTTATGAATTTATAGGCTGATTCTGTATCTTAGATTCAAGCTTTCATTTGTTTGGTTGGTGGTTTATTTGTGTGAGACTGGGTTTCACTGGTTGTCCTGGAACTCTCTATGTAGACCTAGTTGGCCTTGAACTCATAGACAACGGTCTACTTGTCTCATCCCAGTGTGATTCACTACACCCAGTCCAGTTTGTTGATAACTGTCTACTTGTTTCATCCAAGTACGAGTCCTTGGATTAAAGGTGTGAGCCACTACACCCAGTCCTGTTTGTTGACACGGGGTCATTATGTAGGCTAGCCTCATCTCAGTACGTAGCCCAGGATGACTGAATTGCAGTTCTTTCCACCCCCCTCCCATTTGCTGGCATTACAAGCAGGAGTCACCATACCTTGTAAAAGCCAAGCTTTGTAAGAATATGGACCAGTGGGCTGGAAAAATGGCTCTACAATTAAAAGCACTTGGTGCTCTTTAAAGAGGGCCATAGTTCAGTTCTCACAACTGTCTGTAACTCCAGTTCTACGGGATCCAACACCCTCTTCTTGCCTCCGTGGGAAGTTACATGAATAGCATATAATTACAGATACATACATACACATATCAATCTTTTTTTAAAAAAGTATATTTACCAGATTATTGCTTAAGAGACAAGGACATTGCTATGACCACTAAGCTCATTTGACCTCTTCACTCCATCTTTTTTGTTGTTGTTTTGAGACAGAGTTTCTCTGGGTAGCTTTGGTGCCTGTCCTGGATCTCGCTCTGTATACCATGCTGGCCTTGAACTCACAGAGATTCACCTGGCTCTGCCTCTCCGAGTACTGGGATTAAAGGCGTGCACCACCACCGTCCCTGCTTCCTGGTCTCTGCATTCCTGCTTCTTCAGCTCCTCAGTGGTGTCATGTTTCACATCTAGATCTTTACACCGGGTCCCCTTCAAACCTTGAACAATCTCTATTGCCCTCTGAATTTGTTATTCTTTTAGTTTTTAAGCTCACTAGTTTAGGTATAATCTAATACAAACCTTCAAAAGCCCCACTAGCAGATGAGCACATTCAACACACACATCCTGCTTCCTAGTATGCTTCTCTAGTGGAAGGAGTCAGAGTTCCTGTGGAAATGGCTGAGTCTAGGAAAATACTCAAGATGATCTTGGAACATCTTATAGTGCCATAAAGAATACTCAAAACACACATGCCCTGTGCTGGTGAGAGTGAGTCAAAGGAGCCACCAGAAAACCCCTGCTGTCCAGAAATAAAGCAGTGTGCACTACTATCCAAAGTATATGACCAACATCCAGGTGGCTGGACTGATGGAAATTAATGATTAATGCATTAATAAGTGGAGGAGGAGAGGGGAATTCTTATTCACATAAATTCTAAACCCTTTTCTAAATGCCCTGCTCCCCAAGAAGGGCTACATATATTTTATTTACTCCTTTCCAAAGAGTATGGCAGGCACAGAACAGGAAAAGGAGGGCAAGATGGAGTAAGTAACCTGACAGGTATGATGGTCAAGTGATGATCAACATCCACCCGCAGTGTTAGGTGTATGTATCCTAAGTAGGATGAGATGTGATAAGAATTGCACGTGACCACCTTGGTCACTCTCCCCAAACACAAACCCTAGTTTAATGAAGAGTGCACCACCAGACACATTCCAGCATAGGGAATTCTGCAAATAGCCTCTTGGAACAATTGCTCAAAACTGTAGAAGGGAAGTCGAAGAAGTTGTCATAGGTAAGATCAGCCAAAGAAGACAGGTGGTACTCACCTGGCATGCTGGCATAGGAAAAGGAAGTAGGTAAAAACTAATGATTTCAGGGTAGTGACACACCTTTAATCCCAGCATTTAGGGGAGAGGCAGGCAGATCTCTATGAGTTCAAGGTCAGCCTTGTCTACAGAGTGAGTTCCAGGACAGCCAGGTTTGTTATACAGAGCCTGTCTAGACCACCCACCCCCAAAACAAAACAAAACAAAAAACCCAAAAAAACAAAACCAAAACACAACAAAAACTCCAAAACCAACCCCCAAACCCCCTCAACCAAAAACAACAACCAAAAACCAAAGTAAAACACTAAGAGATTCTGAATAAAATCCAGACTTTAGTAATGTGATGGGCCAGAGGGTGGTCCAGGCGCGGAGTGTGCACCAGCAGGCATGTAGCCTTGAACTGAACCCCTATCACCACATACACAAAAAAGTATGAGTCTTGGTTGTGACAGATACAATGGAGTAGCAGAAGACATTAACCATGGGGGAGCTTGGGTAGAGAGCATGTGGTGACTCTGTTAAATTCACAATTTTTCTAAATCTTTTAAAATAAGAAAAGGTTTATGAGATGGGTGGTGGTGGCGCATGCCTTTAATCTCAGCACTTGGGAGGCAGAGGCAGGTGGTGCATCTCTGTGAGTTTGAGGCTAGCTTGGTCTCCATAGTGAGTTCCAGGCCAGCCAGAGCTATGTAGAGTGATTCTGTCTCAAACAAACAAACAAACAACAAACAAACAAACGTAACCCCAAAGTTTATGAAAAAAAAAAATGAACAACTAAATATTCCCTAAATACTGAACACAGTATGAGCTGTTTATTACTTTGAGTTCCAAGTACTGACTTGAATATAGAATATTATTCCTCTTAACCTAGGGAGTTGGTCATAGACCTTCTGCTGTCTTTATGTCCTTTTGAATGTCTAGTATTTCATTTCATTTTCATTTTATGTAGTGTGTGTGTGTGTGTGTGTGTGTGTGTGTTCATGTGTATGTGTGTGATATGAGTGCAACTGTGCACATACCACAACGCACACGTGGAGATCAAAAGACAACTTGCCATCCACTCTCCTCTTCCACCGTGGGTTCTAGGGACAGAACTCACATCAGGCTTGAGTGGCAAATTCTTTATGCACTGAGCCATTTCAACAGCCCCAGTATTTAAAGTTTTAAGAACACTATCAAATAATCGTACAGAAGTAAAAGTGTTTCTTTCTCCTGGGATGTTGTTTTGAGGTGCCAAATTTCTTATGGATGTAGTGATCCTTCTCTGCTGGCTCCCAAGCATGTGCTGCATGCTGCTGGGTGACAAGCTCTTGACTCCAAGAAAGTGACAGAACTTAGTCATTTTAGGTGGCTTAGGCTCACAGCTTCCTGCTATTTTTCTTGATTGGTAATTCAGAGTGTTCTTTCTCTGACAGTTTAGTGTCTGTTTATCCCAATAAATTATTAGCTACCAGGGAGCAGGAATGATTGTGTGTGTGTGTGGGGGGGGAACACACACACACACACACACACACACACACACACACACACACAAGCATATATCTAATTAATTTTGATTAGCTAGAGGCCTGCACACGAAGGGCCAATAAACTTCCATTGAGTGAGTGAATGACTTAGTGATTCAGCTTTCAGGCCTTCAAGTTGCATGGACCTGATCATGGATTAAACTTTCCTCACCACCTGGCATATAGGCAGTAGCAGTATACATCCCTAAAGGTGCTTTGTGGATGGATGTGCTTGCTTAGAGATTTCTGTAAATATTAACTCTAATTTTATTAGATGTTTGTTGAATTAAAGAGCTTAATATTTGTAAGGGTTTTAGAACAGTTCCCAGTACAGGACAAGAACAAGGACAAGGACAAGGACAAGGGCTTTTGTTTGTGTTCATTTCCTTCCTTTTGGCTCTTCCTTCCTTCCTTCCTTCCTTCCTTCCTTCCTTCCTTCCCTCCCTCTCTTTCTTCTTCTTCCCTTCTCTCTCTCTCTTTCTTTCTTTCTTTCTTTCTTTCTTTCTTTCTTTGTATTTCTATTGACCAAATTAAATCTCATCCATTTTGTTTAATTTGTTATATTCTCTAGAAGGAAAGGCTTAAAATATGTAATATAAATTTGGGACTGGGGAAATGGCTCAGTTAGTAAAATCCTTGCAAGGAAACGTGAGGATCTGATTTTGGGTCCCCAGGACCAAGTTAAAAAGTTGGGTATGGTGATACACATCTGTAACCCCATTACTTGGTGAGGGGTAGGGGGGATAGGAGGATATCCTGAAAGCTCACTGGATAGCCAGCCTAGCTAAATAAATGAACTCCAGGTTTGGGAAGACAGCATGCCTTGAATAAACAAACAAACAAGGTGGAGAGTGACTGAATATACCCATGTAGCTTCTATTGTATGTGCATACATGCTCATGCTCACCCATATGAATATACTCCTTCTGTTACACATATAATACATTCTCATTAGTTCAATGAAATATGATAGGGAATGGGATAATTTAGAAGAAAACCTAATGTGATCATTTTTTAAAAATCAATAAATAATGTGTACTACACACAAAAAATGGATCACTTAGGGCTGCCAAATCTGATGATCTGGGTTTGGTTCCCAGATGCTATGTGGGATCCTATGTGAGAGAACCAATTCAAGCATATTGTCCTCTGACCTCCATGCATGCCCTGTGGTATGAGTGGACACATACATACAATAAATAAATATATGTTACAAGAAAAAAAAAAAAAGAGGAATTTAGCTTAAAAAAACGCAGGGTGGGAAGGTGGTAGTGAGATGGTATGGTGGGTAAAGGCACTTGCCACTTAAGCCTGATGACCTGAGTTCTATTTCTGGAACTTATGTAAAGGCAGAAGGAGAGAACCGACTCCACAAAGTTGTACACACATACACCCCATGCTAACATGCATAATAAATAAATCAATGTATTGAGACAGGGTTTCACTATATAGCCCTGGCTGGCCTGGAGCTCTCTATGTAGACCAGGCTGGCCTTGAACTCAGAGAGATCTATCTACCTTTGATGTCTGAGTGCTGGGACTAAAGGCATGCACCACCATGCTGGCAAAATACCTTTTTTTTTTTTTAAATTAAATATATTTATTTAAATTTTTTTTTTTCATTTTACATACCAACCCCAGTTTCTCCTCCCTCTCCTTCTCCCGCCTCCTCACCTCCCTCCCACTCTACCCCCATCCACTCCTCAGAGTGGGTAAGGTCTCCTATGGTAGTCAACAAAGTCTGGCATACCAAGTTGAAAGAGAGCCTAGCCCCTCCCCATTGTATCAAGGCTGAGCAAGGTATCCCACCACAGGGAATGGGCTCCAAAAAGTCAGTTCATGCACCTGGGATAAGTCCTGGTCCTGCTGCCAGGGACCCCACAAACAGATCAAGCCACACAACTATCACCCACATTTAATGGGCCTAGTTTGGACCCATGCAGGTCCTGGGCTGTCAGTCCAGAGTCAGTGAGCTCCAACTAGCACCAGTCAGCTGTCTCTGTGGATTTCCCTGCTGTGGATATCGCTCTGTGTAAATAAAATGCTGTTTGGCCAGTGGCCAGGCAGGAAGTATAGGCGGGACAAGAGAGAAGAGAATTCTGGGAAGTAGAAGGCTGAAGAGAGACACCGCCAGCCGCTGCCATGAAAAGCAACATGTAAAGACACTGGTAAGCCACAAGCCATGTGGCAAAGTATAGACTAGCAGAAATGGGTTAATTTAAGATAGAAAATGTAGATAACAAGCAGCCTGCCACGGCCACACAGTTTGTAAGCGATATAAGTTTTTGTGTGCTTTCTTGGTTGGGTCTGAGCGACTGTGGGACTGGTGGGTAAGAGAGATTTGTCCTGACTGGGCCAGTTCCCCATCATGATCTTGACCCCCTCTTCTTCTTCTCGTTCTCCTCCTCCTTCTTCTTTTTTGAATGCCGAATGCCATTTATTTAAGGAGGGAGGAGGTCTTAAATACTGGCTTACAGCACAACGGGAGAACCCTGGAGGGCAGAAGTTCGCTTCTGATTTTTTTTTTCTTTTTTCTTTTTTTCTTTTTTTCTTTTTCTTTTTTTTTAGCTGAGGATCAAACCCCAGGCCTTGCACTTGCTAGGCAAGCACTCTACCACTGAGCTAACCCCCCCCCAACCCCACTTCTGATGTTTTACAATCTTGCATCTAAGATATGCTGGATACACAGACAAGGAGCATCCCTTAAGCATTCAGGAGGGTGGAATCTCACAGGGAATTAGCATAGGGATGATATCAAGGTCAAGGTCAGCAAGCAATGCAACAGTTACCCAAAACGGGAGCCAGGGACCTACAGGTCCCCCGCTATTACTAAAAAATGAGCTTCTGACTTAGGTTGCATGGGACATCAGCAGGTCACCATAATCGTCACGGAGACACCTGTCCAGGCCACACAGGCATTCTGTCTTAGGTTGGTGAGCACCCCCCCCAGGAATTACCTGTCTCTGAATACTCATTATCATACAGGCTCAATCTTGTGAGAGCTGCAGATTTAACTGTTGCCAAAGATCTCTAAGTGGCGCTGGGCTTGCAATCTGTGAGTTCGACACAGAAAAGACCAACAGTAGTCTTAACCCACCCATAGCCAGTAGGCTAAAGGCCTTTCCTTAACGAGCCTTACTGCAAATTGGAGTCAATGTAAGATGGTATCCCAAGAGCAAATGGAACTTGAGTTTGTAAATTTGTAACTTTCAAAGCCAATTGAAATGTATATAACTATTGATTTAAATTTGTCATGCCCACTAGAATGAAAAATTAGTTAACTGTGGTAGCTACTTTTTCTGCCAGGGTCTCCACTGTGCTAGCTGTAGTAACCAATTATGAAATGGCAATCCCAGAAACAGTAGTAGTGGTGGTCGTCACTGTTATAACAGCAACAACAGCAGCAGTGATGTCAAATTCTCTTCTGGAGCATGTGGGTATCCATTGGCATGGACACAACTCCAGGAACACAAACCGCTGAGGCCCATTATTCTTAAGTTGGCAGCTCTTCTGGAGAATCCAACCGCATGGCTGCAGTTCCTAGGTTTATGTTAATGCTTGCCAAAGCTGGCCATATTGGGCTTTCAATCCCCATTGGCATTGGAAGGGGAGAGTTTTTCATGAAGGCCCAATAGGTCTCTGCCATGTTGAGCTTCAGCTGCAGCCACAGGGTGCACTCAGTGCTCAGAAACCCAATGAGGAATTTCATTGTCCTGAGGAAAGACATAAGCAGAACTCCAGGCCCACACCAACACCAGATTGGTTCCCCTCCAAGTGTCAGTAGAAAGATCCTTCTGTCGTTCCAGAGGGTGATTTGCAACAGGAGCCCTCCAGTGCTTGTCCATAGTGGATACTCCAGCAGAATCCACTGATAAAAAATTTTAAATATATAATTCAAGGGAAAGAATAGAATGTGGAGAGGAATGAAGAACCCCTAGTTTCCCCTTTTTGCTTTAGCAAAATATGTTTGTTTGTTTGTTTTTTAATAGTTCAAATTTTTCTTTTCTTTTTTATTTTTTAGATTAATTTATTTATTTTTCTATTATTAGCTTGATACAGTATAAATTCTTACCTTAATAGTGTAATGTTTCATTGAGGGTTGCTCAGTAATGAAGTAAAACCAAATCTTATTATAAGCAACAGTCATCCTAGGGTCCTCCATGCAATATATATAGCCTTATGGTTCTGTGTGTTGCAGTCTGATTGTTCTTTGCTTTCTATCTAGAATCCACTTATGAGTGAGTTTATACCATGTTTGTCCTTCTGGGTTGTCACTCAGGATGATTTTTTTTTTTTTTTTAGTTCCATCCATTTGCCTGCAAATTTTATGATGTCATTGTTTTTCTCTGCTGAGTAGTATTCCATTGTGTATATGTACCACATTTTCCTAATCCATTCTTCAGTTGATGGGCATCTAGGTTGTTTCCAGGTTTTGGCTATTACAAATAATGCTGCTATGAACATAGTTGAGGTTGTATCTTTGTGGTATGGTTGAGCATTCCTTGGGTATATGCCCAAGAGTGGTATGGCTGGGTCTTGAGGTAGTTCAATTCCCAATTTTCTGAGAAACCACCATACTGACTTCCACGGTGGTTGTACAAGTTTGCATTCCACCAACAGTGGAGTAGTGTTCCCTTTGCTCCGAATCCTCTCCAACATTGACTGTCATTAGTGTTTTTGATCATAGCCATTCTGACAGGTATAAGGTAGTATCTCAGAGTTGTTTTGACTTGCATTTCTCTGATGATTAAGGATGTTGAACATTTCTTTAAATGTCTTTCAGCCATTTGTGATTCTTGTTTTATGAATTCCCTGTTTAGCTCTTTAGCCCAGTTTTTAATTGTATTGTTCGGTATTTTGTTGTCTAATTTCTTGAGTTCTTTATATACTGTGGAGATCAATCCTCTGTCAGATGTCTGGTTGGTGAAGATCTTTTCCCATTCTGTAGGCTGTCTTTTTGTCTTATTGACCGTATCTTTTGCCCTGCAAAAGCTTCTCAGTTTCAAGAGGTCCCATTTATTAATTGTTGTGCTCAATGTCTGTGCTGTTGGTTTTATATTTAGGAAGTAATCTCCGGTGCCAATGTGTTCAAGAGTACTTCCTACTTTCTCTTCAATTAAGTTTAGTGTAACAGGATTTATGTTGAGGTCTTTGATTCACTTGGACTTGAGTTTTGTGCATGGTGACAGATATGGATCTATTTGTAATCTTTTACATATTGACATCCAGTTATGCCAGCACCATTTATTGAAGATATTTTATTTTTTCCATTGTATAGTTTTGACTTCTTTGTCAAAAATCAGGTGTTCATATGTGTGTGGATTAATGTCAGGGTCTTCAATTTGATTCCATTGGTCTGTATGTCAGTTTTTATACCAGTACCAGGCTGTTTTTATTACTATAGCTCTATAGTAGAGCTTGAGATCAGGGATGGTGATGACTCCAGAGGTTGCTTTATCATTCAGGATTCTTTTAGCTATCCTGGGTCTTATGTTTTTCCATATGAAGTTGGGTATTGTTCTTTCCAAGTCTATGAAGAATTGTGTCGGGACTTTGATGGCGATTTCATTGAATCTGTAGATTGCTTTTGGTAAGATTGCCATTTTTACTATGTTAATCCTACCTATCCATGAGCATGGGATATCCTTCCATTTTCTGATATCTTCTTCAATTTCTTTCTTTAGAGATTTAAAGTCCTTATCAAAAAGGTCCTTCACTTGTTTAGTTAGTGTTATCCCAAGGTATTTTATATTATTTGTGGCTATTGTAAAGTGTGATGTTTCTCTGACTTCTTTCTCAGCCCTTTTATCATTTGTGTATAAGAGGGCTACTGATTTTTTTGAGTTGATCTCGTATCCTGCCACTTTACTGAAGGAGTTTATCAGCTGTAGGAGTTCCCTGGTAGAATTTTTGGGGTCACTTATGTATACTATCATATCATCTGCAAATAGAAGTTTGACTTCTTCCTTTCCAATTTGTATCCCTTTGATCTCTTTTTGTAGTCTTATTGCTCTAGCTAGAACTTCTAGTACTATATTGAATAAATATGGGGAGAGTGGACAGCCTTGTCTTGTTCCTGAGCAAAATACCTTATTTAAAAGAATCATTCCATCATTTAAAAAAATGACTTTTAAAGCACATCAACAATACAGTTCATAAATAATTGACCACCTAATTTTGCAAGTGTTATTGATATTTTCAAATATAATTTAAAAATTTTTTGACTTAGCTAAAAATGTATTTAGTTCAATATTTCTGTAGCCACATGCTATGGTTTCACTATTCATCCCAGCACTCAGGAAGCAGAGGCAGGCAGATCTCTATGAATTTGAGGCTGGACAGGTCTACATAGTGAGTTCCTGTCTCAAAAACAAAAATGAAACTAAAACAAAACACACACACATATTATGATTTAGTACATGCAAACTCAAATGCACATGGGTGTATGTGTATATACATTCATAGCATGAATAAATATATATGTGTATTATAAAAACACAATTTTACTACACAATAGTGACTCTTGGGAAAATGGCTGATGTACTTGGTTCTTTCTCCAGGTGTATTTGATTCTGTGCATTGCATTCCGATATTTAAAAGATGCTACTCGAGATTTAAAATGATTTAATGATCCACTAATGGCTTGAAGCCTGTAGCTTGGCTTTACACACACACACACACACATATATATATATATTGCTTTGGTCTAAACCATTGCATCTCACACATTACCATGCATTAGAATTCAATGGGCTTACTGAATTGAACAGATTGCTGGGTAAATGCATTTATACTTTTCTCTTGGTAAGAAAATCTGGGAGTTGAACTCACAGCCCTACACTTACTAGGCAAGTGTTTTATTATGGAACTAAGGCTCCAGCCCAGAGAGTGCACACTTCTAACAAGTTCAAAGGTGCTTCTTTGCTGCTGGTGATGGTCTGGGGTCACACCTTGAGAATAAGATACAAAGCAAACAAGTGCCACCTGGTGTTTTCATATTGCTGTCTAGCCCCAACTTTATCTCCAGATTTACTTATTCTTTTCATTAGATTCCATTTTCATTTCATTCTTGCCCAGGTCCTCGGCTAAGTCTGGGTTCTGGTTGCTTTTGGCCATCTAGTTGTTCTTAATTTCCTTATTAGCTGAATGTCCTCTGGCACTCCTTTCTGAGGGTTAGAGATTGCTGGGTGGTCTCAGTTGAGTGATAAAATGTAATTAAGTATCACAATAATTCATGGGAAAGATACTTGCTGCTTTTTCAATGATCTAAAATGAGTTAGCACTGGCATAAAGTCAACCAAATATCCACGGAGCTTTGGCTATCTGCTCTTTGTAATTTTGGGGTCTTTTCTCTTTTCTCAAGGTAGGATACTGTCCACTGCTATTAATTAAAAAAAAATTCCTTGCTCCTGTTTGATTAGAATAATTTAATAAAAATATAAACGTAATTTCGGTGAATCACTATGGGTGGGTCGGTTGAGAAATGGTGATGGTGCACAAGTCTTTAATCCCAGTACCTGGGAGGCAAGGGCAGGTAGATCTCTGTGAGTCTGAAGCCAGTCTGGTCTACAGAGTGAGTTCCAGGACAGTTAAAGCTACAAAGAGAAACTCTGTCTCAAAAGACCAAAGCCAAAAAAAAAAAAAAAAAAAAAAAAGGGAAAAGCTGTCAAAAGCATCGTGTAAGCTGAAAAAAACAAATGACCTTTGTTGAGGATGTAGCTCAGTTGTCCAATGCTTGCCTAGAGTGTTTCAATCCCTAGTACTAAAAAAAAAAAAAAAAAAAAAAAGGGAAGGAAGGAAGGAAGGAAGGGACCCTTATTTGCAAATTGCCCAGCTGAACAGTGGTGGTTCCTCAGTTTAAGAGGGAAATTGGTGAAATCAAATGCAAAGAAGTGTCAGAGCTGACCTATCTAGAGCAAAAAACAAACAAACCAACAAACAAACCAAATGGTGGTGCTTGGACAGGAAGGAGAGTTGTCAGCTAGGTAGGGAAGGAGAAGCTGATGTGGAAATGGGAGATTAACTACTCAGCCAGGGAAGGAAATGGAGCTGGGGGTGGGGTGGCAACTAAAAATCAGTTAGTAGTTGACTTGAAAGAGGCACTAGTGTAGACAATTCAAGCTTTCAGGAAAGAATGGTTGGCTCCAAATGCGAAGAACACAGCACCTGGCTTCCCGTTTCTCTTGATCTTGCTTTCTTCCTAATTTTGAGCTTTTCCTCTCTCTCTGCAGGTGACAGAGATGGGAATTCCACTTAGTTTTGTGGAATGGATAACCTATAACAAGAATGGTATTTAATTTCCTTTTAGCCTCATTATGTTTAAACAAACCAACTCTAGGTCCCTTCTTCATAAAATCCACAATTAAATTCTGAGCTTTCGAGGCAGTAGCCAAGATGGAGTATGCTTTTGGGGTACGTAATTGCTGTAGGGAATCTTGATCTGCAGTCTTTCACAGCTACCCATCCTGAAAATGCCTTTGGCCCAGAAAGCCTCTGGTGCTTGATTTTGGCTTCTTTTGTCTTTAAAGTCCCATCCCCCATCTCTTCCAGCCTGCCTTGGGATTCAAATGTAGATGGCATGCAGATTATTGGGAGAATAGGACCGGCAGTTGCCTGCATTGGTTGTTGGGAGAAGGAAGGGAGAAAGAGGAGACCTTGAATTTTGTTTTCAGACATTGCTTTCCAGAGGTGGAAAACAGCTATGGCGCCCGATCTGAAGAGTAGTACTTAACTGTTGGCTTGTGTGTTTCTGGAGAAGGAGTAAAATGGTCTGTGTAGATCTCCTCCGCTGCTTCAAGCCAGGTAAGAGTTGAAGCTTATCACACAGATGTGTGTACTAATTACGTGTGTCCATTGTCTCGTGTTGGCCCTTCCATAGATTTTTAAGATTTATACTGTGCACATGTGTACTAATGTACTACGCACCTTTTAAAGATACTACTATGTGGTATGTATTTTTGGTACAGTTTTTCTGAAGAGTGTGGGAACTTGATTTCTTAATCCACAAAGTACTTCCACACCCACACACGTGGTCTTGGTAACTTGGGTAAAAACTGCACTATTTCATAAAGATGGTATAAACTCAAAGCCACAAAGTGATCTTGAGCATATTTACTTTTGTTAAAAGCACTGATAAAATGTTTATATTAAAAAGTGAAGGAGGAAAGCAACATTTGAAAGTAAGATTCAATTGATGACGTAAAATATATCTGCAAAATAGCATTTAATAAAAGTGTTTGTTTTAAACGAAGGGAAGAAAGGAGATCAGGAAAGAGTGGGGGGTAAATGGAGAGTTGAAAATGTAGTGAGATTTTTGATCACTAGTTAAGAACCTGATTGCAGGTCTCCTGAGGTGGAAACCCACTCATTGGAGGAGGGGCAATTGATGCTGAGTTTAGGAGAAGGGCTTGCTCCCGCTTTGGCACAGTCCACCGGGAGTTACACCTTCAACATAGAGGACTACTTGTGGCTAGCATAATTTAGATCTTCGATGTTGTCAAATGTGAACTTTTCTGGGTGACTCTACTAAGGCTCTTATCCCTCTCCCCACCCCACTCACCATCCCCATTCTCTTTTCCACCACGGGGAAGGGTTTCCTCTCTGTGTCCGATTATGGTCGCTATGTCTTATCTCCATCCTCTGGTCTCCTTCTTGGGAACAGGGATAGGATTGAAGGCTCTTTAGAGATAATACACGATGCAACACCTTGAAAATCGTTCATATATATTCTGTCCAGAAAGTAGCAGTTATTGGTGTGAGCGTGGTGAAAATAGAAATGTTTATACTTATTTTGGTTTCTACTCATGTACATGAGTTTGAATGTGAGATGTTAGCTGCTCATTGTATGTCGAGGATCCCTGTTTTTGTTGTTGTTTGTTTTCAACTTGCTTATATGTTGTTTGGTCATCACTTTGGTGTTAGTGCGCCAAGGGCTTTGAGATGCTTTTGTTTAAAGTCCTAATTCTTAGCTTCGAGGAGTTTAACAATTATGTTAAATAATTAGCAGGACTCGAGGCGACCCTCCAGCGTGGCAAACAAAGAAACTGCTAAGTGAGAAGGCGGCCTGTTTGGAGGTGGGACAGCATTGGCTGAGCCACCTGGGAAAGGCGGAGCTTGAGGCGCCTCAAATAGTTGATGAGTAGGACTCCTTAATTTGTGGTTCTTGTTTAGGCATTTGATTATGCTTTCTTTGGCCATTGGAATTCCTGCTCACTGAATATCAACTTATTTCTTATGTACAAGGTAGTGCCTAGGGCTGGAAATTCCAATTTGAAGATGAGTGGATAAACACTAAAATATACTGATAAGCGCTGCCTTGGAGCACACGCTGAGTGCTTTGGGAGTCCCAGGGACAAGTCTAGGCTTTCGATGTGATGGTGCTAGGAGTCTAAGAGGGCTTTGCAGGCATGGCAGTCACAAGCACGGGCACCCCCTAGAAGACCTGGGTTTTGTAATGCCAGGCACTCAAAGAGCTGGTGTGTTGTTTTTTAACCTGAGTATGGGGAAGGCTGGGAACTTCTCGACGTTTGTGGCTGTTAGAATGCTGTTGTACACAAACCAGTTGGGTTTTAAGAAGAAAACTGGTATGAGGAGCCAATGTTGGGAAGGTCGGTTAGGATGGAGCTCTAAGGACTAGGGTGGCACCGGAGAGGAAGCACTGGGAGCAGAGGGAAGTGATGTTGACTTCCAGTACGGCACAGAGGGAGAAAGTATCTGTAGTGCCTAGAGGGGACGTTCCATTGTGTTGGTGGCTGTTTGGGGAAGCTGGTCCGGTAGCCTCCTTCCCCAACGACAAAGAAACATCCAGTTTCCCGGTGGATGAGCCGTGCGGGCCGAGCCCACTCTACACGGTCTCACCTATACTTGTGGAAAGACCAGCCCATTGCAGCAGACGAAGAGGGAGTGCTGTCTACCCGGTCCTCACAAGACGCGTCACCGTTGACAGCTTTGGTCCTTTAGAATGCAGACCTCCCGGATTCCACATTCGGGACACTCCTCTCCGCTCCCCTTAAGGGGAGCTGGACACTTCAGGAGGAACCCGAGGCCTGACGTGGGGAAGCTGCGGGCAGAGCTAGACGACCGCGCCCAGATCCCACCCCTCCAGGAGGCCCAGCTGGCGACACGCGGCGGGGCGCGCGGTCCCGGCTCCGGGTCTTGGCTGCGGCCACGGGGGCGGCGGGCACGTGGCAGGGCGGGAGACTCCACCTGGCCACACCGCTGGCCCCTAGTTTGCTGGCGCTGTCCCCGTCCAGCGCCCGCTGTGGACGCACAGAGGCAGACACTGCGATCTCCCGGTCACAGGCGCTAAGAGCACGGCGGCGGCCGCCGTCGGGTCGAGACTCCAGATGCTAGCCCACCAGTCCCCCAGGTTCCTTCACGCTCAACTTCGGCTTGGGTTACCTGCCCTAGCAGGCACGGTCATCCTCCACGACCCTCATGCGCCGCCCGGTCCCGCCCTCTGCCGGGCAACTAGCGCCCACGTCCAGGCAGGGCCGGTGGGCGGTGCCGTGGCCAAGCCGACCCCGGGGAGCGGGACTTGGGCAACTCGGAGCCCCGCCCACAACCACTGGCTCCGCCCACCCCTGCACGGCCCCGCCCACCCGACTCCTCCCCTTCCTGCCGGCTGGCTCCCTGCAGCTCTCCGCCCGCGCCCAGGCCCGGAACGGAGTCCGTGCTCCCCTCGGCCGCCCCGCCCCGCCACCTCCCGCCCCTCCCGCGAGGGCGGCCCGAAAACCCGGAGCGCGGGAGTACTGCTCCGCCGGGCCGGGCGGCAGCACTGGGCATGCTCAGTAGCCGGGGCAGGTTTTTCGGTCGCAAGTAGGAAGCTTTTTGCACTACACCGGAGACCAGGAGCCGCGGATCCCGCCGCACCGCCCGCACGACCGCCGCACCCGCCCCAGCCCGTCCGGCCCCTGGCGGGCGCGATGAACCCGCGCCTGAGCCTCAGCCGGCCCGCCGGGCACTGAGCGCGGGCGCCCAGGGCGCGTTGCGCAGCTGCTCCTGCGCACAACCCCGCTGCCGCCGGCCCGCACCGGCCGCCCGGAGCGAGAGGCTGGTCCGTGCACTGCGCCCGGCGCCGGCCGCGGAGCAGGAAGCGCAGGCCACGCAAGGACCCAACTGGAACAAAGTGTCTGCCGCCGGGTGCCGCGCCCCGACCCCGCCGCGCCCCTGCGCCGCCCACCATGGCCTCCGAGGAGCTGTACGAGGTACTCCCCTCCCCCCGGCGGCGCCCCCGGCCCGCGGGCCTCGGTGCCCCTCTTGCTGGACGGGAAGCGTGCGCCAGCCCCCCGAGCGATCGGCGGCCGGCGGGCGGGGGCGCCGGAGTTGCCGGGCCGGGGGGGAAGTGGCTCTGACACGAGCGACTTGCTCAGACTCAGCCCAAAGTGCTGCTGGCGAGGGGAGCCCGTGTCTGCGCGCGACAGGGTCCGTGGGCGGCGCGGGGGTGCTTTTCCTGCCCGTTTGCTAGAGCCTGGTGGACAGGGTGTCGCCTCGCGGGGGGCCCGTGCGGCTGTCTTCACTGGGGTACTAGCCAGAGGGATGCAAAATATCGCACCGAAAATGCTGAACGTTGACCACATGCTTTAATTAGGTTAGCATTGTGGCCGGAGCCAGGAAATTGAACTTAAACGCCGATGCGCCGACGTCGCAGCCTTGGGAGTAGGAAAGGGTACTTGAGTCGAGACGATGACTTATGGGTGATGGGTCTGCCAGCTTTAACTATAAGTTTGAGAGTTATCGGTCTGGATCTTTGGCGAATTCTGAATGTCTCCACGTAACTTCTTGACTTATTTCAAAGTCGACTTCCTGGGAGTACAGAAGAGTAAAGGTTTTGCCTTTGGATTAAGTGGTTCTCCGATTTCACATATTTATAAATGCATATTTTTATGAGACTTAAAACTTTCTGGATTCTCTCCAGACTCAACCTTTATGATGCCTTTAGAGACTTGGGTGTTTAGGGATTGAAATAAGCATCTGTAACTACAGCCTTATGTGATCCTTCCAAGGTGTGCCTCCTGTGTGTATTACTGCTTTTGGTGTGGACTGAAGCTTTGTTGACAACAATGAGAGCCCTGTAGCAAGTTTATGTTTGTTTGGTTGCTTTTAAGAAAAATGTTTACAAAAGTCCGTAGAACAAGGTTACCTAATGTAGACCTAATGTAGGGGGCGATTGTTGCCTGCCCTTGATGTGTGCTAAAGTATGCTGTACCTATCACTGAAAATTGCCTCCCCCTTTCAACCATTTTACATATCAGCAGTCCCCCTAGTGTATTCAAGATGCTCATAGTTCACTGAGGGATATAAAGAGAAAACTCCTGATTCCCGAGAAGCCTTGCTTCCAGGAATGAACTAGTCTTAGTGGGAACCAGCACAGTAGAGGATACGAGGTAGGCAAGATGTCTTACTGGCCAAGTTGTGGAAAGTACAGAAAGAGCTGTGAACAAGGTAGGTGGGGATTTACTTTCCACATTAGATCCTTTCTTTGGTGGCTTAGTCTTGCATGCTCACTGTTGAGTGTTTTGGGGGTTCTAAATATCAGCCCCATTGGTATTTGGGCAAGAGGTGCACATTATACATAAGTTGTATCCCTCGTGAGTGAAGGAGATGACCGCTGATCACTGTTGTGTTATGAATTAGTGAAGTTGCTTTCTGTGTTTATTCTATATCTTACTGTTTTCAACTCAACCATTTTTCTGACAGGTTACATTTATAAGTATCATTTTATACTAAGGTTTGTGGTGTTCATTCAGCGTGTTTTTGAATACCAGTGGTGTGGAGGTGTCATAGGGAGAGATGGAGATATGTGATGGGCGGTGCTCTGAAAAAGCATCTCTTGGGGAACAGATGTGTTCACGTCTGCAATGGGAGTTCTGAGTCTGGATTTTTCGTTAGTTTGTTTTGAGGGAAAAGGTAACATAGAGCTATGGTTTGAAGCCACAAAAGTCAGTGTAGGTGTGTCCTGGTTAGTATCTTTTAGGCTTCCTTCTAACTTCTTTAGTTGCTGGAAACATTGTGACTGTATTACAGTGAAAAGTTGATGTTGAGGTAGTACACCTCTAATCTGAGGACCCCGGAGGCTGAGGCAGGAGGATCAGGAACTCCTCCAGTACAGTTTGGGCTGCATAGTGAGCCCATGTTTCAAACAAACAAACAAACAAACAAACAAACAAAGGGGCCAGTTAGTAAGAGGGGTCAACAGGTGGAGGCTCTTGCTACCAAACCTCACTGCCAGACTTTGGTCAGTGTCATGTACAGGAGAGAGCTGTGACTTGCAGATTGTCACTTGGTGCCCACACAAACACTCACACATAAAATAAGTACATTTAAAGAAAAAGGGGCTGGGTGGTGGCTGCGGATTGGGAGGCAGAGGCAGGCGGATCTCTGAGTTTGAGGCCAGCCTGGGCTTGGGCTACAGAGTGAGTTTCAGAAAAGGCACAAAGCTACACAGAGAAACCCTGTCTCAAAAAACCAAAAAATAGCTGGGCGGTGGTGGCTCACACTTTTAATCCCAGCACTCGGGAAGCAGAGGCAAGAAGATCTCTGTGAGTTCAAGGCCAGCCTGGCCTATAGTGAGTTCCAGGAGAGACACAAAGCTACACACACACACACACACACACACACACACACACACACACAAAGGAAAGAAAGGAAGAAAGGGAAGAAAAAGGGGGAAAAGAAAATTGATATTTGAAAGTTTTGCACAGTGGCTGAAGAGTCTGGATGTGAAGCCAAATAGCTTGTTACTGAGTTCCAGCTGTCATGTTGAGTAAATTAGCCTTGAAAGCTGTTTCCTTGTCTGTGAAGTTGGGATCAGTGCTTCCCTTGAAGAGCTGTGAGGTTTGTGTGAGAAAATACACAAAGCACACCCCTACAGCAAGCATGTAGAAAGAGGGGTACTCAGTGCTGTCCTGTAACTGATCTAAAATGCCCAAGTCCCGTTTTTGTTTAAAAAGATACAGAGTTTGCTCCCAGAGGCTTTCTTTGTGTGGCAGGAGTGATGCCCGACTGTAGATGGGCACTGTGGTCTGGCTGGCTGGGCAGAACACCATGTACTTCAGAGGCCAGGTCAAGGGATAATAGTTTTGTCTTTTTTTTTTTTTCCTGGTTGTCCCTAAATTGAAATGTTCTGTTTTTGGCCTGAGGTTCTACAGATGAGCATACTGAAAAGTCTTGCCCTTAAGTACCTGCCTTTATAGGAGGGTGGGTCTTAGAGTTTCATGAACACTAGTGAGTTGTCTTCCAGCTCACTAAGCTGGAGTTTTTCATTTATGTCTTTACCACTGACCATGGAACCTTATAGATAGTAAGTAGGTCCTCAATAGGACTAAGTGACTCTCGGAACTATGCTTTGTGAATGAAAAACAAGGGGAACAGTCTACAAAAGGGTAGAACATTAGTCTTTCAGAATCCAAAGAGCTGCTAGCTAGTGGAAGGATAGAATTGACTTAACTGTCTGCATCTCCAGCAGCTAGGGCTGAGAGAAAGCATGTTTGTGTGTGCACAGCATGCATGAGCCCCTTCCCACATGCATTCATACCTTATGGTATGTGTCCAGAAGTTATGAGGACAACTTTGGTGTCTCCTTCCATCCTTCCAGCCAAAGGTTCCTGATATCAAACTCAGGTGTGCCTAAAGCATATTTTGATTAAGCATAAATAACGTAGATTTTGTAAAAGACCAAACATCTTTTGTTTTAAAGGTTTTAAAATTTGCATTTTAAAAATTGTTATGCAGTTGTATGTATTTATCATGCACAAGCTATTATGTATGTGTATGTTGTGTAATCCCTTAAATGTGGCTGGTTGACACAGTGCCTCTCGTCATTATTTTTGTAGTGAAAACAGTACACAGTGAACATTTTCAGTAGCATGGTATATCCTCATTCCACAGTCATCATTGCTATACAGAAGACTCCGTGTATTCCTTCTATACCAATGTTTCCCAAGCCTATTCTCCCTCAACTGACCTCTGTTCTACTTTGCTCTCCTATGAGATTAACTACAAGTAAGTTCATGGTATCTTTCTGCCCTTGGCTTATTTCACTTAGCTTATTAATAACTCCCATTTTATCAATGTCACAAATGACAGAAACTTCTTTTTATTGGTTGGATGGTATCCTGTGTGTACATATACCATATTCTCGTTATTCGTCCACTGATGAGCTTAAGCCCACTCCATATCTGGATTATTATGAACAGTGCAGCAGTGAACATGGAGTATAGATGCTCTTCAGCATACTGGTTTTATTTCCTTTGGATCATCTGGAAGATCTCATTCTCATTTTGAGGGCCCTGTATAGTAGTATTACAGTGCTTGTACTAATTCACAGTCCCACAATCAGTGTACAGAATTTGCTTTTTCTCGGTGCCCTTACTAGTGGATATCTTTTGTGTTTTTCAAAGTCATTCTAACAGAAGGTACTTGATTGTAGTTTTTAAGACTTCGTTACTCTGTGTATGATATATATGTGCATGTGTGGAGGTCAGAGGACAACTTCCAGCATTGCTCCTCTTCCGGGGATTGGATTGTTATTTTTTATTTATTTTTTGTTTTTTGAGACAGGGTTTCTCTGTGTAGTTTTGGTGCCTATCCTAGATCTTGCTCTGTTTGAACTCACAGAGATCTGCCTGGCTCTGCCTCCCGAGTGCTGGGATGAAAGGTGTGCGCCACCACCTCCCAGCTTTAACCGTATTCTTGGTTCTAATCCATGAACATGGTATACCTTTATATTTATTTTTGTCTTGCATCAATGTTTGGCAGTCACCTACTTTCATGTGTGTGTGTGGTGCTAGGATCCAGCCGAGGGTCTTCTGTATGACAGACAGATGCCCTAACAATGAGCTACAACTCTTGTCCCGTTATAGCTAAGCCTTTCACTTTATTTTGCTACAGCTTTAAGTCATAAATGTGATGTCTTGCTTGTTTTTCCAGATACTTTGCTTTTGGTGTATAGAAGCACTGCTGACTTTTATGTCGGTTTTATATTCCACAAAAGGTTTTGTTGGAATCGTTGGTTTTCTGTATATGAAATGATACTATGCGTATTTGTTCTTGCTCCAGGTCGTGGAGGAAAAGTGTGTAACTTTTACCTGTTCAATGCAATGCTATCTATGGTATTGTCATCAATGCCTTTTATTGGGATCACTAACTGACTTGTGAGGGTCTTTATCCTGGACCACTGTTGAGTTTTACCAAATGCTTTTTCAGCATCCTTTGAAGTGATCATTTGTGTGTGTTCTGTTTTATCAGTGTGCTGGATTTGTGCTGCTCAACCATCCTTGCATCCTAGTATGAATCACACTTTATCCATGTAGATGAGTTTTTCTTTTTTTGTGCCATCGAATTGGGTTTGCCAGCATTTTGTTGAGGGTTGTTGCACCTATATTCATTTGGGTGTGATCTGGTAACGTTCTCTAGTTGTGCTTTTGTTTTTCTAAGTGTTAAGAAAAATTCAGTTGTGAAGCCATATGGTGGTATTGTGTTCCCCAAAATATTGTGCAGGCTAATAAACTTATCTGGGGTCAGAGAAGAGAACAGCCACGATGTTAAACATAGAGGTTAGGCGGTGGCACTCACACCTTTAATCCTAGCATTCCAGAGGCAGAAATCCATCTGTTCAAAGATACAGCCAAGCATGGCGACTCACACCTTTAATCCCAGGGTGTGATGGTAGAAAACAGAAAGGTATATAAGGCGTGAGGACCAGAAACTAGAAGCATTTGGCTGGTTAAGCTTTTAGGCTTTTGAGCAGCACAGTTCAGCTGAGACCCATTCTGAATGAGGACACAGAGGCTTCCAGTCTGAGGAAACAGGATCACCTGAGGAACTGGCGAGGTGAGGTAGCTGTGGCTTGTTCTGCTTCTCTGATCTTCCAGCATTCACCCCAATAACTGGCTCCAGGTTTGATTTTATTAATAAGACCTTTAAGATTCCTGCTACAAAGCCATTAGTCTTTGCTTTCCTGGGAGACATTTCATTACTGAGTTAGTCTCCTTACTCATTACTGGTTTGTTCAGCTTTTCTGTGTCTTTACATCATTCAGTCTTGATTGTGTATGGGCATTCAAATTTGTTCTTTGGGGGTATCCACTTGATTAGTGACTACTCATCCATAAGTTTCATGATCCTTTGCATTTCTGCTATGTTTTTCTTAAAAATTATTTTTTTCTTTTGGTTCAGCTGAAAGTTTGTTGATCTGGATTTTTTTCTTTTAAACCTCTCCACATACAACCCCTCCCAGTTTGTGTTTCACTTGTTTCTGCTCTGATCTTTCCTTTGTCCTGTTCAGTTTTGGGTCAGCTTGATACAAGCTAGAAGCTAGATTTATCTGTGAAGAGGAATCTGAGTTGAGAAAATACCTCCATCAGATTGTCTGTAGGAGGTCTGCAGAGCTTTTCCTGTCCTTTTTAGCATGTCTGTTGTCCTTGTTCAGCTCATGGTTAGGCAGTCAGTGATGAGACTTTATGGGTATAGCTTCTGACATTTCTAGAAGACACAATCTCAGTGCAAATTCCCTGATCCTCTGGCTCTTATAACACCCTCAGAACCTTGCTTCTGCAGTGATTACTGAGCCTTAGGTTCAGGAGTCATCTTAGATATGTCAGTTGTGACTGGACTCCACAGCTCTGTGTTTTGATTGGTTGTGGTTTTTCTGTAATGTTTCCGACTGTTGCACAGAGTTTCCTTGATGAGGGGTGAACTATTTAGACTGTAGTTAGGGATGCTGGTTTAGTAAAATGGTGGTTGTAGAGTCTCCTGAGATCTATGAGTTAACTTGTCCTGGGTTTCCAGTACCAGGCATGAGTTTCTCTTTGTTGAGTGGGTTTTAAGTCCAAATAGAGAACTAGTATTGGTTACTGCCAAGGAATGCATGCTGTTACTGCCCAGGCAGGGCCACTGTGTCATGCCGATTTTTGTTGTGGTTCGCAGATGTCACAGGGTGGGACTTAGTTGTTTCCCCCCTTTGGAAGCTTGCATGGCTCTTCCTGTATCATGAAAGCTAGTCCTCAAGGGACTAGTTCCTGCTCAGGAGCCTCTGGGCCCTCCAAGTTACTTTTGGTATTGGTGTTTCTCAGAGCAAACTAGGACATGTATCTTCTTCCTAATGCTAATTTTGTATGCTTTGCTTTGTGGTTACCATTGAGTTTACAAAAACCATGCTATAATTATAGCAGCTTATTCTCAGCTAATAGCAACATCCACATTTTATTCTTTATAAGAATTTCATGCAATATATTCTGAACTACCGATCCCCTCTCCCCCGAACTCCTTCTAGAGTCGCTCCCTACTTTCTTAGCCATTCTTCTATTTTATTCTAAATAATCCACTGAATCCAATTTTTTTGTTGCCTCTGTGTGTGTGTGTGTGTGTGTGTGTGTGTGTGTGTGTACACGACGTACTCATGGGTGTAGGGCCACGCACATGAACATAGTTAACCCATCAGGGGCCACACACCCTTAGAAAACTGATTCTCCCATCTGCAGAAGTCATCAACTGTCCATAACTCTTGAGCTGTTGGTTGGGCCTCGTGAACCTCTATGTTCGAAGGTTGGTTGGCATGTTCTTAACACAGGTCTTGTGCAGGCAACAACAGCTGCTGTGAGTTGAGTGCATCCATCCTATCATGGCCAGAGGATGCTGTTTCACTCTGATTCTCTTGAACCTCTGTGTGTTACATTTTTTTTTACCCTTTTTTTGCCTGAGTTATGGTCCCTGAGCCCCTGGGGGAGTGGGGGAGATTGAACAGAAAGCCAGTTCATTGGTTCTTTTTCTCTTTATTTTTAAATTGGTCATTTTCTTGCAGCATTTCCAAGATGTGATTCCATCATCTGCTTTCTCATCAGTCTTGATGAGCTTGCATGTACTGGATCTAGTTCCATTCAAAGAAACCAGTCTCTTTCTGGTTGCCTTGGAGATCCTTTCTTGGACTTTGCTGTTTTGGAGTTCTACTACCTTGTATGTTCTATGACACTTCTACTACAAATAAGCTTGGTATATGTTATACTGCTTTTGTGAGTTGGTGTCTTATCGGGGCATTCTGTCTGCAGATACTGTTTCTTCTTGGTCGGTCTCCATTCTTCCTCTGAAGCTTTGTTGAGTTTTGCTGTGTAGCCCTGTCTGTCTTCGGACTGGCATCCTTTGGCCTTCAGCTTTTTCATTGCTGGTGTGCAGCACACTCTTCTACTCTCCTGGGATCCCATGTAGCTGTCTGTTGCGTCATCTTTTGTTCCTTACTGTTGGTTATTTGTGGTGCTCTTACCCTGCGAGGAAATGTCATGAAACACAACAGAATCCACTAACAAGAGTTTTATTAAGATAAGGGAGAGAGACCGATGTGCACAGGCCCGTGGAAAAGACACCTGAGTAAAGATGGAGCCGAGATTCATGTTGCTGGCTTATAAAGGCTGGGCCACGCCTGCACACACAGACCCATGTGGCTATTCCACACATGCGTGAAGATCACATGGAATAGCTGTGCACTTTACGCAACCACACAAAGCCCATGGGGTCCTGGTCACTTGAGACATTTTGACCCGGAAATGGCTAGGCGGAAGTGACTAGGTCCGCTGGGCATGCCCAATCATGCCCAACCTTGGGGGCGTGTTGTGAATCCGTATCACGTACTGCTTAGCCTCTCGTTTCCATCTCCGTGATTCCCTTTCATTTTTTTAACTTCCCTTTTCTATTCGTATATGAACGTTGTTGCTGTGTTTGTTTTCTTTTTATGAGATAACCTTGTATTTCCTTGACCCTAGTTTAATTTGTTAATTCCAGTTCAGTGGGTCACCTAACTGAATGTGGAGTGTTGTGAAAAACTTGGCAATAGTGAAAGGCTTCTGAATGTGCAGAAATCAAAAGCAAATGCTTAATAAACTCAAGGTGTTGCTGGCAGTACACTGGTGTGGCTCTGGGTGACTTCACTGCAGCTACAGCCTGTTCTTGGTATGCACCAGTTGGCACTTTGCATTGAATGCTGTCACCCCATACAATGGCACTGTTGCTGCCTGAGATCCTAGCTCAGATCTGAGACTTGTATATCATGGATTGCCGTGACATTAGCACTGCGGTGTTTGTATTGTACAGACAAGTTTTCTGCTCCTTTGGAAGCAAGAAGCTGTGGTTCAATTTTTGAAAAGAAAGACTTAACAGTTGTCTATTCTCATTCTTTAGCATGTATCAAATTCATATGTCTTTGGGTTGTATGTGTTAGAATATCTGAATTTAACATTGTTTAAGTTGCTGACTTGAATTTCATAAAAAATACTACATTTTGCTTGAGATTAGGACAGAATAACATCCAGCACTTTCTGAAGTAGCTCTAGACATTCTTCTGTCATTTTGTACTCTGCATTTAGGTGAAGGCGCTCTCAGCATTGACAGTTCAACAGTTGTTTGGCAGACATCAAGGATGCTCATCAAGGATGCTCTGTGTCCTGCAGTATCCCACATTCAGCCAAGTTGTTCTTTGTTTTAAAAAAAAAAGTACTAAATTTGATCTCATGTTAAATAAATGTTTGTTATATGTATGCCAAGAAGTTGTTTTAAATTAAGATTTATATCAATAAATATCTGGGTTTTATACTCATTTTCTATACTTGTGTACTTGGAGTTAAGAATTTCTTGGATGAAAGGGTTGTGAGTGGAAAATTTTTAAGAAGCCATGTGCTACTTCTTTAATTTGCCCGTTCAGTATTTTGACAGTGCTTCTGCTTCTAAATATTCTGGGTGACTGTTGTTGTGATTGTCCCCTCTCGTCCCCCCTTGCATTTTGTCTTGGGTGTTGCAGTAGCTATAACAAATGTAACAAATGCCTGGCAGAGGTAACTTATGGAAGGCCTTACTGTGGCTCACAGCCTACCTCAGAAGGGATTCAGTTTATCCAGGTGTGGTGGGGTGGTAGAGGTGGCCGCAGGAGTCATTCAGGAGTAAGGCAGCTTCACCTTGTGTCTACAAACAAGACCATAGAGGGATGAGTGCTGGTGCCCAGTTGACTTTCTTCTTTTTGTTCCTCCAGAAGTCCAGCCCGAGGAGTAGTGTCACTACCACCAACTACCTAGGGTCTTCCTCAGAGCTAACCTGATCCAGAGACACCCTCTCAGAGGTGTCTTCTTGCTGATTCCTGTCAGTCTGGATCAGTATTAGCTGCCATGGGTGGTGATCTATTTTTGTGATTTACTCATTCTCCAGAATTGGAATTGGAGTTGTGCCTGAGGTTTTCCTTGCTTCTTGCAAGCCCAATAAAGCCTGAAGAATTACACCATATTACAGATTTGATTGTTGTTGTTGTTGGTGGTGGTGGTGGTGGTGGTGGTGGGTCTCAGAACTCTCATTTGCTGTTAGCTCCTGCTTCCCACCCCACCCCCATCCGTATTTGGAATTTGCAGTTACCATGATGAGTTGGAGAGTTTGAGTATCTACCTGATGATATTAAAAATGCAAATACCGTGTTAACTGGATTTCATGGGGACTGCTTACAAACTGGAGATAGTGGCTGCTCCTCCCTAATTTGCGTGGTGAGCATATCTTCTCTAACTTTTCCTTAGCCAAACCTGGCTTGCTCCCATCTGCATCCAGCCTGTCTTGCAGTCAGGTCCTTATTCCACAGGACCGTGAAACAGAGTCACACACCTCATCAGCACCCTTCCCTTCAAAGTGGGACCATTTTGTTTCCCACTGTAGTTACCACTTTTCAGCTTTGTGCACATTGTTTTGTCTTCGGTGTGTGATCTGCATTTCTTTCTGGAATGGTTGGATACCTAATGTGGTTTTGGATACGGGAGTGTGATGTCTGGGGACATGAATGTGGTAGACAATCAATGGTTGCTGATATTACTAGTGATTGGAGTTTGATATCATAGCTTATATGTGGTAATGGGGTACCGGTGTCTAGTTTGGGACAAATCTTACCAGGCATTTTGGAGATAAACTATAAACTGAACTTTGCACAAATTATCTGAGAGGAGCAAAGATTTCTCGTAGAAAGACAGATTGCATTGCTGTTATTAAATGAAACGTGGGGCTGGAGTGATGGAGTAAAGGGTAGTTACTGCTTTTGCAGAGGGACCAGGTTAAGTTGCCAGCACCCACATTGGATGGCTCGCAACTGCCTGTAACTCCAGTTCCAGGTAATCCCATGCCCTCTTCTGGCCTTCGTGGGTACCTGCACACATGTAGTGCACATACATACACTCAGGTACACATAAGACTGGAAAAAAATCTTTAAAATGGGTTTTATGTTTTCATTTGTGAAAGTGACGTGTGGAGGGAGGCTTTCTTCCTACACTGTTGTCAGATAGCTGGTCAGCCAGTGTGTGCAGAGTGTCCCAGTTTGTGTGTGCCTTCCGTCTGTAATAGTTTCCACTGCTTGCGGTTTGCTAGACGATGCTGCCTTTCCTCCATCTGTGTGGTAGATCCCAGCACTGGTGATTGCAGGCTGTGGGTATTCTTTAGTTAAAGTGCCCCTTTTTGCCAGTCGTTTGTGGGCACATTTCAGGGCATCGAGTAGATGCCCACAGCAGCGTTTCCTAATTGACCGTGTAACTAATCTCAAGAGTTGAGCTGTTGAGCATCTGAGTGAACTAGGGGACACCCTTCCCTGTTCTTTGTAAAATAGCCACATATGTGTATTGGTCAACTTTGGGACTCCGTGATATTAGACGTGTTGTACTTGGCCTTCACTGGCTTCCGTAGCAGGATATACAAGTGCAGCCAGGTAGGAACGCAGGTCTGCTAAGGCAGGTAAATGGCATTAAGGCTAGCTTATGAAATGAGTTAAAGGTGGTGGGACTTCTTGGTCTTGATTTAAAAAAAGTTTTGAAGTTCATGAGCCCTGGAGAGAGCATAAGGTGTGAGCTGTGTTTATGCAAAGGCATGTTATGTGCTGGGGTAGAAAAAAACTGTGTAGAAGGACTTTTGTAAGAACTGGCATGTAAGTGTAAAGTTAAGATTTTTTTTTTTTAAATGGTATGTATTCTACAGTTTTTGCCTATACCGTCTATTCTAACAGTAGCAAAATGAGCAAACATTCTCCTAGGAAACTTAGATGGAGTGGAGGGTTGGTTGAGTGGCTTCAGCTGGCCTGACCTGTTTACATCTTATGTTACCCTAGAACTTTGAAGAGATCATTGCTGTGTACACCATAGAACTAGGGAGGGCTGCTAGGAGATGTTTTAAAATGTTCCAGGAAGATGAGCCATATAGTGGCTTGTGGAGCCTGTGGTCTCCTGGTGTGTGTGTGTGTGTGTGTGTGTGTGTGTGTGTGTGTGTGTGTGTGTGTGTAAGCTTATTTTAAAAAGCAGGAACTTGAGTGTTACCTTCTAGAACAGTCCTTAAGTGAAAGAAGTGTAAGTTGAGTTGATGATGTGTAAATGAAATTTGTGATGATTAAGCGGTCTTTTTTCAGGACAATTTAAAGGTCCTGATTTCAGTCAGGTCATTTCCTGCTGGCCACTCAGAAGGTGCACTGTTGGTCTCCCCTCAGCCTCCTGTTCAAAGAGTGTTGGTGCTGCTCTCTGTTTTCAGAGTGCTGTAGTTTGGGTGAGCAATGTCCTCCAGAGCCTACTGTTAGAAGCTTGATAGATCATGAACCTGTGGCATTATTGGAAAGATCTGGACCCTTTGGAATGGGGTGGAGGGTGGGGGGTCAGGCATAGTCGGGGGAAACTGGATCCCTGGGGGCTGTCTTTGAGGGAACTATTGGGGTCCTGGGCCCCGCCTTTTGCTCTGTTTTCCAGACAGCACGGAGTGAACAGCTAGTTGTACTCCACTTAGTTTTGGTACTGTGACATGCTTTTTCACCACAGGCTCCGGATGCAGCCCCGCAACGGTTCAGTCCACCTCAGTTGTCTGCCTTGGGGGTTGACAGGGTTCCTCTCCCCAGCTTCCTTGTTCCCGTGTCCAGTCTCAGACTTCATTCCCCACCAGGCTCTGCTCTGACTCCTGACTTTGGCTCTGCACTTGCTGCCTTGCAGAGCTCTGGATTAGGGTACAGGGCCTGACTGCCTATTTTATTTTGCTAAGTTTTTATCTGTGTGCTCTACTAGGAGATTGTTTTTCTTATCTTATACTTCAGCCACCTGAAATAGAGTGTAAGCAACTCTGAGCTCAAACCACTTTAGTCGTCCATCCAGCTGTCTGGTATGTACTCCCCTCTGATACGCAGATGCACAGGTGTAAGTTTTGAGCCTAAAGAAGGGGTGAGTGAGTGTGTGGCTGTCTGTCTGTCTGTCTGTGTGCCTGTGTGTATGTGCGCGCACGTGCAGAAAATTCTCATTAGTACATGGTTTGTTTTGCCTTTCCTCAGAATGTAATAGAATACAGGGAATATGTACCAGTAGCATCCTTAGTTTGGTACATAAAATGATGGATAGTTTTGATCCCTCTCTCTGCTGTGCTTTTTCTTTCTTTCTTTCTTTTTTCAGCTGAGAATCTAACCCAGGGCCTTGTGCTTGCTAGGCAAGCGCTCTACCACTGAGCTAAATCCCCAGCCCCTGCTTTTTCTTATGCTGTTTGGCTCTACAGTGTCTCCCAAGGGCCCAGGTGTTAAAGGTCCTTGGTGCTATTGGGAGGTGTTAAATCCTCTAAGAATTGGGGCCTAATGGGAAGTCGTCAGGTCATGGGGGCATGTCCTTCACAGGAATAGTGAAAACCTGTATCCTCTTGCTTCCTAACCATGAGGTGAACAGTTGGCTTCCAGCACATGCTCCCTTACACAACCTGAAGCAAATTAGTTGTGAGCTGAAATCTCTACAACAGCCGAAAGTCTCTTCTGTAAGTGATGATCTCTGGCATTTTGTTGCAGGAATGGAAAGCTGACTAACACACACACACACACACACACACACAATCTTAATTTATAAATTAGGCGTAGTAAGAGACTTAACTATTCTAACAAGGCTTATGACTGTGCTCATTGCTTATCTGCGCTCTCGGAGTGTCTGTTTGTGGTTGTGCAGTTTCACTTGAAGTACTTTATAACCTCTGTCTGGCATGTTTTAGTTCTTAACCTCTGGGGCCATTAGGTAAAACACGAGTTACTTAACTCTGAACACCGTGGTAACTGGTAGTTTTATGGCCTAGATGGCTATCAAGTGACTAATGGTAGTTAGTGTGTACAGTCCAGGCATGCTGCACAGGGCCTGATGTACAAATGCAGGCTTCTGGGGGATTTCATCATGCTGCTAACAGTGTGTCCAGTTTCCTTTTTTATTGTTGTTTTGTGACAGGGTCACAAGTAGACCATGCTGGCCTCAAACTTGCCATGTAGTTGAACTACCAATCCCTGTCTGTGGTGGGTATTATGTTCCCTGAAATATTGTGTGTTCCCCGAAATAAACATATCTGGGGTCAGAGAACAGACAGCCACTAGAACAAAGCCAAAAATGGTGGCTAGAAAATGGGTCAGAGCAAGCTATAGCAGAAGTTGGGCGGTGGCGGTACACACCTTTAATCCCAGCACTTAGGAGGCAGAGCTAGCCAGATCTCTGAGTTCAAGGCCACTTTAGAAACAGCTAAGCATGGTGACCCACGCCTTTAATCCCAGAGAGTGGGGGCAGAAAGAGAAAGGTATATAAGGCGTGAGGACCAGGAACTAAAAAGAAGAAAACATGCAGTTAGTTAGGCATTTGGTTGGTTAAGTGTGCAGGCTTTGGAGCAACACAGTTCAGCTGAGAACCATTAGGATGAGGACTCAGAAGTTTCCAGCCTGAGGAAACAGGATCACCTGAGGAATTAGCAAGATGAGATAGCTGTGGCTTGTTCTGCTTCTCTGATCTTCCAGCATTCACCCCTATAACTGGCCTCGGGTTTGAGTTTCATTAATAAGAACACTTAAGATTCATGCAATACCTGTCTGAACCTCCCAAGTGCTGGCATTGTGGGCATACATCACTATATCCAGTTGTGAGGCCAGTTTACAAAATCTATGAATTGTTTGTTTTTGGAATTTTCTGTCTGATTTTTTCAGAATATAGTTGACTATGGGTAACTGAGATCATAAACAGTCTACAGTCTGTCCACTCACCTATCTACTTGAATAAGATCTCCTTCAGAATTATCATGTCACTAGGTTCTACTCATAAATATCTTTTGAGCATGTCTTGATTCAATGGATGAATACATATCTTATCAATTCTTCAGGAGACACTTCTTCCTAAATGGCTTCAGTTGGTGGTTATGCATAATAGAATTTAAAATGCTATGGAATACATTTGTTCTTTTAAATTGTCTGTGTGCATGATATGTGTGTTTGTTTGGTTGCATATGCCATGGTGTTGGTACAGAGGACAGAGGACAACTTGGTGTCGCCTGTTCTCTCCCTTCAGTAATCTAATTGATGCTGTTTCTTCTACATCACTTCCAGTTTGACATGGGTTCAGGCTTCAAGCCCAGGTCTGCCAGGCTTGTTTGGCAAGTACCTTTACCTGCTGGACCATTTTGCTAGCCCCAGAAATGAGAGAGACCTTGTCAAGATTTATGTGCTCATGTTGGTAGGAGGAATTCAAGTTTTAAGACCAGAAACCTTCAGAGCTGGGTAGTTGTAGGCCACCCAAGCGGTGCTCTTCCCATTTTGAGGGAGGAAAAGAACACTATGCCAAGGTGGAGACAGGGAGGGGTTATTCTAAAATTTAAGGTTCTTCAGTCTCAGTTCTGCTAAAGAGGAAGCTGAAGTATCCTGAGGTTCCCGTGGCTAGTCTGCAGTAGTGAAGGGATGTGGGTGAACTGTGGGAGCTGCCTCATGGGACAGGGCCCTCCCTTTGAGAAAAGTACCTGCTTTTAAGGAAACATTAGGGCAAGCAAGAATGTGGTTGTCCTGAAGGTGGGTCAAGTCATCCTTGAGTGTTCCCTAATAAAACTAGGGAAAGACTGGACTGTCCCACTGTTCCTCGGCTCTTGCTCAGGGTAATGGGTGGGAAGTGAAGGCAGTATGGGAATACTCGGCAGGTTATGTCTGGTGTGGCCAGTGTTTGCCTGTGCATGCCAGCTTCCTTCCCTGCATTGCCAGTTATCAGCTCTGCTTTTCAGAGATTCAAGGTCTAGCCTTGTGCCTAGCTTCAGGAACCATCATCCCTCCTGGTGATGTGTGATGAGCTAAAGTCTCTCCTGCCTCATAGCTGGAGCTTTCACTCCAGCAGTCTCTGGATGCTTCTTCTGCATTATCCTTTGTCTTTGTTCCAGAGACAGCCCAGTGAATAGCCCATGTGGCTTCATCTAGATCAATGGTTCTCAACCTGTGGGTCCGTGACCCCTTGGCAGGGATCACATGTCAGGTATCCTGCATGTCAGATATTTACATTACAATTCATGACAGCAAAATTACAGTTATGAAGTAGCAAGGGAAATAATTTTATGATGGGGGGTGTGTGTCACCACAACATGAGGAACTGTATTAAAGGGTCACAACATCAGGAAGGTTGAAAAACACTGATCTAGATCTAGAACCCTTCTTTGTGGGAGGAGAGCCTTAAACATCACCGAGGAAGGAGATCCAGGAGACAGGCATTATCCATGTTGGGTTGGAGGCAGTATTCTTTCTGCTTCTGGTCAGCATCTCCCTCTGGGTGTTCCTCTCAAACCCAGAGAAAAATCTGGGTATTGAGCTCAAGTCCATGCTATCTCTAAGAGTCCTTTTAGAATTCCCTAGCTGCTTGTAATCATAGCATCTTAGTTCGGGAGGGAGGCTCTGGCTATACTGTGCTCCATAGGGAGATCTCTTAAAAAAAAAAAAAAAGAGGTCTGGCTGCTCCATGAGCTATAGAGGGGCCCATGTGTATTAAGAATCTGCTGTCCTTGAAGGATCAACTATGGAGCCTAGAGTTGTTTCCAAAGTTCTGTAATGTATCGCTAGCCCTCTGACATCATTCATAGAGAGAAGGTAGCTGTTGATTGGCATCTCTCAGCCCTGAAGGTAGCAGCCTCTTGAGTCCTGAACTTGAACTAAAAGGGCTCAAGTTCCAATATATTTTAAAAGTTGTTGCATATTAGTGGCAAACTTTGCTTGGCTCTTACAGTGTGCGCCCCATAGCTTTGAGGTAAACACTTAGGGGGTCCCTGTCTGGTCTGGAGGTGGTGGGGTGGTGTGAGTGGAGTGAAGGCTGCTGCTGTCATTTCCACCCCCCTTTTATCTCTCTGCCCCTTCTTTAGCAGGTCCCCCTTCATACGCTGCCATTCAGAAAAGATACTTGCTGTTTTTTTTCTCAACACCCATCAAGTGAATAATATAATCCTTTCATCCATCTAAAACAGTGGTTCTCAGCATTCCTAATGCAACCCTTTAATCCAGTTCCTCACGTTGTGGTGCCCCCCCAACCATAAAATCATTTCATTGCTACTGATATGAATTGTAATGTAAATATCTGACATGCAGGGTCTCTGATATATGACCCCTGAGAAAGGGTTGTTTCCTGCTCCCACAGCACACCATCACAGGACACACCACCACAGGTGACACACACAGGTTTTGAATGAGACAGGATCTCACATATGCTAGGCTGTCTAGAACATGCTAGATAGCCATGGAAGACCTTGCACTTATTAGTTTTTAATCCTAAAAAATTTTCACACAATATATTTTGGTTCTATTCTTCCCCCTCTCTCTGTTTCTCCCAGATTCCTGCTACCCAACAACTCAGAATCTCTCACAAGTTCTCAAAAACTCTTAACGCACACACACATACACACATGTGCATGCAAACAAAAAAACCACATAGAGTCCATTTCATGTTGGCCATCTATTCCTGTCCATTCAGGTGTGGTTAATACACTGGTGTCAGTCTTTGAAGAAAACTGATTTTTCCTCCCCTACTAGCTATCAGGTGCAAATAGCTTTTTGGTTAAGGGTGGGACTTAGTACCCACTTCAACTTCTCCAACCTGGGATTTGTCTGGTTTGAAAGCTTTATATGATGACCTTGAACTTTGGCATCTCATGCCTCCATCTCTCCATTGCTGGGATATGGGTTTGTGCCACCACACCAGGCCTGTGTGGTATTGGGGATCCAATCCCAGGCTGTGTTGCTTCACCAAATTATATCCCCAGCCCCATTCAGGTCTTCATTGTCTGGGGATACCCATGGTGTTTGTGAAGAGTAGGAAGTACAAGGGAGGATTGATGTTTCTCCCTTGCTATCTACTTTGGATATATGATAGCAAGAAGCTGTTTACTTGCTGTGTGATGTTCTGTATGTTAAGTGTGTTGCTCTGATTGGTTAATAAATAAAACACTGATTGACCAGTAGCCAGGCAGGAAGTATAGGTGGGACATGCAGAGAAGAGAATGCTGGGAAGTGGAGGACTGAGGCAGAGAGACACAGCCAAGCGAGATATAAGGTACTGGTAAGCCACAAGCCACGTGGCAACTTATAGATTAGATTAATAGAAATGGGTTAATTTAAGATACAAGAAGTAGATAACAAGAAGCCTGCCACAGCCATGAAGTTTGTAAGCAATGTAAGTCTCTGTGTTTTATTTGCGTGGGTCTGAGGGCCGTGGGAGCCGGGCAGGAACAGGATAACTTCAGCTACAGTTTACTCTTTTGGTAAGCATCCTACATTGCTGGAAGTGATGCTTGGAAGGCTTACTGAACCAACTGAGTTTATGAAATGAATAGAGAGACTGTATCTTATTCTGTTGTTCAAGCTGTCCTTGTACTACTGTTTTCAATGATCTGTTCTCTTAGCTTCTCAAGTTACAGGTTCACAGCTTCTAATGAAGTCTTTGAGTCTCATTGTGTAAGCCTTGCTGGCCTAGAACTCATAGAAATCTGTCTGCCTCTGCCATAATGAAAGCTTTTTTGTTGTTGTTGTTTCATTTTTTTATTTTGTTTGTTTGTTTGTTTTTTTGAGACAGGGTTTCTCTGTGTAGCCTGGAACCATACTGGCTTCAAACTCACAGAGATCCGCCTTCCCCTGCCTCCAAGTGTTGGGATTAAATGCATGTGGCACCAGTGCTTGGTGATCCCAATCCAATCTTTTTTTTTTTTTTTGAGCTGAGGATTGAACCCAGGGCCTTCACTTGCTAGGGAAGCACTCTACCACGGAGCTAAATCCCCAGCCCACAATCCAATCTTTTAACGTGAAGACTAATAACTTTAAAAATCTTTTAATCTAATTGCTAATGTTAGCTTAAAAGCATATCCCTGTTGGGGATTTAACTCAGTGGTAGAGTGCTTGCCTAGCAAGCGCAAGGCCCTGGGTTCGATCCTCAGATCCAAAAACAAAAGCATAGCTTCATATTTACATCAGTGACTGCTGAGTGCTAGATGCCAGGAGGGGAACATCCCCACTGTGGTTGAGCTTATTCTGTTGTGTCTGAGAGGCCACTGCCCTCTAAGATGCATATTCATACTTCAGTGACAGAAATAGGTTGTTTTTCTTGGAATGAGCCATAGAGACTCAAGGACTTCCGAGACTGTTCACAGTGTAAATTGACAGGTAATAGTTCCTTTATAAAAGGTAGCGTCATTTGGAAAAAAGGTTTATTCTATTTTGTGTGTGCATGTCTGTCTGTCTACACTCTTGCCCATGGAGGCCAGAAGAGGCCATTAGATCCCCTGGAGCTGGAGTTATAAGTGTTCATGAGCCACCAGGCATGGGTACTAGGAACCCATCTCAGGTCCTCTAGAAGAGTAGAAAGTAATCACAACTTTTGAGCCATCACTCCATCCCCTAATACTTTGTGTTTATTTTTAGGGGTGGGGGGAGGAAGAGAGAGAGTCTGTGTGCGTGCATGTGTATGCACGCACACTCATGCCATGTTGTTGTACTTACAGATCAGAAGGTGAGGGTTGGTTGGTTCTCTCCTACCAAGTGGTTCTTGGGAATTGAACTCAGGTTGTCAGGCTTGGCAGCAAGGTGCTTTACCTGTTGGGCATGAGAATCCTAATCGCTGTACCCATCTTCCTTTTCTTTCATTGTGACCATCTGTAAAATCCACAACAGACCTGACTTGGTTACTTCCCAGTTATTTCACAGCCAGCTAGTAGGTTTCCTGTGCATTGCATCATGGAAATCTTTTGTGTGGACAGAAAGGAGTGACTTAATGATGGGGTAGAAAATTAATAAACTTTATATAAGATGAAGGCGATCTGTAAGGAAAATGCACTCAATGAATCATCTTGGAGAACTTTTTCAAGACAGGGTTTCTCTGTGTAGTTTTGCGCCTTTCCTGGAACTCACTTGGTAGACCAGGCTGGCCTTGAACTCACAGAGATCCACCTGGCTCTGCCTCCCGGGTGCTGGAATTAAAGATGCCTAAAGCGTCATTGAACACACACAAAAAAATCAGAGATTGGATTTGTTCAGGCAAGTTGATTGAAAATTTTGTCTGAGAGGAATCACCAGGTTTCTTTTAAATAAAATTTGTGTCTACAAAGGTAATGAATGTAAGCCATGCTTTGACATGTGTGATGACATTTGATATTTTTATATGTAAGTGCGGGTTTGTACTGTGCTTGGGTGGGTGAGGCTTGGGGTGGAGGACAGAGTTCCTCAGTTGTGCTCCACGTCACTGAGGCATGGTCTCTCAGTTGAACCAGAGCTTGGTGATACGCCTAGACTAGCTCACCCTGCAGTTAGTTCCCTGTCCCTGGCTTCTGAGGGTTGGGATTCCTGGTGAGTCACCATGTCCATCTTTATGGGCTCTAGAGATCTCAACTCTGGTCCTCATGCTTGCTTCTGTGTGACGCTTCAACCACTGAGTCATTTCTCCTGGCCCTGAGCTGCTTTTGGGGTGTGTGTGTGTGTGTGTGTGTGTGTGTGTGTGTGTGTGTGTTGGGAGATTGTTTGTTCTTGTTTTGTTAGACTTTAGTTCAGCCCCTTATGAGGTGTTTTTTAAAGACTTAGAGCAACAAGCTTTCTGGGAAACTTAGAGAAGACTGTCCAGTGGCAACACCACAGATTCATTTATGGGGCTGGAGCAGTGGCACAGCCGGGTAGAGCACTTGCTGTTCTTTAGAGAATCCACGTTCAGTTCCCAGCACCCATGTGGGTGGCTCACAACAGCCTTCAGCTCCAGCTTCCAGGGATCCAGTGCCCTCTTCTGGCATCCATGGGAACATGTGAATGTAAGAATACATGCACACATACACATACATATTTTAACTTTTAAAAAGGTTTTGTTGTTGTTGCTTTTTCATGTGTGTGCCTTTTTGCTGTGTGTGCACATGAGTGTAGCAGCCAGAAGAGGAAGGCAGGCCCCTGAAACGTGTTTGTGAGGCTCCTGAAATGGGTGACAGGAGCTGAACCCTGGTTCTCTGTAAGAGCAGCCACTGCTTGAACCACTGATCCATCCGCAGCCCATAAAACTCTTTCTCTTTCTCTTTCTTTCTTTCTTTCTTTCTTTCTTTCTTTCTTTCTTTCTTTTTCTTCCTTCCTTCCTTCCTTCCTTCCTTTCTCTCTCTTTCTCTTTCTTTCTTTCTTACACATCTGAGGTCTGGTGATTCTCTTTTAATCTGGAATTGTTTAATCACTGTTATTAAATTATATTGGATATTTTTCAAATGTATTGGAAATGATCCTTTTAGCCCTTAGGTATTTTTGTTTTCTAATGCAGTAAATGTCTTCTGTGTTTTCTGATGTGAAGCCATTCTTACATTGCTACAATCTTTTCCTAAAAGTTATTTGTGGAGTTGTCTTGTGTTCATGTAAAGCATTTTATTTGGGAAATAGAATTTGCATTTGTTTTGATCAGGGTTCGGTGTTTATAGACATAGATTGTAGTAGTTGATATATATTGTGAGTTGGCCAAGGTCTAGAATCCCCCATTAAACAATTATCTGGGTGTGTCTGAGGGAGTTTCTAGATTAGGTTAATTGAGGTAGAAGACCCACCTTAGCTAGACAGTATCGGTCCGTGTGCTTCTTGACTGTGAGTGACTGGACTCAGCCACAGTTGCCTCAACACTTCTGCCTCCGTGGCTTCCCCTCTGATGGACTGTAGCCCTTCAAACTGTGGACCAAGTGAAGAGTAGCTTTGATTGGGCATTTTGTCATAAGGACAAGAATATACAAGTCAGACTTACATCCTTTGATTAATATATATTGGTTCTTTCATTTTTTCTTGCCCAGTCTTTTAATGAGCTCACACAGGTGAGCTACTTTCTCAAGATTATGCATTGGTCCTCATTGGGTGTGTTTGTGTGTGTGCTGTGCATATTGAGCCCATGCTTTAGATCTAATCAAGTTTGCTAGTTGTATATATGTATACCATATATATCTTCAAGGGAAAAATACAAATATGGTCTATATGTAGTATATGTGGCTGTGCCAATTAGCTTTGGGCAACATTTGCTGCTGTTCATATTTTTTCCTTCCTTAGTATTTTTTTTTTTTTTAAAGTATCTTTATGCAAGGATGCATACCTCTATAATCCCGGTGCCCTGGGAGGCCCAGGCAGGAGGTTCTGTTAAGCTCTGAAATTCAATGGCCTGGGCAGCACAGTGCAATCACATCTCAAAGTAAAAGACTTGGGCAGGAAAGGAAGCCTAATTACCTGTTTTGTTTAGAACTGCAAGAAACACACAAAAACCTTAAATATATGAAGCAACCCTGACTCTAACAACAAATTCAAGAGAGTGGTGAAGGCAAATCAGTTTTAGTATTTACTATTTGGCATGAAAGGACTCTGGTGTAGAGTTTAAAATGGCTGGATACCAATTTGTTGCTAGACAATACTTTTTCCCCAAGTGGTGTGTGTGTGTGTGTGTGTGTGTGTGTGTGTGTGTGTGTGAATGCCTTCCTTACAGGCACCAGGAGAAGGAACCAGATACCCTGAAACTATTGGTCACACAAAGTAGAAAGCTGCCATGTGGGTGGGTGCAGGGGATAGAATCCAGGTCTTCTCCAAGAGCAGCTTAACTCCTGAGCTGCATCACTAGGCCTGGACTGTAGGTTCTAAAATTCCCAACAATTAGAAATTCCTGCCCTCTCTTCCCATTGGCTGGTACTCTAGAGAGTGACAAACTTTGCCCTCTTCCAGCATAGTCCCCTCTCCAAATCCCCCATTCTCTTGTTTCAGCATGCAAAGCATATTTTAGGAATCCCTGGGACTTGAGATTGCCTGTTGAGGATCACAGGCACAGACTACAGGCTCCTGGAATTCTGAAACAAGCCACTGTCAGTTAGGGAAGAGAGGGGCCCAGCATCCCTGCTTATCTGTGATTCTTTGCTGAGCTCTGTGCACTTCCTACTGAAAATGAGCTGTAATTTATTTCTTATGAATGCAGTATCATTTCTGAATTTAATATTTATTATCATAATTGAAATGGTTCTTAGTGTTTCCCATTACCATTTCTCTTTGCTGTCTTTCCTTTGGGTAATTTTATTCTTAGAGTACTGGGAACCCGACCCAGGGCCCTGTGCATGGAAAGTGAGTAGTCTACCTGATACTTTTTAATACTGACTGGCATTACCAATTCAGCTTGTGTGTGTGTGTGTGTGTGTGTGTGTGTGTGTGTGTGTGTGTGTGTGTGTGTCTGTCTGTCTGTCTAAGGTATTTTGATACAGATTTGCTTTGGAAGATAAAACTGTGTCTGGCCCTATGGTTGTCCTTGGTTTCTTTACATTCTGCTTGCTTGCTCGGGGATGATCAGGTCATTCAGTGATCTCTCGAAGCTCAGAGGATGTCAGCATTCTTAACCATTTGCATGCATCATCTCTTTTATCGTTTATTCAAGACTTTTTTGTCTTCAGCATATCAACAATTAAGTGTGTGTTCACTGGGTTTTATCTGTCTTATCTTCCTAGAAAGGATGGCAAAGAACTTGTTCATTGCTCTCCATCTCTAGCTTCTCCCTGACTAGGTGAAGATCCCTGTTAAACCTTTATGTAGTTTTGGTGTTGTGAGACAGACAGGGTCTGGCCTAGCTACCCCAGACTAGCTCTGTAGCTGAGGATCACCTTGCCTTGATTCTCCAGCAGAGTGTGCATCACCAAGCTCAGGGTTACATCTTTGCTGTTTCTAAAGATCCATTTGATTTGGTACGTTACTTTTTGCTGAATTCGATGAATTTTTCCAGCATTACATTTGAGTATTTATTGTGTTCTCTTACCTGCTTTCTTCATTGTATGCTAATTTTTCTTCTTGAACTACATCTTTTTCTTTTCTAATTTTTGTCATATTTCACGAACTTTTATGTCCATCACTCCTATCTAATTCCAGGACATTGTCGATACTCTGAGGGAACCCTGTATCCCATCCTTCCCCCAGCGCTGGTAGTCTGTGTTTTATCTCTGTGGATTTGTCTGTTTGGGGTATTCCGTATACTCCAACCATGCCATACCTAGCACTTCCTCTCCAGCTTTTATTAGAATGTTTTAAGGCTCAGTCGGGTTATGAAATGCTTCAGTGCTGTTTTCGTTATTACTTAGTACTTTTTGTGTGTGTGGCTGCTTGTCCTACATTTTGTTTTCATCGGTTTTGGATATTTGAGTTGTTTGTTAGTGCTACTTTGAATATTCAAGGTAGAAGATATGTATGAACATACTTAGGTTCTGATTGTTTTAGAGAGGACAAGAGAATTACGGGTAGTGGGTTATTGCTATTGTGTGTCAACTGACAGCTTTACTGTGAGCAGTACTAGTGACTGGATATAAATGTATGGGTTTACAGTTTTGGTTAGTCTTACAGCTGGAGACAACTTCTGCCTCTCTCTCCTGCTTCTCATTTGGGTTTCTGTCAGGTTTTCATTCTTGCACTCTGTAGTTGTGTCTGTTCATTGCAGTGGTTCTAGATAGATCTCATCCTTTGATCTGAATGTGAGTGACCTGAGGGTGTTTGGACCTTTTGGCATATGTTGATGTCTTGAGGAGTTATTTAGGCTCCTAAGGTCTTTCCCTTGATTTATTTATAGCAATGTGAACACTGGCTTCATGAAAGACAGCCTTCTCTCCCTGCTTCTTTTCTGAAATTGGCTGTGTTAACATTGACTTTGGCTGGGTGGGAGAGGTGGCTCAGCGGTTTAGAGCACTGGCTGCTTTTCCAGAGGTCCTGAGTTCAATTCCCAGCAACCACATGGTGGCTCACAACCATCTGTAATGAGATCTGGCGCCTTCTTCTGGCCTGCAAGGACACATGCAGTCAGAATACTGTAGACATAATAAATAAATAAATGTTTAAAAAAAATTGACTTTGGTTCTCCTATACATATTTATTAGAACTCATTAAGTGAAACCGCAGAATTTCTTTGTGACTATTTTTTAGATTGTAGATCTGATTTAGAATACATGAGGCTGTGTAGATTTTCAACTTTGGTCCGAGTTGTGTTTTTAAAGGAATTTACTTCGTCTAAAGTTAAATTTTGATTAATCTATTTAGACAGTCTTGATATATTTCCTTGGCTAGTCTTGAACTACTGGACTCAGACCATCCTGTTTACTTGAGCCTTCCAAGTAGCTGGGACAGTAGCAAACTTCACACTTGGCTTGTACTTTTTTTCCTCAGACTTGAGTTAATTTTAGATACCTTGTAGCTGAACTTTATTCTAGGATACCTTGTAGCTGAACTTTATTCCTTCCCGGGCTCCTGCTGCCCCACCATCCTGTGGTCCTGCAGCTGCTCAGATCCAAACAAACAGCATATATTAATTACCAACTGTATGGCCTAATGGCTTAGGCTTCTTGCTATCTAGAGCTTATATCTTAAATTAACCCATTTCTATAAATCTATACTTTTCAACGTGGCTAATGGCTTCCCAGTATCTTTACATCTTGCATATCCTGGAGGCGGCTAGCAGAGTCTCCTGTGCTCTTTCTTTTATTCTCTATCTCTTCAGTTAGAATGTCCTGCCTAAACCTTATTCTGCCTCACCATTGGCCAAACAGCTTTATTTATCAACCAATCAGAGCAACACATTTTCATAGCATACAGATTAACATCACTCATCAATACCTGTTTTTCTCCAGATTTTTTTTATTCCATTGCAGCTGAAAAACAGTTTTCAAAAGTTTACATACAGTCTATTCAGACAGTTTTTATGGACTTGTATATGGACTGCCCTCATGAATTTTTTGTGTATATTTGGAAAGATTGTAGAGCCTTTCATTCATGGTTGAATGCTATCTGCTGACTTGAGGTTGATGCTATCATTTAGATCTCCTGTGTCTGCTCTGGGTTTTGTCCATTTTTATTATTGTACAGTGTTAGGATCTCCAACAATAGCATCTCCGTTGTTTTTGTTCCACATATTTCGAAGCTATCATTAGATGAATACGTATTTGTAATACTGATAGATTGTCCTAGGCTGACTCTTTAAAATCACCATGGATTCTCTTTCTAGTAAAACCCTCTGAGGTTGACTTCATTTTGTATAAGCCATTCTAGCCTGGTGATTCTTTATCCATTATGGTATTTTTAGTTTGTTTCATTTGTGTATTTAAAGTGCCTCTTTAAAAAATAGATTACAGATCGATATTTTTTTGCTTTGCCTTTTGAAAAAGGATCAATGTATTTCTTCCTTTTGAACAGAATTTGTACCATTTATATTTATTTTTATGTTGAGTTATGTGTATGTATGGGGAGGGAGATAAGCTGGATGTGAGTGCAAGTGCTGGCAGAAGCCAGCTGGATCAGATCCCCTAGGAGCTGGAGTTACACCTGTAGTTGTGAGCTGCGGATTGGGTGTGCTCTTTGTGGTTGAGCCATCTTTCCAGCTTCTCATTTACACTTAAAACACTGTTTTACTCTTTTCCCACCCCCTCCCCCCACCCTCACCCTGTTTTTTTTTTTCTAATCAGACCAAGGTCTCTTATGTGCCTGGTAAGTTTTCTGTTCACCAAGCCACATTCCAAAGCCACATTTCACACCCTACCATTTACATTTAAAATCATTATTAATCTGATTATATTTAGATTGCTCGTATTCTGTTTTATTAGGGACAGGGTTTTTGTATGTAGTAGTTTTTAATTAGCTCACCAAGTGTTTTGTTTTCTATTTATACTTCTTTGCGTTTTTGAGGAAGAGGATATTTGATTCAAGGAGTACAGTATGTACTGTAGGTTTCTCTTAACCTACTTGGCATAAATGTCAAACCTGGAGCAAACCATCTTTCAGTGGTGTGTTCTCACGTTCCTCTCACCTCCCACGGTCGTGAGTTAGAACCTCTAGGTATTCTGCACCTCTATCAGTAGCATTATAGAATTTGCTTTTAAGTAATCTTTTATAGTAGCCAAGATAGCAACTTCTTCTTAACATAGCTGCACAAATACCACTTCTGACTCTGTTTCTCCCTACAGATCGGAGTGGCCTTGTGTGCTCTCCATTTAGACGGGAGGACCGAGTATTTTGTATAGCAGGGATCTTCTTTTTGAAGTGCTGGTTTTGCTAGGTGCCGGAATCCTTTGCTGAAAGGCTGGCTGTTTTGGTTTCCTCTTTCATCCTTTGACTGGTGCCCATGTCTGCATGTGCCAGGAGATTCTAGGGAGAGGGCGTCCCTTGTTCATGTTACCATTGGTTTCCTGCGCACAGCATGGATTTTCTGCAGCTACCTTCAAGGTGTTCTTTCCCTAACTTTCAGTGGTGCTGTTAAGCCCTGTCTGGGGGACGTTTTCTGTTTGTTTGTGGTTCTCTGAACTGTTGTTGTGGTGGGGATTTCCAGAAGTTATATCTCAAAGCTTTTCCCCCTCCTGTTCACTCCTAAATTGATTCCTATTGTCTAGCAGGTCTTTGAATTCTCACTTTTCAGCCCACCTCTTTCTGCTTTTTGTTGTTGTTTTATACTCTTTATTTTGTTTACTTGCTTGTTGGTTGTAGTTTTACTGTGTTTCAGATGATGGGAGAAAGAAAGCATCCATTGCTTGCTAAAATGGTGTAGTTTTGGTGACTTAGTAAGTAAATTACTTGTCTTATAAGTGTGAGGACCTGTGTTTGGATTCCCTGAACCCATATAAAAAGTCAGGTGTAGGGGCTGGAGAGATGGCTCAGAGGTTAAGAGCACTGGCTGCTCTTCCAGAGGTCCTGAGTTCAATTCCCAGCACCCACATGGTGGCTCACAACCATCTGTAATGAGATCTGGCGCCCTCTTCTGTGTACATAATAAAAAAAAATTTTTTTTTTAAGTCAGGTGTGAAAAGCCTGGTGGTGAGCTAAGTGTGGTGGCCTACACCTTTAGCAGTAGCATTTGGGAGGCAGACACAGGACCTGAGCTACAGTCCAGCCAAGGACAGACTCATAGACTCTTAAAAAAATAACAAAACAAAAGAAAAGAAAAGGAAGCTGGAGGTGGAGGAGCCCCCGGGCAGCTAACCTGGCCTACTTGGAGAAATTCTGGGCCAATGAGAGACTCTCATACGAAACTTGCAAGGTACCTGAGGGTGTCTTTGATCTCTCCCAAATTTAATTCATTAAACAAGACTTTGCTTATCTCTAGAAGTTTCATTTTCTAGTCTGTTTTCCTTTGAGATTGCCTTATCTGCTTATTCATTGTCGCCATGATTTCCATCAATTTCTTGAATATGTCTTAAAAACCATCTAAAATATTTACTACTTAGAAGTCCCGTTGGCATCAGGTTTTGCTGTTTTTGCTAGTGTATTGTATACACCCCGATGCTCTTCTTTTCTTCTGTTGAAATGTGGACTTGTTTTGTAATGACTCAGTTATTTATTGTTCTTACGAGGATTACTGGGTTTTTATTGTGGCAGACAGTAGCGTGACATGGAGGACAAGGACTGTTCTCCCTATGCTTTGAAGCTGGTTGTCCTCTGCTGTTGTGGTTGGGATTTGTGTTCCTATAGTGCTGGAGGTGCTGGGGATCTGAGATGTTCTTAACTACTTCTGGTTTCTTCCTTGGGACTCTCTTGCTTTCCTAGCTGTGAGCTCTGCACACCTCACACTTGAACCTTCTGTTGCCCTAGCTGGGCACACTTGGGAAATGGGTGCATAGATTTGGCTCTGTGTTGCTCTTAGATTCCCTTCTGGTCCTGGGTGCCTTCTTGCCCTCCTGCTTGTGGTCTGCCTAGTACACATGAGGCTAAGCTGGAGCATTTCCTGTTCAGTCCTTGTTCTGCCTTCAATCTGGTGACGACAGAATACCCTGGATTTCTAGCTCACCTCTAACTAAGGAGTTCTGGTATGTGAATCCACAGCAGTTCTCAACCTGGGGGTCATGACCCCCTTGGGGTTGGAGTGACCCGTTCACAGTAGTTGCCTAAGACCATCAGAAAGCATAGATACCTACATTATGATTGATAACAGTCGCGAAATTACAGTTATAAAGTAGCAGCAAAGTAATTGGATGGTTGAGGTCCACCCACAACATGAGGAACTGTATTAAGGGTCTCAGCATTAGGAAGACTGAGCATCACTGCATTATCAGTGACTATCTGGTTTACAGCCTCAGCTGTGGAGACTGGGTAGAACCTTAAGCCAGAAAACACAATCTCGCCCTTCTTACTGATTCTAGTTTGGTTTTGTGTAGTTTTAACTCTTTCTTGGGCTTTCGTGACACTCTTTAGGTTTCTTTGTTTAGTTTGGTTTTCACACATGATGTCTGTGGGTGTTGGAGTAACAGTATTCTGCTGTTAGGAAAAGTGAATTGTTAATCTTTTATTTCTGTAAATAACAGGGTAGTTTGTTTCCTAAGCGTGGCTTCATGTTGAGCTGTGATCGCTTCTGTGGTCATTATTCTGTTCGTGTTTAAGTGGAGATGATTTTGTAGAGACTCTCCTGCTCCTTCCTTTCTGTTCATGTGAAATTCCTCTTGGTGCATTTCTCCAGGGGAGGGGTCAGTGAGGTGCTCTGAAGCTGCCACAGCTCCAGAGCGCCCTCTTCTGTCCTCAGTAGCCACTTGAGAAGGTGGTCCAGTATTGTTGAGCCCAGGTTCTCTTGCCTTCTCCTCTTCCCCCCCATCTCCCTGCCTCTGTTCTTCCTGCCCTGGCGGCTTGCTATTCCGGGCAGTGTTCCATAATGGCCTGTTCTCCAGGAGCCTGTAAGCTCGAGGCTGCTGTATAGCCTGGCTACCTGCTGAGTCCCTTGTGCAAGCTTACCTGAAGGTGGTGGGTGTTAATACACAGAAACTCCTTGAGGTCCAGACTGCTGTTCCGATGCTGGCTCCATTTGCTATGCAGTTACCCATCCATCCTGTGTGGTACTTCTGGCCTCTCTGTCAAACAGTTGGGACCCTCTCTGCATGCACAGATCGGCTGCATTTGTGCCTTAGCATTTGCTCAGTTTTCCTGTCTCTGGAGCACTGCAGCTTGTGGGTTATATTTGGCTGTTACCCGCCTGAAGATTTTTACTTTAATTAAGGAGAGCGAGGAGATAGAAGCTGCCCTTGCTCTCACCATTCTCTCCCATTTCTGCCTCCTGGAGGTCAGGCAGGCTGGACCCTTCTTTGAAGGCTGGAATAAGGGCAAGATCTGCCATAGAACCCAGACTGGGATGTAGGTTTGCTTCCTGTCCGTCCCCATTTGCCCTTTGACCTGGGGCCTTGCTTGCCCGAGGAGGCCTGGATCTGGCCTCCCACCTCACCAGGCTCACAGTCCTCTGTTCAGCTCCACATCACAGGCACCAACAGCTTTTGGGAGATTAGCTACCTTGATTTTTTAAAAAGTTTTTCATCATTATGTTTCTGAAAATACCCCTTCTGACCAGCTTGAGAATGAGGGTTGTTTTGCAGTCTTTAAAAGGTTTTCTTATTTGTTCATTTGTCTGAGAAGGGTGTCACTATGTCGCCCTAGAGGTCTGGAACTTGCTGTATAAACCACACTGGCCTCAGACTCAGATCCATCTGCTTCTGCCTTCTGAGTGCTGGAATTAAAGGTGTTCTCCACCATACTTGTTTGTAAAAGACATTTTATTCAACTATGGGTGTATTTATTGTTCTAAAAAGGATGCCTTGTTTACCACATCAGAGGAGATTCATTTCTCATGCTTAAATCGTTCCCCTCACCCCACCCCACAACTCCTTTCTCCGGGCTCAGTGCGCCCACTCTGCTGTTGTCAACTTTTTGGCTGTGTCCATCCTTAACCTTGCTCCCTGTCCCTTGGGGCACCAGTGCAAGGCCATTCGCTCTGTGAGGCTGGTGTTCTTAGGTCACTTCCGAGCTTGACCAGTATAGACGGTAGGCAGAGAAAAGGCGAGACACCCGCCTTACTAGACAACAGGACTCCAGGTTCTGTACAGACTGGAAGGAGGGCACAGAAGAGTGGTCCTCAGCAGCAGCTCTGCGTAATCACTACTCACCTTCCGGCTCCACACAGCCGAGGAGGCTAGGACTGAGATCGAGAGAATGGGATGACCAAACATGACCAAACACAAGAACTGACTCCGCACGCCGGGTGAGACCACATGTTCGTCTCTCCTTCAGAGCTGTCTAAAAGCATCCCAGAGGGCCCCCCCCCCACACACACACAAACACACACTTGTTCCACCTGCTGTGACACCACTGTCTGTCCTGTCCTCCTTTGTCCCAACTGCTCTAATGATAAAGTGTAGCCTTCCCTGTGTTTCTAAACTAACAGTTTCTCATACTTGACTAGTATACAAACTACTGATTATTATGTCGTCCCGTTCAGTCCCCCCCACCCATGGATTCCACCCCATGGCGATATGGCTGCTGGCTGCATGGCTATCTATGATGATGGATACCTGAAGGTCTTTGAGAAAACGTCCTTCAATGGTATGCTGCCAGAGGAGTAGTTAAACTGTGTAAACTCATCTCTTAAAATGAAAACACAGAATTTGTTGATTGAGTGGAACCATTGGCTCCATTTAGCAGTAGTATCTGTCCCTTTTCTATGTGTTGGTCTGTGTGTTCAAGGTTATATTTGTTCAAGTACGGAAAAATATAGAGCCAATAGTTAACAATGAGTTTTGTTACATAAAGATTTGAGTCAAAATTCAAATCCCTCCCCCAAAAGGTAACTAAACATTATATCTGAATAATAATGATATATTTGAACTGCTATGGTGTTAAGCACACTGAAAATAAGCTAACCAATAATTAGTTTCTTCCTACTAAATGTAAAATTTGCTTTATGTTTAGAAACCTTGAAAAACAAACATCACTAATGTTAATCTTTTTAAATGTATGATTTTATTACATTATAATTTATCTTTGTGCGCATGTGCACACCGAGGCAGGAAGATCATATTTAAGTCAGTTTAAGTTACATGGCAGAAAGAGACAGAGGCTGAGGGCCATGTGTAATGAAGGCCAGCCTTGGGGACAAAGTCCTTCCACAAAGTCACCTCTGCATTGGACATTTGTCCTTGGAGCTGTGAGAAAGCACATCCCTGTTGCTTTGGTCTCCAGCCTGTGTGTTTTGTTATGGAGTCTGGGGCAAACCCCTATAGAATGCCAATTCTTGCTTTAAAAAAAAAATTGTAGACCCAAACTTAGGGGACAGTCTGCAAAATAAGTGGAAAACATTTCTCAAAACTATGGAGGTCATGATAAAAAGACAGGGATTGCCATAGACAGTGAAAAGAAATGAAAGAAACACAGTACAGATCCCAGGACAGAAAAGGGGCATTGAGGGGGAACTGGAGATTTGAGTGCAGTCTACATAATGTAATGTACTCGGTGAAGATCCAGGTTTGGGTATGACCATGAATGTTATTAAAATTCAAGAAGTTGGTTTAGGGGTAAAAACATGACCTTATTTATTCGTAAGGTGTTTTTTGTTGGTTTTTTTGTTTGTTTCAAGACAGGGTTTCTTTGTGCAGCCCTGACTGTCCTTGAATTCACCAGGCTGGCCACCTCCTCAGAGATCCACCTGCCTCTGCCTCCCAAGTGCTGGGACCAAAGAGAGGCGTGCACCACTGCCACCACCACCACTCAGCTATGTGCAAGTTTTTTAAATAATAAAATTGAAAAAAATTTAAAATGAAATTAGTTAAGTACTAAAAAAGGACTTTCAAATGAAATACTGTATTTTAATTTTCTGTATGAGTGTTTTGTCTGCAGGTATGTATGTATGTATGTATGTACGTACATATGTAACCCGGTATGCATACAGGCCAGAAGAGGGCATTGAACACCCTAGAACTAAATGATGGGCAGTTGTGAGCTGCCTGGCGTGGGCACTGGGAACTGAATCTACATTCTCTGCAAGAAGAGCCAGTATTGATCTCTTGTGCAGACTCTCAGCCTGTGAACCCCCGCCCCCCAGCTGAGGACCAAACCCAGGGCCTTGCACTTGCTAGGCAAGTGCTCTCCCACTGAGCTAAATCCCCAACCCTTGTTTTGTTTTTTAAATGTAGAGACCCATCACAATATTTTGATTGCAAATGCAAAGATCACCTTCTTTTTCTTCAATTTAGAAACATACTTGGGCATGGCATGAAGGAGATGGTTTACTTTTTTTTCTCCATTCCAATTTTTGCTCAGTCCCATGACATTCTACATTGACGGCTTGCTTGACTCTACACCAGGTTAACAGAGGCTGCTGGACGGACATTACATGGAAGTGCCCCTTTCTTTTGCCGTGTGGTGGCCCAGGTGCCAGCCAGTAGCCAGCAGGTCTGTGTGCACAGCTGCTGTTCATCTCAGTGCTAGTAGGTCTTGGTTTTCTTGGCATACCCCACCCTCTCCTTTCAAGGCTGGATCACAGCTTGGGCAGGCAGCCTTCCTCCAACTCTCTTTCCCTCCTCATCACGTGCCTCCTGCCACTGCTTGCCCATAGCAATAGTTAATTTAATATTGTCTATTTACTTGACTGGGCCAAGGGATGCCAAGACAGCTGGGAGAGGATATTTGTGGGTGAACCTTTAAAATCATCCATCCCAGAAAGATTAGCAGTAGAGGTAGTAGGTAGGCATTGGACAAGATCATTCTCACAGCTGTGGGTAGCATTGTCCTGTCTGAGGGTCCATTTAGGGCAGAAGAGCAGGATGAATTCTTGCTCCCTAAATAAGTGAGGGTCATAGGAGATAGTAGATCGCAAGGCCGCCAGCACTAGGCTCTTGACCTTCCTGGTGTCATGTAATGTTTCTCTTTGGGGGCAGCAACTTTAGTGTTCTGTTGGCAGTTAGCCCGCCACAGTCATTTCTGTTGGTTATCTATTCTCTTTGTTTCTTCTGCATTTGTTAGTTGGGGTTCTGACCCTTTTCTTGTATGTGCTAGTCCGTCCATCCGTCCATCTGTCCGTCCGCCCACTCACCCACCCATCCAATATGTATGTGTGTGTAAATGTGAAATATTTTAACTAATTGTGTTACAACCTAGTATTCTTTTGTTATTCAGTTCCAATTGGAGTCACTACCTCCCCCCTTCAGTGTGGTTCCTGTATGTTCTCCACCCCCATTCCTGTTTACAGCCCTTAAGAATGTCCAGGGCTCATCTCAGACATTGTTCTGAAGCTCTGCCTTGGAGCCAATGATTCTCCAAGGATCTTGCTTTAATGGAGAATGGTGTTTAGAACCCCAGATCAGGGCCCAGGGAATGCTTGATGCTACGGAGGTGTCCTTGCTTCTCAGCCACCCATAGGACATAGCTGTGGAGTGTGTGTGTGTGTGTGTGTACATACAGAGATTTTGATATGGGTCCTTTGCATATGCACTCTGCAACTCAGAGTTCGTACCTATCTATTCCAGCCCAACAGTGTTCATCCTAACTTTCCTTGGTTGGAATGTCTTTCTCACAGTGAACCACCACCTGGCCCATGCTGCATTTCCTCGTTTGCCCAGGTCTTGTTTCAAGTTTGTCAGCCCGTGTTGTTACGAGGAACAACCTTATTAACTAGATCAAGTTTTAATGAATGATAGCCCATGGCCCAAATCCAGTCCGCTTCCTGGTTTTGTAGACAGTTTTTTGGAGTAGAGCCTGCCCATCTGTTTATGCCTTGTCTATGGTTGCTTTTAGTACTGTGATCAAGTCAAATTCTCACAGAGAGCGATGGCCTATAGAAGTGAAGATGCTGCTCTTCATCACAGAGTGAGCTTGCTGACAAGTCTGAGGATAGATTTTAGGTGAAACTTTGTCTGTAGCTTTACCGAGTCAGATAATGGTTTCCAGTTTTTTTTTCCCTTCCTTCAATGTTGACTTTCCTTTACTTATTTTTACAATTGGGCACACTCCCTAGTCCTTGTATTCCATTGTAGGGCTTCCCCACAATGCATCCTAGTGGATTGGAGTTAAGTATTTTGGGGGTCTATGAAACATTACTTTGGATCCAGGCTGGAACCATCTAAAAAGGCATCCCGGATTCAGTGTCTCCTGCTGCCCCCTCTACCCCCCCACTCCGCCTCCTCCCATTCTAACAAGGTCTCCACCTTCCCACCCATTCCGTCATCCCTGGTATATCTTGTACAGATCAGCAAACACATGTGTACGTAGATGACTGTACTCTGTGTTGCTTTTGTCCTGTAGCAGTCTGTCTTGGAAGTCCCTCAGCCTTTATTGATCTGTCCTTGTGACAGATCTCTCCGGTCCTTCAGCTTCTCCCTTGGATCCAGCATAGAAAAAGTCTGCTGTGTTCTGTGGTTGTGAACAGTGCTGCAGTGAAAAACCTTGTGTATGTAGTCTTCTACTGTTGGGGCAGATCTCCAGGACTTGTCTCTAGTGGGGTCGCTGGGAGAAAATGGAAACGCATGTGTGACTGGTCAGATCTGCATCCAGAATGGTGGGCCACTGAAGTGTGTTTGTCACCCGGTGGTTGTGGGCCTTCTCCCTAGTCTTAGGAACACAGCACAGCTCACCTGAATTTCTCTCCCATGTCCTTAATTTGTAACTTATTTTAGTCGTGAGATCCAACAGGTTTTCATGTTATTTGGTATTTTATAGTTTTTGTTGTTATTTCTTTTGTATATGAAGTGTTTGCTTTAGATTAATATTTTTCCCATTCACAATCAGCCTTTCCATTCTTCAGCCTTTAAGGGTCCTTTGTATGGTGGGGTACTAACTCTTGGTGATATTTCTTGCACATTTTTCCCATGATTGATGGCTTTTTAAATTGGGATTTTTATTTTTATTTTTTAGATAAGAGTCTCATGTAGCCCAGACTAGCTGTCACATCAGTAGGTAATAGTAGATACCCGAACTCCTGATCCTCCTGCCTCTGCCTCTTGAGTGCTGTGATTGCATGCCACCACTCCATTTCTTCGTGTTGTCTCTGAATTTGATTGTCATGTGTGGTGGTTTTGCTTTTCTGCCCCAAGCTGTATTTGTTTAGCCTGCTTACACACTGTCTTCCTATGTGCTTTGTGCCTTCCAGCTTCCAGTGAGCAAGACTCAGCTCTAAGGCCACTTCTCAAATGATTTCCCAACCAGAAAGAAGTAAATGCCTCTAACTTCTTAGAAGGTGCTACTCTTACACAAGTTGTTTGATATGCATGTACCCTGTAGCGACTGTCTGTGGTATACCATTTAATCACGAGTTACAGATCTCATCACTCCCCATGTCTGCATGCACTGATGCGTCATTGGGCCTGAGTCTTGGATTTCACGAATCCATTTCACCCAGCATACTGATAAAGCCTATAAATTCCAGTGCTAACATTAGTGGTGTCCTAGTTCATATAATAATAAAATGGCATCGGCTGAGTGACGGATAAATAGCAGAAGTTTGTTGCCTCATAGGGGCTAGAGTTCTAAGTTCCTAGCACCAGCGGGCTTGATATCCGTGAGCACCTTCTCTGATTCATAATGATGCCTTTTTACTGTGTTCTTAAACATGGACAGGGCCAGCCAACTCTCAGGGGTCTCCATAAAGCTCTCAGGAGTATCTTTCATTGTGTGTGTTGGGGGGGGGGGGTTGCTTCCCGACTAATTACTTTCAAAAGGACTCATCTTTCTGTTGCTGTCATACTCATGGTATGAAATTTGGTAGGAACATTCCCACCATAATAAGCAGCCATTCTTGACCATTCTGCCAGAGCCTCTTTGTACTTAGTGAAATAAAGGGGAACAGGTGCCTGCTGGTGTAACTGGTCACCCATAAAGAGACCTGCACAGTGGAGGCTGATAATGCTTCTGGTTCAGGTGCCCTCACCAAGGGCCAACCCTGGAGACTTTATTAATTGGCATTATCCAGGAGACATCCTGAAAGCTCATGAGGCCTGAATTTGTTCTAGAAAGAGTAATAAGAGTATGAAGGGGATGAAACAAAGGATATGTAAAAGCATGCCTGCTACAAAATGTATCACTTTTCTCCTTGCTATGATCGACTTGCTGTGATCAAATACACAAGTGAAGTTAAGGGAGTAGGGTTTTTTTGAGCTCACATTTCCGAGGGTGTGGAGTCCATGGTGGGAAAAACATGGTGGCCAGAGTCCACAGTCAGGAAGTGACGAGAGATGTGTGCTAGTGCTGAACTTACATGTGTGTTCTCTCATTCCCTAGGATTGATTCTGAGGTGGGCGTTTGTACATTTGTATGTGTACAAACATGCAGATGCCCACAGAGGCTAGAAGAGGGGTCAGATTTGGAGTTGGATTTACAGGCAGTTGTGAGCCGCCTGATTGGGGTGCTAGGAGGCTTACTCAGGTCCTTTGGAAAACCAAGTGCTCTTAATCGCTGAGCTGTCTCTATATCCCCTGCTTTCTCCTTTTTATTTAGCCCTGGACCCCAGCAACATGGGTAGTGCTACCCACAGTGAGGGTGGTTCTCTCCTCTTCAGTGAAGCCTTTCTGGTGTGTTTCCTCAGTCTTTTCTAAATTCCATCAAATTGACAATCAAGATTAACTGTTAAACATTCTACTATGGAAGAAATATTAGGTAAAACAAATATAGAAATTTGGTGGACTCAGTGAATTTGAATACAAATAGGACATTTGACGTAAATTGGTGCATGTCCATTCATTCACTCGTGCATGCATTCATTCATTTATTTATTTGTAAGTAGCTCTGCAATGGTTGTGGTCTGTTGCCACAAGCATATGGACTGATTCCCCTCCACCACTGTTATTTTCTGGTCCAGTGGCTGATTCTTGATTAAAGAGCAGAGCTGGCCAGCATTAATTGACCCTCTATTTGTACTTCTCAGTATTGTGAGAGTCTTAGATTTTAGTAACTATATTCTTAAGTTTTCTGAGTTTTTAAAGACTATCTTTCACTATACACATACTCAATTACATTATTCTTGGAAAATAAAACAAAAACGAGCCTGACACCACTTTTGGCTCCTGCCTGTGACTTCACTCACCTGCCAGACTGTTCCTCACATGAGTCACTCTTGCTTCTGTCCCCTGTGGAGTTTTCAAGAACACGAATAGCACGTGTGCTGTGTGGGGTGACCCATGGAGGTGACAAGATGCTGTGCAGTGTCTCGGGGATCACCAGACACATTGAATTGGAATGTGCGTGCATGTTAGCAAGATTCCTGTTAGCACGCTTGGTAGACACGTCATTTAGACATAGAAAGTGCTCAATTGGTCCCGTACAAGGACCTGTGTGTGCTCTGTCCCAAGAACCCATATTTTTAAATAAATGGGCAAAGTAGAATCATGTCTGTTATTCTCTTGCTGGTGGTCCCCGGGGTTCAGTGTAAGCCAGCCTAGCCTGCTGAGTTCAAGGCCACTGGGAGACTCTGTCTTCAAAAAAGGAAAAGTAGATAGACCCTTGAAAACTGTTAGAAAAAACAAACCATTTGGCATTGAATAAAGAAACAAACAAGGCAAAAGTGTCATGGCAAGGTAATTCTTTTTGTAAAAACGTCCCAGATCCCAGACTAGTCTAGCAGCACACCAGGGCCAACAAGGTTTTATTCTTTTATTGCTTATGTAGGTGATGACTTTGTCTCATCCCATTGGTGGGAGCTTCTCTTCACAATGTATGTGATTGGTTGGTTGGGGAAGGGGAGTGTCCAGGAAGCATGAAGAAGGAGTGGGGTTGGGGGGTGTTCCATAACCAACAGCTAAGGTTGCTCTCTGGCTCCAACATACTTGAATGTGCAACTGTGTTTAGAGTTCACATGAAGGGTCTAGTACTGCAGCTTTTCCCATCAGCCAGATGTTCTTACTGTTGCTATGGATATGCCTCATCCTTTCCTTACTATTCCCTAGCTTCTTTTCTGTGCCCCTCCCCACCCACCCCCTTTCCCTTCTCAGAGGTCCAGTGTGGCATAAAACTCCCAGGATGTATCAGATGGACAAGTACCAGGAAGTGGTCAGGCGGAAGGGTGTGTATTAAAGGGCCTGCCCAAGTGTGGGGGCAGTTTGACTGTATGATTGTCTTTATTGTGTATAGCATTGGTTTAATTAGTGCACCTTTATAACTTCTCATCTCATTGTCTAACTCTCTCCCTGCTATAAAAGTTCCTTTGGCTTTTCAGGAAATGTGTTCTTGTGTAGGAATGCTGTAATCTCATCCTGCTGGGGTCTATGGCACCTTCTGGGGTTTTCATGGCAGGAGATTACATTGAATTTCTGTATCATTTTGAGTGAACAGTCGTGTTTGACTGCTGAGCCTCCTCATACTTATTCCCAAACACAGATGGTGTGTCTCTGAACCTGTGTTTAAGCCCTCTGGTGACATTTTGTACCTAGGTTCATATGAATGTAGTGTTTACACCTGTATATGTTGCGTTGTACTTTAATCTACTTTCTGTTAACACCTTCTTCTTGGAATTTTATATCCATTGCATCTTGTCTGCTAGGCTGGGGATTTCCAGGATCGGCTGTTCAGATAGGCTTGGTAGATAACATTGCAGCCTTCACTAGGTACTGGGAGTATTCCAGTATTTCACAATGAAGTGTGAGTGGCCTCCAAATGCCTGGCAAATACTCTTCTGTCCATATTTGCTGGTGAAGAGGTTATTACTGCCTGGAGAGGGATGAGCGGTATGACTCTGGTGGTATGCACCTGCAGCTCCCTGCTGTGTTGGGTAATCTATATATCTGGTGATAGATTTCCCAGAACTGCAGCTCTCAGGTGGGCTGGGGAAACTTGGTAGACGGAGGCACTTTTTTTGTCATCATCAAAGGATTCATTTGCTACATTGTTTAGGATGTTCAACTTTCTGCTGTAATAAGATTGACCCATGTGTTTGTGTGTGTGTTTCTGCACTGTTCTGGTTTTGTTTTATTGGTAGTTATTGGAATCTTGTTGCTTGTTTCATGATGTATTTGGTAGAATTTTCCCAGAGTTTTTTTCTCAGACTACACAGTAAACAGATTTGTTGACATATTTTGTGTTTCAAATTAAGCTGTACATTCCAGTTATTTTTACTTCTGCATTCTAGCAAACTATAGAGGAAAAAAATGTTTCCTAAGAATAATGGAGTGACTTTTATGGAACATTTTATAAACAACTATTTTTATATTTAGTTGATTTTAAAAGAGACTTATTTACTCTGTGTGTATGTGTGTGTGTGTGTGTGTGTACATGTGTACACGTGTACACCATGACAGAATGGTGATGTAGATTATAGATTAATCCACTACCTCTCCCTTCTGTGTTGTCTATTGGTCCTTAGGCCACACAGATAAACATCTTCTCGAACCACAGCTAACCATATAGAGATCTGGGTTTTCTGTGAGAGAACAAACATTAAGTGCTCCAGTAGGCAGATAGACAGGCATGCTCTCACAGCTGTATCATATCTTTGTAGCATTTCCCTACCCACATACCCTATTTAATACTCTTGTAGGGCCAAAAAAAAAAGATGTTAAAAAAATAAAGCTTTTTAAAAACAAAAATGAAGTTTCACCCAAAGTGGGTATCTTGTTTAGTGTAACTTCCACAGTTCGGTGCTGTCTGTGCCTGCTGTTCATCGGCTTCGTTGTTAGTAACCAGCTAAACAGGCTATGTCGTGGTGAGGAATCTGCTCCTTCTTCATCATCGAGTTCTTAAGGATCCTAAGTAGACCTTGTCTGGTGTCTTCAGTAAATAAAGTAACCCCATACTCACCACACTGGACACTCCTTGAGCAGCGCTCTGTTCTTGTGTCTGCCCAGATTGCAGTTTCGGTGGTCATGGAGAATCAATCTTCAGTGCTGTGCTCAGTAGCTTTTGCATGCCTGAACTTTTGACGGCAGGCGGGCAGGCGGGCAGGAGCAGCAGGTGGCTCCCTCTAGTGGTGCAGATTTCCATATCATCCTGTAAGGTCCTTTCTACCACCATCCCTGCCACTGCTGTCACCACGGTCTGCTGGTGCAGCTCCGCCTCTTACCACTGTCAAGGCTGCAGGGTTCCCCCAGAGCTGGCAGGACCCCTAGCTCATTCGTTGGAATGCCAGTCCTGGCCCAGCGCTGCCTTGTGCGGCTTTGAAGTGCTGGCTGTTGCTCAGCTCTACTTCACTGCTGCTCTGCTTCATTAGAGTGAGGGGCCGCTGGAGAGAGCCCTTTGCGTTGGTGCCGATGTTGAAACAGAGAAGGCAGCCCAGGAGGGTGCCTCCCCTCAGCCTGCTTCCAGAGCCAGAGAAAGCACGCCTGCAGCCGTGGAAATGAAGGCTTGTCCTCACACCAATCCTTTCTGCACAGTCACAGCCGTCTGCCGGGCCAGCAGCAGAGCGCCCCCTTCTGCCTCGGGGGGAAATAGCAGGTGAAGGGTCAGCACACCTGCAAGCCGCTGGGAAGAGTTGTGGCTGGAGCTGCTCTTTCCGGAGTCAGAGCGAGCGACTGCGGTCTTGGTAGTTTCCCCAAGGTGTCTTTGTGATAGTCAAAATGGAAGGTGCTGCTTGACCGACAGTCCTGTGCTCTAGGGAGCCAGAATACCAGGAAAGGGTCTCACAGCTGTCAGAGAGTCCGCTTGGCCCACCCTCTGACAGGTTTTGCATGATATATATGCAGGGAAGTAAGCATCACAAGGCGTGCTTACGATAAGAATTTCTTAATGGTCAAACTGATCCGTGCCCATATGTAACACCACCCACTTCTCTGAGGGGAAGTGGGTTCCTGTCTGTTTTGGTTTCTTCACATGTATTTAAGAAGAGACATGATAGACACGGACACTTTGCAGAGCTGTGTAAAAGGAGACAGGGGCAGTGTGTTGGGTGAGTGCATTGGGAAGTGATTGAAAACGGTGCCCACAAGTGTCTTGGATATCATCTGTGAATGGGTAGAAACAGCCCTTCAATCCTATAAACACAGGAGGTAGTGAGATACAGTGGTGTGCTCACAAAGGACTGAATGTTGTAACAAGGCTTCTGAAATCTGTAACAAACCCAAGGCTTTGCCTCACATCCAGAATGAAATGTAGAGTCCAAATTCACATAAATCTTACCCATTCTCGGCATAGACCGAGTATTGGATGTGAATAGCAGTGGGGACAGTTTGTTTGTGCTCCTAGTCTTGCACTAAATCCCATTGATCTTAGTGATGTGGCGTAGACTCTCATCTCACCTCGCCACTGTTAATCTAATTCTCACCTCTTCGCCTTACTGCTATCAGATTTCATGGTCCAAGCAACAGGTCAGAGACATGAAATGTAAGCCGGAGGGTAGTAATTGTCATTACCTGATGGGAATTCTTCAGAGTGCTCCAGCTTTCTGTGTGGTCTTAACATTTGTGGTTTGGAAAAATTAACGTATATTCCTTTGTGTTTAAAATGAATTTACATTGTATGTTACGTAATCATAGTCAACCATGATTTGACTTCATTTTGATTGAGTCATAACCCAAATTTCAGTTAATTGCAACATTGTTACCTTTTTTGTTCCCCCAGAGCTGAGGATGGAACCCAGGGCCTTGCTCTTGGCTAGGCCAGCGCTCTACCACTGAGCTAAATCACCAACTTTGTTACTTTTCTGTTACTGTGATAAAATACCATGACCCAGAGCAATTTAAGAAGGAAGTTTATTTTGGCTTACAGTTCCAGAGGGAGAATCTGTATTAGTTACTTTTCTATAGCTGCAATAAAACACCACAGCCAAGGCAGCTTATAAAAGAAAGAGTGTTTTCGGGCTTATGGTTTCAGAGGGTTAGAGCCCGTGATGGCATGTTGACAGGAACAGCTGAGACCTTACACCTTGATCTACAAGCAGGAAGTAGAGAGCCCACTGGAAATGGCAGGAGTCTTCTGAAACTGCAGTCCATTCCCAGTGAAACACCTCCTCCAATAAGGAACACCTCCCAGTCCTTCCCCAACAGTTCCACCAGTTGGGGGAAAAGTATTCAAACCTGAGCCTTGGAGACCACAGAGTCCACAATGGCAAGGAAGGCATGGCAGAGAGCAGCAGGAGAAAGAAGCCAGCTAGTCACATCTCAGCTGTCCACAGGAAACAGCAATCAGGAAGTTGGTTGTTTTATATATATATATGTGTGTGTGTGTGTGTGTGTGTGTGTGTGTGTGTATATGTGTATATATATATGTATATATATATATACATATAAATATAAAATACTTTAATACCCCAAAGCCTATCCCCGGTGACATACCTCTTCCAGCAAGTTTCCACACCCTGCCCAAACAGAGCTCCAACTGGAAATGAAGGAGTCTAGGTAAAGCTGTACTGGCCATTTTCATTCAGACCACACTACCTACCACCTGTATTGTTTCCGTATTTAAAAAGTAAGTCAACTGTTTTAACCCCTCCCTTTAAAAATAAACTAGAATTAGGGTGGGATAATGAAATACCACTCAACTGAAATAGATGTATGAAAAGCATGAGGAGATGAGGCTTGTCTCACTGAAATGTCAGTAGTGTTTATTGATTGATGACTAACTTTATGTTATGGAGGGGGCACATGCCCCAACAATACAGAAGGTAACCAGCAATTTTTTTGAGTTTGGTTACCAAGAAATTTAATATTCAATAGAGATCACTCTGGTTTCAAGGAGTCCTCAGAAGCCATTGTCCAGAATCATGGGGTTTATATCAGACAATGAAGAGAGATCCGTCCTCTCTAGACCAGTGGTTCTCAGCTTTCCTAATGCTGTGACCTTTAAATACAGTTTTTCATGTTGTGGTTACCCCCCCCCAACCATAAAATTATTTCGTTTCTACTTTCAGAACTAACAATCCTGCTGTTATGAACCGTAATGTAAAGATCTGATGTGTGACTCCTATAAAAGAGTTGCTTGATCCCCAGAGAGGTCAGTGACCCACAGGTTGTGCACCTCTGGGATAATAAACACTTACTGCTACCATTCAGGGGCGAAATGAACCATCATTATCCGTCTGTTAAGATTTCCTCACATTTAGCAAAATGTTTCCTAGTGGTGCAGATAAGAGAGAGCCTGATTCACCGTTAGTAAGGTGCACATCCTGGTCTAACTCCAACAGAGTTCTGCCTGTGCTTACAAAGCATCATATGCACCTGGAATCCCTCGTTGGCAGGTGCTTTGGACAAACCCCACTGGAGAATGCAGTGATTACTGAGGGCCAACCAGACACAGCCATCCTAGTTTGTGAACAGGGGTTAGGCTCTGTCGCTACAAACTCAGATTGACTTCTTTAACGTTCTTCCTTCAGTACACGTGACGTTGTTGACATACACCTCATACTTTCCTGTTGAAAAAGTACTTTCTTGATAAGTAGTATATTCAGAGTAATTTCTAACAAAGGGAAAATATTTTTGAGATTTTTTTTTTTTGTTCTAATTGCAGTATGGCCTGTTTCAGCACAAATATTTTCACAAGAACTTTTTTTTAACCCTCCATTTAGAATACCTTTATTCAACAGATAACAAAACGTTGTCAATTAAATTGCCTCTTTCATCCTTTTGAATGTTCGGCTATGTTTAAATGCTGTAAAATTTAGCCTTTCTCCAATTAAAAATAGGAGCTCAAAACTGGTTCTTTTCACAGCTTGCAATGTTTCAGAGAACACTCTGGCTTCCAGGGGCCTTAAAATTCATTTCCTCAGCTCATCACTTGGTTTTCTGTTAATGTCACCGCTTACTTATAAACTTTGATTTCAGTAATTGTCCATTTGCCAAAAGCTTAAAAAAGTACAAGTGGAGTGTGTGTGTGTGTGTGTGTGTGTGTGTGTATTTTCATTCCAGGAATTGTTGACTTTTGGAAACTTTGATGGATTTTCCCACTGTTTTGAATAAAAAGTAGCCCAGGTTTTAAACATCTAATCTGAAAGGGTCCAGGTCATTTTGTGAGACTTGGATTGACTTTTCACAATAGTCTTTTGAAGGTCTACCTGTGTATGCAGCATGAAGAGACTACATAATGTTAAGATGCTGTACTTTGAACCTAGAGAGATTAGTAGTTCATCCTCATTCACACATATACATATATTTGTACCTACTCATATCTACCTACCACCCACCTCTCTATCTCCCTATCTATGTACATGTGAGAAAATCTGGGTGTGTGTGAAAATCACAAAAAAAAAATAATGTTCTACATTGAAACATTTTTTGGGTTTTTGAGACAGGTTTCTAGTATAGCTCTGGCTGTCCTGGAACTAACTCTGTAGACTGGACTGGCCTCTAACTCACAGAGATCCATCTGCCTCTGCCTACCTGAGTGCTGGATTAAAGGCGTGCATCACCACCACTCGGCAACATTGAATGTTTAATACCGTGAGGTTTTTACCTTGCAGGACAGGATTCAGGAAAGCTTCTCTCAAGGGCCATTGATATGTTATGCTCTGTGTCACATGTTCTCATCTTCTGTGGTAGCCCAAAGGTAGCTGTAGACAGTGTGCAAATGAGTGTGTGAGTATGCACTGGGAAATGGTAAACATTACTCTACTGACACCAGGGTGTGAATTTTTAAATACTCTCTGTGTGTAACAAGTTATAATTTCTATTTTTGGTCTTTTTCCAATCACTGAAAGCTGGTACAGAGCATTCTTATGCAGTGGGCTGCGCCAAAGCAGGAGGCAGGTGGAGTTGGCTCACAGGTTACTGTTGTTGACCTTTGTCCTGGGAGTTAGGTGAAAAATGTAGACTCAGTAATGCAGTTGATTTTCTCTTAGAAAACTGGCCCAGTCTAACTGATGTCTTCCATGGCTACGGGGCCGGTCATGTAATGGCAGAACATCTCTGGCGAAAACAGACACAATGAATTTTAGTTAGAGTTTTCCTGCCTGGCCCAGTCAGGACAAATCTCTCTTACCTGCCAGTCCCACAGTCGCTCAGACCCAACCAAGAAAGCACACAGAAACTTACATTGTTTAGAAACTGTATGGCCGTGGCAGGCTGCTTGTTATCTGCTTCTTCTATCTTAAATTAACCCATTTTGTAAATCTGTACTTTGCCACATGGCTTGTGGCTTACCAGTGTCTTTACATGTTGCTTCTCATGGCGGCGGCTGGAGGTGTCCCTCTCCAGTCTTCTACTTCCCAGAATTCTCTACTCTCTTTTCTCGCCTATACTTCCTGCCTGGCCACTGGCCAATCAGAACTTTATTTACACAGAGCGATATCCACAGCACTTCCCCTTTTCTTTTTTTTTAAAGGAAGGTTTTAACTTTTACATAGTACAATTGCATATAACAAAACAATTATCAAGCAAGAATTACAGTTATAATATTAAAGAAGATATCTTATCTATCTTATATTTGTGAGTCTAAAGTTTTATATCTAACTTATCTTTTATCATAACTGAGGGAATTATAACTATCTAGTCTTCAACCATATCAAAGACCTCAGAAGGATATAATATTACCTGAGAACCGGGAGAAGGATGTAAGCATTTTTTAGGAGTCTTGCAGGGTAGACAGAGACAGCTGGCAGCCTGGACAGTCACCTAATGTTCCTTTGTAAAGTTGGGGCATGTGTCTTTAGCCCACAGGGCTAGAGTTTCTCGGTCATTTCTCTCAGTATCCTGTAGAATGTCTGGCAGTTTCCTCTGCGAAGCAGGAACTTGAAGGACCATTTTGTTAAGCAAAGTTTAGTGGTCACCTTTCTATGGGTCCTGCATGTCCAGTCGATCAAGCAGTCCAGGCAAGAACAGTTTCTTGCCCAAATAGCTGTTTTTGTCAAGGTGAAGATAAATTCCATATGAAGTGTCTTTAATGCCCATCTTCCTCTCTGAAGTAAATTGGTGCTGCCAGGAGCAGACATGTCTCACTGTCCAGAAAGTCTAAATTTTAAAAGTATTTTAAATGCCATATTTTGTAGGTCTTTGAAGTATTTGAAGATTACCTATCTATCTGAAATATCTCTATGTATATCTAGAAGACTTAACTAACATGGCTATGAGTATGATTATCATAGATGACTAATTATTAATCTATTTTTAATTATCCATTTCAATTTAAAATGAGCTATACAAACATAATACCTTAAACAGGAGTAGAAATATACACACAGTATAACAAAATTAACTTTAAGTTTGTATCAATAGACTAAAATCTATACCAATGTAAAACATTTTAAATGAGTTGTTGTTCTTTTAGAAGTAAGTTTATTAATCTACCCTTTCATCCTAGCATATCTATATCATATCCCCTTTTTATCTTTAGAAAGAGATTACATTTATAATCAACCTGTTTTAAATAAAATATTGGGTTTTTCTCTGTCCCACACCAGAGGGCTCTTTTGATTTGGGACACAAGAATCTCTTAACCTTTTTTTTTTTTAACAATGTGCTTGGGTTTAGAGAAGGAGTGAGCCAATTCCATCTCCAAAGCCAGCTTGATAATTTTGGGAATGTGGGCGTAGTTTCTCTTACTACTTCCTGCTGGAGGGGGGCGCTGTATCTTATGGGGATACAAAGAAAATTTTAGGATTATAGAGTAGTCCATTAGGGTGAACCTCTGAGCCAGTTGCCTTGAAACCATTCTGGATGTCAGATCATCTGGGCCATGGTGTCATCAGAGACCTTTTAGGTGGTCTTGGCTGATCAAACCTGATACAAATCCATAGCCTCTGGCTTTCTGTGGAAACAAAAGCAGAGACTCTTTTCCAAAGCAACATATCCTTATATCCAAATTTTGAAGTAAAGGTACCTTTAAAATTTACATATTTGTTTAACTCAACAGTTTTTACGATCAAATCTTTTTTTGTAGTTAGAAATCCCAAAGACAAGACAAACCAGACTCTCTGTGTAATATCCATCTTTGTAAGACTGAAACGCTGCTGTGGCTGCTGGCTCCACCCACCTCAGCTTCCCAACATGGTGGTGGTACAGTTTATCGCCAGCTCTGGGTCTAGAAGCAGTTCTATCAAAGCAGTACATAGCCCAGAAACTTTTTTTTTTTAAACTAGCAAAGGCTAAATCCACCATGCATAGACTCCTCATTCCCGCCAAACTGCAGGTCAGACTCACACGCCAGGAACCCGCCATAGTAGCTCAAACCGTCAGGCTGCCGTTAACTTGAGAGAGACAATTAGGAAACTGTTTTTATCTCCGTCTTAGAATCTTTTTTTTTTAGATTTTAGGTGGAAACTCTTGCCCCACGTTGGGCGCCATTTTTAGTTAGAGTTTTCCTGCCTGGCCCAGTCAGGACAAATCTCTCTTACCTGCCAGTCCCACAGTCGCTCAGACCCAACCAAGAAAGCACACAGAAACTTACATTGTTTAGAAACTGTATGGCCGTGGCAGGCTGCTTGTTATCTGCTTCTTCTATCTTAAATTAACCCATTTTGTAAATCTGTACTTTGCCACATGGCTTGTGGCTTACCAGTGTCTTTACATGTTGCTTCTCATGGCGGCGGCTGGAGGTGTCCCTCTCCAGTCTTCTACTTCCCAGAATTCTCTACTCTCTTTTCCCGCCTATACTTCCTGCCTGGCCACTGGCCAATCAGAACTTTATTTACACAGAGCGATATCCACAGCAATGAATCAGAGTAAATGGAACGCTGGACTTCACAAACATACAAAATGCTCAGATTGTAAAGATGTAAACTTCCCAACTGTAGTTGATATTATTTTTGAGCATTTCCTTCTTAAAAAGTGAGTATTGACACTAGTTTAGAGTCTGGTTTTCCTGGGCCACCATGGCACATATGGACAGATGTGCAGATTACATGGTCATTATTAATCTGCTTGAGCAATGAAAGAAAGTATAATTCTTATTCTCTAGGTCCGTGTTGAATGTTTTAGTTCATTGCTACTACAGTAGCCCATTACAAAATAAAGGTAATGAAAACAAAGAATGATTTAGACCATAAATAAGAGACATGAGAGTCCCGTCTCTGCTTGAGTCCCCAGTGCTCCCTGAGCAAGAGCCTGCCACTGTCACGGGCTCCCTTTCTATTAGAAAGTGAGTGCCCCATATGCCTGAGGCATGTGGGATCTGGAAAAGGCCCAGAAGTAGGTGGTTTATTGCTGGTAGACTGCAGCAGCATGTTCAAGCTCTGTCTACTGCACGTGTGAAACATGCTACAGACAAGAGTGTGACAAATGCAAGACAAACTAGGCATGGACTAGATCCACACTAGTTTCTTTCAGTGCAACAACGAATTGTAAGATGCAGTTTACAATGGAAAAATGCAAAGGCCAAACCAGTTTGGATAATGAGACAACAGGTGTAAGCAAGTCAAGACTGTTCTCAGCAAACCAAGACATGTGGTTCGCCCATTTAAATCCATCAAATCAAGCTCTCCTGTAGCTTGAATGGTTTCTTCCCTTGTTTCAATTTGGTCAACAAGATAATATGGCTCCTGCAACTGTTTCAGATGCCATTAGCCCTCTCTCTAGTATGGGGCACACACTGCATCTGTGCCTCCTTGCAGTTTAAGCCACTAAGACTCAGGTACAGTTGAGTGTTTCCTATTTAAAACCCAGCATGCACTGCCATAGGTGTCAGTAACGGTTATTACCTGCATTCTGCACCGGTTTCCTTGGCATGTGAGAGGAGCTGAGTTTCTGCTTCCTGTCTCAGACTTAGGTTCAGTAAATGCTGGCACATCAGAAATTCAGCCCATCTATTTTAAATAGATACATAGATGATAGATGGTAGGCATCTAGACAGACGGACTGTGTGTTTCCCATGTGCAAGAGGCCAGAAGAAAGCATCAGATGGATCCCCTGGAGCTAGCTAGAGTTACAGGCAGTTGTGAGCCACCCACTGTTGGCACTGGAAATTGAACTCAGTTCCCCTGAAAGAGCAGCAAGCTTTCTTAACCCATAAACCATTGCTCCAGTGCCACTGCCCACCATTCTCCTCCAATGTTCTGCATGCACCTGCTGTTGTCAAGTGGGTTTATCTGATTTTTCACCAGGTCTGTCCTTCAGCTGAATAGACTTTCCTATTGAAATTGGATTTGCTGTTTTGATACTGTTTCTCTCTGGGCTTTCTGTGATATAGCAGAGTCTACTCTCAGATCACATCTGTGTTCCTTATACTTTCCCTGAAACTTGTGAGTGTTGATTGAGGATTACCTGTGCTGCTCAAGGCAGTGGTCTTCCCATTGCCCCTCTGGTCACTGGTTGGAACTTGTTCAGGTACATCTGAGTCCGTGTTGTCTCTTTGTGTGGCTCACTGTACAGCTCTAGTTCTGCCTTGGAAATACAGAGACTTTTAATTTCAAATTTGCATTTGAGCAGGGGGGGGAAGTCCTCTAAAATGTCCTATAAATACTAACAGGTTTGGTTGTGTTTTAAACCAAGCAAGGCCCTCTTGGCCTGTAAAGAAAGGGTAGAGTGCCTCAAATCAAGCCTCTAACTCTGCAGGGTAGACAGTCAGAAACTGTTTTCAAGGTTGGCTCTGTGAGGCAGCGAGTCTCTGCCAGGCAGTGAGTCTTTAGTGGTGGTGTGGGTGGATGGCGGGGTGGGGGAGTGGTAGTATGGTGTGGTGTGGGGGGGGTATCTCTTGTTTCCTACCCTGAACTCTGCAACAGTGCCTGATAAAGTGTTCGTCAGAAGAACAAATGATCAAACATGGTGTAAAGCTTTCCAGACACCAGTTCTATTTTCTAGTGATTTAAATTGTTTTTGCAGAACAAAATTTCATAGAAATTGGAGGGTTCTATTATGACAATTAAAAATTAGTCAGGATTACTGATAATAACCTCTCTCCCACTAGTCGGTTTGAAAATAGTTGCTTGTACATGAGTCAATGGTGCCTCTTTTCACAGAGTCGGAATGCCCTTTTTTGACAAATGCATAAACAAGCAGTCATATGAGAACAGCACACAGCTTATTTGGAGTGTCAGCAGCAAAGTTCTTCATGGGCAAGAGTCACATTGCATCGTGACCAGCTGCCCTGAACATTCAGTGTGGTGTAAAGAAGCTCATTGGCCAGGAAAGGAACTTTTTCTAGGGACTATTAGGACCTGACTCTCTCCTGCCTGTGCTTACTCCGTATTTGGATTTAGGAGATACTGAGTGTTGAGGGTCTTATACCTCAGTAGGGTAGAAAGTGCCACTTAGCTGCTCGTGGTCTCTGTGGCCAGCTGAGGCTCTTGGCTGTTCATGGTCTCTCTGCAGCCAGCTGAGACTCTTGGCTGTTAGTGGTCTCTCTGCGGCCAGCTCAGATTCTTGGCAGTGGCCACCTTGGGGCTTTTGTGAAGAGTCAGGGGGTTGAAGATCATTCATTGTATGTCCCAGGTGTTTGCATCTACTCTTGACCTTGTTGAAAATACTCGATCAGTTTCCTTAAACATTCACCACTGAGTAACAAAGCAAACTTTAAAAGAGAGCTGTAATAATACATCAGGTACCTGTTGTCAGGCATGATACTGTTATTATTGATCGACTGTAGGATTAATCCTGTTTGCCTTAATGGTAGCCTGTTCAAGAGCATTCTGACTATCTGGGGGCATCATCAGTGAAACTTGTCTTCTTGCAAAGGCAAGCTCTTGAAGGCAAGGATTATAAAATAATGGCATTAATGATTGTGAAGCACCATTCTATGGTACAGGGATTTCATAATGTTGAAGGCTCTTGAAACAATGGAGTGACAAGCCAATTACAAAACAGATAATGCTGATTTGGCACAGTGTGCCTTTGTGGCAGCATACATCAGCAACTACCTGCCAAGTACAAGTGCTTTTGAGGTTAGAAGAATTATAAGTAGGAAGCCGCAAACAGTGTGTTTATATGGTGTGCTTTCTTCCAAGATTCCTAATACTCTTAACTATTCTATTCTGTGTGCTTTGTTAGGAATTAACTGAGGTTTGTTATTTAAAAGTTGTTCTTAATTGTCTTTCTCTGGTGCTTTAGTGCCTAAACATCACTGTTTGAAGAACATTGTCCTTTTAATTTTTATTTTTATCGAAATCTACCAGACTGTAAAACTGATTAAGTCATTATTCCTCTCTACAGTTCAGTCTAAGTAGTTTAAGTAATTCTTACTATTTTGTGCCTATTACCCACTAGACCTGCACTCATGGGCCTCATAATTTATGGAAACTTCTGGAGCCTGTTCTGGATTAGCTCTGTAGACCAGGCTGGCCTCGAACTCACAGAGATCCACCTGCCACCGCCACCCGGCCTATTGGGGTTTTTTTGTTGTTTTTGTTTTTCTTTTTCTTTTTCTGAAACAGGGTTTCTCTGGGTAGCCTTGACTGTCCTGGAACTTGTTCTGTAGGCCAAGGCTGGGCTTGAACTCCTAGAGGTCTGCCTGCCTCTGCCTCCTGAGTGTTGGGATTAAAGGCATGCGAAACTGTCCCCCCCCCCCCCCCACACACACACAGAGGGTTTCTCTCTGTGTGTAGTTTTGCACCTTTCCTGGAACTCGCTCGGTAGCCCAGGCTGGCATCGAACTCGCAGAGATATGCCTGGCTCTGCCTTTGGAGTACTGGGATTAAAGGCGTGCGCCACCACCGCCCGGCCATTAGTTAATTTTTGGCTGAGTCCAGTACTTAGTAATTTGAGAGGATACAGTCCGCCTAACCAATTTGACTGCAATACAGTCTAGCAGCAGAAGGCATGGTGGAGGAACCTGAGGTGGCTGGTTGCAGGAGGTCAGCAGTCAGGAAGCAGAGAGGACTCCTGGTGCCAGCCACATTCAGGGTGGGTCACCTGTCCTTAGATAACCCTCTGGAAACACCCTCAGAGATGCTCACAGATGTCTTTCCCAAGTGATTCCAAATCCAGTCAAGTTGACAGTGAAGCTTAACTGTCACAACCATAAAAATGAGTCAAAGCAGAAGTAACCTAGTCAGGGATAGAAGAGGCAAGCCCTGGCTGCCTCTACTCTGGGTTAGCTGAATGACTTCAGGTCAGTTATTTTACATAGGATCCGTTGTCTCCTGAATACATAGGTAATAATAAAAATGTGCGGGCTGGAGAGATGGCTCTGCAGTTAAGAGCACTCACTGGCTGCTCTTCCAGAGGACCCAGGTTCAGTTCCCAGCACCCACATGGCAGCTCACAACTGTCTATAACTCCAGTTCCAGGGGACCTGACACCTTCACTGGGCTGTGTAGCTAAGAGGAAGAGTGTACTCGTGAAAAGTTGTCACACGTGCAGATAATGCTAACAGCTCGTCTTCACTCAGGGTTAGCACGCTGAAGTGCCACCACAAAGCTCCAAGCCATGGGCCAGATGTGCTGTTCATTCCTTGACAAATTCAGCAGACATTTATTGAGGACGGAAATGCTAGTGTCTAGGGTTACAACCAAGGTTTAGGACAAGGATCTCTGTCTTCACTCTGATGGAGCTGTGGTTTGTATCATTCACATTTTTATGTATTTTGTTAAATGGTTCAGTTTTTGTGGCTTTGGGCGGTTAGCTGGAAAGGTTTATATTTTATTAAAGCTTGTAATAGGGGATTGTGGTTTTCCCACTCCTTACTCCAAGAACTTACTCTAAGAACTATTTAAAAGAGCAATCCTTTTCATTCCATAAGCATCGTAAATTTAAAATGGTGGTGTTCCTTTCCTTCTAAGAATTGTACAATAGCCCTACCATTCTCAACAGTGCTCACTAAGGTCACCGAGTATAATAAACTTTGTAATGTTGGTGTGCATTAGGAAACAGGAAGAAAATTTGCCATTGCGGTCATCGAATACACTGGTGAAAAGCCCACGCTGAGATTTTGCTAAATTAACAGTGATGCTGGGGGAAATTGTTCTCTACTTAGGGTAAGAGGAGGGCTGAAATAATTCTGAGGGCTGGCAAGATGGCTCAGTGTGTGCTTTGCAAACCCGATGGCCTGAGTTCAGTCCCCAGAACTCACGTAAAAGTTGAAAGAACCAAGTCCATCTCCTCCTCTCCCTCCTCCTCTGACCTTCACACGCTACGGGGTGCACATCTCCTGCTACACAATTAATGAAGCTTCTTGTAAAATGTTAAGAAATTAAAATATTGTAGGGGTGTGCTCTACATTATTAACTGATAGAGCCCATACTTGAACTGAAAAGTAGGGGGGGTGGGAATGATGTTCTAAAAAAGCTTTTGATTTGGAAGGGCAGGTATCCAGGTGGCTGAGACTGAGCACTGAGCATCGAGACTGGTTTATCCCATGACAGCTAGCACTGTCTCCTGATTGACTCATCAGTTAGTTTGGTAGTAACAGCTGTGGGTGTGACATCAGCACCTACTTGGCAACACAGACTGGTTTTTACAGTTGGAGCTTGCTACGCCTTCGAAGCCAGAGGCGCATTTGGTTAGAAACAGCCTGAGCCTCGGTGGAGCTGCCACGCTCATTCTGCAACCTTCAGCTGATTACTTCTAGTTTTCTGTCGCTGAAGTGGGTGGTAACGAAGGTGGTGAAAATCAAGCTGTGTCTTAGACCTTAGCTCCACGCCTGGACAGAGATCATCAAGAGCTGTTCTCACAGAGACATGAGCACCTCTTGCTGCACTAGAGCTATTGATGCAAGGAATGTTCGCTAGCTGTCCCTGGAGAGGAGCAGGAAGTGGAGCCTGGACGTCACCTGCAGTTATAGGTGCTTTCAGAGAGGAAATGAGCCTGCCCCCATCTCTCCTTCCCTTTCATGGGGGAGCTGTCAGATGGATCCAGGCAGAGGAGCTAGAAACAAGCCCAGTACTGCCTTCCCTGTAGGCCCGTTGGGATCACTGCATCCATGCATCGCTGCAGCCATGCATGCGTTCAGACTCTACCAGCCTTAAGTCATTGGAAGTATGTGCCTTCCAGTATGTGTCTTCAGTCCTTGGTGACTAGTGAACTGAGGCGTGGGGAACGCTAAAAGACCAGATTCAAGGAAGCCGTGGTACCGATCGATGTGCTGGTCACAGTGCAGTGTCCTGTTCCCTTTTCTGCAATAGTTGCTTCGTTCATTCATCTCATTGACTTTTGTCCTGGCTGGGTCTGTCTATCTCTAGGTCTGTGTCATCGCCTGGACTCATCCGGTTGTTTCCTGATTAACAGTGTTATGAAATTCATTCTGTCTTCCGTATTTCTGAGAATCAGGAGTTGGGTTTAAAGGTTTGATGCGACAGACTCACATTGACCTTTTAGCATGAGGTGGCGCTGCTGCCAGACCAGAGGCAGGTGATTTTACTGCGGGCGCAGTCTGTTGTGAAGGGTTGTGCTCCCCCTGAGTGACACCCAGGTGCCGACCAGGCAGAAATCTTGTTTCCCCCAAATGTGTGTCTCCAGTGGCTGTTGAGATATGATGGTTTTCTGATTGTTCTTTCTATATTTAATAGGGAAATTTTCTCTTAACTACTGAGGTCCTCTACAGTTCTTCCTAAGCATGTAGGGCTACTTTTAAACCAGTTTTCAAAGTTCCTAAGAAGTTAATTGGTGAATAAGGATTTACATTTCTCCGTGTGCACCACTGTGGGCGTACACTGAAATGGGTGTGGGTCTGCTCTTTATTGACCTTGAGCATTGAGCTATGGGAACCTTTCTAGGGGTTCTTGGGTGCTTCTGACACCACCTGCCGCTTACGATGGTGCTTCCCTGTGCACCTGGTGAAGGCAGCATCTGCCTGGTCACCACTGAGCACTTAGGTGTGTAGATACATTAGGTTTTTTGTTTTTTTTTTTTTTTCCCAACTAGACACAAGTCAGAGTGTTCTGGACTGGAGGAAACTGCACTTGAGTCACTGGAAAATCTGTGGTGGCGTTTTCTTGAGCCATGACTAATGTGGAAGGGCCCAGCCCAGCTTACAGTAAGCAGTGACATCCCTGGGCAAGCGTCCTGGGCTTTTATAAAGACACCGGCTGAATAAGGCACAAGGCACAAGCTGGTGAGCAGCATTTCTCATGGAGTCTGTTTGAGTTCCTATCCTGACTGTAGAGTGATCTGTAAACTCTAACAAGCCCTTCTTTCCCCAAGCTGCTTTTGGTAATAGTGTAGATCACAGCAACAGAAACCAAGTAAGACGATCCTTGCCCTAACCCTGAGAATGGGAACTTCCGTTTTCCAGTCAAACAGGGCTGGCAAAGCTTGGAGAAATGGAGAAAGCCGAGCTGTTAGTTCGTGTTGGGGGTGGGGAGAGACGGAAATAGTTCACTCAAGCTCCCAAGCTCCCTGAGGTGCTGCTCCTCCTTCACTACAACCATCTCCTGCCCCACCTTCCATCTCATGTTTAGTACCACGGATAGCGCAAAATCCTCTTAAGGTGGCACCACCTCCTGGCTTGACTTGCCGGCCCCTCTTGTAGATTAGGGCTCTGCCTCTTGCCTTTCTTCCCCTGTGAATGCTCTAACCAGAAGGGTCTTTTCATTCCCCTTTCCCCTCCCCTACCCTCCCCTCCACAAAGAGCAGCCACCACTTCTGTGCACAGGATGGAGCCAGCCCCCTGTGTGACACATTGTCTTCAAGCCCACCCCAGGCTTCTCCTCCCAGCAGTCCAGGACAGCTTGCATGTCACCCGTGCGCCAGCAGGTCTTCCTTTCTTCTTCCTCTGTCTCTCCACTGTTAATACCTTAGTTTCCCCAGTACTCGGGCTTCTGGGCATCTCTGGGGATTGTTTTGTCTGGCTCTCCAGGCAGAAGTGTTTCTGTTCCTGGTGAGCCTGCCGAAGTGCACATTCACAGATCTCTTGGAGTACAGTACACTGCGCATATGGGCCTTGACCTGGCTTTGCTGCGGGCCTCTCAGTCTACACAGGTGTGGATTATTAGGATGTTCTTCCTCAGCCCAGGTTTCTGAAGAGCCAGCTCTCACAGTTAACTCGTTATATGAGACAATATACATTGACAAAAAACAATTGACATTTAGTCATGGATTTGTTCCCAGCAGGTTAGAGTTAGAATTTGGGATTTTTCAAATATCAAAAGCCTGCATACTGTGAAGGCTCTAATGAGTCATTTTGGTGGGTCAAGTGGCATGATCTTTGGTACCTGGTAGCTGTGTGTGTGTGTGTGTGTGTGTCTGTCTGTCTGTCTGTCTGTCTCTAAAGTACACGTGAGCTTACTCATCAGTCGCTGGAGTTCTAGACCTGTTCCACGGAGTGACCGTAGGATTTTAGAATGACTGTCCAGGTCAAATGGTGGTTTGTGGTAATTGCTCACATCGGTTGTAGAGGCTCAGGTGAAAGCTCAGGGTTGGGCTCTAACTTGAAGTGAAACACCCTTGTTTGTGTTAGCAGTTCTTAACCTGCTTACGCCTTGAGCCCTTTGCGGGATCTGCTTTCAGAAAGAAGGCATGGGGTGATGGTGGGTGCTTTCAACATAGAGGCCGAATTGTAAATGTCTCAGCCCCACTGTACAGAACTGTTAGTACATATCGTGAAGGGTCCATGAGCACCAGCCTTGCTATGCAGAAAGCTCCACTTTGGGTTTTTGGGTTTTTGTTTGTTTTTTTGGGGACAAGGTTTCACTGTTTTGGTGCTTGCCCTGGATCTTGTTCTCTAGACCAGACTGGCCTTGAACTCACAGAGATCCACCTGCCTCTGCCTCCTGAGTACTGAGGTCAAAGGCATGCGCCACCACCGCCCAACCTCCACTTTAGTTCTTTTAAGAAAGACCCTACACAGAGAAACCCTGTCTTGAAAAACCAAAAAAAAAAAAAAAAAAAAAAAAAAAGGCCATCATTAGATGACTTAATAGCGCTTAGAGGTCTGTACCTGCAGTTAGATGGGTAATTCTTGGTGTACAAAGGAGCCAGATTTTTTTTTTTTTATTTCCTTTTTGTTGTTTTGTTTTGTTTTTGTTTTTTCAAGACAGGGTTTCTCTGTGTAACAGCCTAGTATCCTGGAACTAGCTTTGTAGACAAGGCTGGCCTCAAACTCACAGAGATCTGCCTGCCTCTGCCTCCCAAGTGCACCACCACCGCCTGGCAGGCCAGGTTTTTGAACGTTGGTTTTATCATGGTCATGCAGTATCTGATTTCCAGACATGGTTCTTAGGTTTGTTTTCTTGCTTAGGAGGACAGCTTAGACCTGGCTGTATGCTCAACCTCTGGCAGTCGAGGGGACTTGATTTAATTTCTGGTACATTAAACTACTGAGATCTGACCTACACTGTTCATGTGCTGTAGGGGGCAGTCTTACTTAGGGGTTCCTTTGCTGTGAAGAGACACCATGACCACAAGGAAAGCTTCTAATTTGGGTGCCTTACTGTTCCAGAGGTTCATTATCATCATGATGGAGTACGGCAGTGTACAGGCAGACATGGTGCTGGAGAAGGAGCTGAGAATTCTACATCTTTTGATCCACAGGCAACAGGAAATGAACTGAGACACTAGGTGTGGCTTGAGCATATATGAGACCTCAAAGCCCACCCCACAGTGATATACTTCCTCCAACAAGGCCATACCTCCATAGGCCACTCCCTATGAGCTTATTATGGGGGCTGATTACATTTGAACTACCACAGGGCTCTTACTATCTTAGCAAGTGTGCTGCTGCCTTTGTGGTCCCAAAACAGGTCTGCAAAACATTTTAGCATGTAGCAGTGAGCCCATTTCCTTAGTCATTCTTCCATGTTGTCTCCTCCTTCATATGCAGTAGTGGTTAACATAAACACAGCCATACTGAGTGCCAAGCCCCTGGCTGTTTGCCTTAAGCACATCTGTCCCCCAAGAATTTTAGTAAAGGGTGTTCACCTTGTACCAGTATTGCCTAGTTACAATAGAGAACAATCCAGAGTCTGGAACCCTGTCAGAGCCAGGCAGATGTAACTCAAACAATGCCTAGCTCTCCTGCTCCCCAACCTCATTGCACCTTTGTCCTTTGTTTTCTAATTCAAGCGTGTGCCATAGTCTTTGTGTCTATTAGGATTGAAGGCTCTCGACTTAGAAGAGTGGACTTCTAAATTAGACTTGCCAGGTTGGAATCCTAGCCCTTCTATTGACTACCCCTTTGTCTGTATCTGACTTCCTCCTCTGTAGAAAGGGAAAGACGGTATTGTAGGAATTAAACGAGGTAATACATATATTAATACACAGAGAACCCAAGGCAGTGATTGCCAAACAGCTCTCAGAAATGGTGATCAGCCGTGTCAAATGTCAGGTACCTGCTGTTTCCTTTGTTCATACCAGGCTATCCTGGACTCCTGGACCGCCTAATCAGATGTGCACATTTGGTACCCAATGTTTTTGCTCACTACAAGGTCTGTCTGTTGGTTTGAAGCTGGCATCCCTAGTAAGCTTTCTGAAATAGTTTCTATTCTGTGAGGTTTGCAGTGAAACATGTGACTTCTGGAGGTCTGTAGACAAATCTGTCCTTTGATTACACAGCGGGCATTTTAATCCAAGGGGAGCTCCTGTTCGTGAGCTGTGTGTGTCTCCCTGGTCCGCCCCCCCCCCCCTCCCCACACCCCACCCCCGTACTGGTTACTGCTCATCACTTTCTGCCTGCTACTGACTTCAGCAGACTACCTGTGTCCAAGTGTGTTGTTTGATGTGGGCTTTTTCATTCACCTTCTTCAGCCTTGAACTGGTTTATAGATGGGGAAATGGCGGTGTTTTCCCCTAGCAGACCCAGGTTGGTCCCTGGAACTCTATACGACACATTTTTAAGTCTTGGTTGGAGGTGGCTACTTTCCTGCGGCCATTTATATAAATGGACATCTTTACCATGAGCTTCAGCATTAGATAATTATGTTAACATTACAGATTACATTTACAGGACATTTTTGGCAATCTCAGGTGTTAGTCAAGGCACACCTGTGTGGAGTCACCACCCTTGTGTCACCTGTATAGTGCTTGCATGGTTGGGCCGATGGTTGGACTTCTGTGGGCACACTGTTACAAGATCAAGCTTATGTTTCCAGCTGTTTTGAATTGTGATTTGAGTGTTGCATTCCACATGTATATATATGCTTAAAGGTCTCACTACTTACCAGCCCCGCCCTCCTCACTCCATCCACCCATAGTGACCATGGTGGTATAACAGCCACCCCAGTGTTAGCATTTGGGTGGCAACTCTCTGACTAGGAGTTTAGTGCCGGTAAGAACAATATAGATGGTAATTAGAGATCATTTATTCCTTTCATTCACAGAAGGCTTAGAGATGTAGCACAGTCAAAATGTCCCTGAAAACTGTGGGCTGAGAACAAATTATTTGTTCATAAAGTGCTTTTTCTAGCTGTGTATAGTTAGGGTTCATTTGGTGACGTCTAGGTTAGCCCTATAGATAGCCCCTTGGGCCTGAAAGACAACAAAGCACAGCCTGTGCTGGGCTGTGGATAGAGTGCTGGTCGTGTATATAGCCATGCTGGAGGAGATACAGCCTTGGCCAGGTCTGCGCTCTGCTTCTATCAGATCACGTGATGCCTGCCTTGCTGTGGAGGTAGGAAACAGCACTTAAAATAATCGCCATTTAGAAGCTTAGCATGTGTCAGGCATGGTGGCAGAGACCTGTGTAACTCTAACACTTGGGACACTAAGGCCAGGAGATTGAGAGTTCCAGGCCAGCCTGGGCTTCTTAGAAAGTTGCCACACCTCCTGATGCATCATATGATGTCTGAGGATCTGTTTCCATAGCAAAGCTGCCACTATGTCAACTGTATGAAGAAGGTATGTTACCTTTATGAGGTTACTCTTTAGTGGAGTGAATTAGAGAGTTGCTTATTGGTACCCCTAGAAACTACCCTCACCCTAGTACTGTTTTAACCTATGCCTTTAATGCTGCTGGGTTTTGGCTGATTTGTCCCGTGCCGTTTTACTCAGTATACCTGAGTTACAGGGGTCTGATTCTGGCCAGGTTGTAAAAACTGCTTCTAACATAAAATATGCATTCTCTATTAAGTCACAGTTGCCTATCCATGTACATGCGTAGCCCTGGTCATGAATTTAAAGAGATTCCCAACTCCACTCTCTAGGATGATCCAGAAACAAGATAGCTAACGAGAGTATTGGTTCCCTTTTCTTGAGTTACTGTGGATGGATGCTTTGTGGGCACTGACTTTATTTTTCTAATAGTTCATGTGGACAAACAGAACTCTCCAGGATGCAAACTAAGAGGTCCTCCACCTGGCATGCAGCCAGAAGACTCAAGTAAATTCTGCTGTTTGTTTGTTTGTTTGTTTGTTTGTTTGTTTGAGCTTACTGTGGTTTGAGGCTATGAAATGGGCTTTAAGTCTGTGAATATAAGGTATCAACAAGTGACAACTGACCCCTCCAGCCTTTATTTTCTAGAAGAAAGTCATCCTTGCTTGCACTTAAGCACCCTTGGTATTCTGGGAAACAGTGTTCTTTAAAGCCACCCTGTGAAATAACTACACTTGATTTAACAAGGAAACAAATTGAGCTCAAACCTCTGCCTTTGGGGCAGCTTGTTTAATAAATGTAAAGACCTGCTGTGGATAACAGTGTGAGCTACGTCTGTGATGATAGATAAAATATCACGATAGCTCTTTAGTTTGTTCATCTTTAGTTTGAAACTCCAAAGCTATTTCCTCAGAAATAGCTTAAAGAGACGGTGTTTATTCTCGAGCTTGTGTAGGACAAGGTCTTATCAGTTTACCTGAAAACCTGGCAGTTCCTTCCTGGATGCTCCTCGGCTGAATCAAGCAAAGCATGTCTTTTTGCAGGTGGACCATCTCCTGCCCCACTTCAGGGTTAAAATAGAAAAGCAGTACATGGTTTCTTGTTCTTTGGAGCAGAAATGAGGTCCTTTTATGCTCAAACAGAAGAATTCTCAGAGGCCTCAACAGCTAACCAGGAGGTTTCCTTGTCGTTTGGGCTCTTTCCCATCCTTCCCGACACCAGCCCTACTTTGATAGACTTGGCTCCTATTGCAAGATGGTGTTTCTCATGAGGCTGAGTGATTTCAAGTTTCTCCAAGTGAGCCATTGTTTTCCACGGATGTATCAAAAGCAATCAAGAGGACTGGAGAGATGGCTCAGTGGTTAAGAGCACCCACTGCTCTTCCAGAGGTCCTGAGTTCAATTCCTGGCAACCAAAAGGTAGCTCACAACCACTTGTAATGAGATCTGGTGCCCTCTTCTGGCCTGCAGAGACACATGCAGGCAGAATATTGCATACATAATAAATACATCTTTTTTAAAAAAAGCAATCAAGAAAATAAACCACTTTTCTCAGATTTTTGTAGATCTGTAAAACAGGTATTCAGGGCAGAAACTGACCTTAGTGCTTTCTTGTACATTTCTGAAAAGAAAAGACAGGGTCCAGTGACAAGATTTGAACATGACAGTGGCTAAGAAGATACCATTGTGGATTTTTTTTTTTTAATATTCTCAAATTGAAGTATACTGAAACCCAAACCATTTAATCTGGACCCAAATGCTATTAGTACAAAACATAGACTATCAAAGCTGAGCTAGAAGATCTTGCTTGGCAGCCCAGGAGGACGAGAATCTCCTGAGAAGGACCAGCAGCACTGAGTGTGAGTCTTAGCAGCAATCAGAAGCCTGAAGCTTCTGGACATCTTCCTAAGGCAAGAGTTAGTTAGCTGAGAGCTGATGGGATCCAGGTAAAATAGACACCTCCACACAGGCACTAGGAATGTTTACCACTGGTAGATGCATGCTGAAAACCGGATCATCAAAGGATATTTGAGAGCGAGAAAGAAAAGAAAAAGAGGAAAACAGAGCCAGAAACATGTGAGATACAAAGGATGAGTGGTATGCCAAGAAAGAGGCAGCAGCAGTGTTTAAACAGCCAACATTAATGTTGATGAAATAAAATTTAAGTGAAAAGTTTTATAGCATCAGGAAGAATCACAAGAATAATTTTTTTATTTGGGTAGGAAGAAGTACATTTAGATGTAATTAACAGACAAGCATAATCTTAGTTACTTTTCTATTGCAGCTTGCCAATGAAAGGGTGTGTTGTGGCTCAGTCTCAGGATGCAGTCCATTGTGGCGGAATGTCAAGGTAGTGGGAACTGGAAGCAGCTGGTCACATCAAACCCATAATTAGGAAACAGAGCAGTTCCCTTTTTCTTCTTCTTACAGTCAAGGATCCTAGCCCAGGGAATGGTGCCACCCACAGTGGGCAGATCTTCCCACCTCAGTGACCCTAATCAAGATAATCAGCCACAGGCATATCCAGAGGCCCACTTCCTAGATGATTCTCAATCTCAACTTGACAATTGAGATTGTCACCAAGCATATTAGAACACTTAAGGGCAACCTTAAAAGCGTGCATATTGTGAAAAGGGAGAAAGAAATATACAAAACAAGAGTAAATAGAATGAGATCATCAAAATAAATGCAGATAACTTAATCACAATAGATAATGCCAGAGTATCAGATACATGAAATAGAATTTTAAAGACAAAAAACAAAAGGTGTTCATGTTTAGTGTGTGTGAGCACATTTCTTCATGAGGTGAGGTGATTTTAGCCTTGTCTGCCTCTGACAGCATTGCTTCAAAATACAGAAAGCCAAGTTGACAAAAGTTCAATTCCATAGTTGGTGGGAAATGTTCAAAGACTTAAGTATTTAGAAGATTGCTCAGTGAGAAATTAGAAAATTAGACAGTTGGCCTAACTACAGCTTGTCTGAGCAGGGGGATATACAGAGCTCTACCTTGAGTAAGTAGATTTTCAAGAAATTCTCTTCCTCCCCTCCTTTACTTCTTCTCCTCTCCTTTTTTTCTTTCTTTTTTCTCTTTCTTAGATGGGGTTTCACTCTAGCCCTGGCTGACCTTGAAGTCTCAGAGAAACACCCACCTCTTCCTCCTAAGTGAATTAAAGGTGTGTGGCACCATGCCTGACAAGTACATTCTTAATTTGTCCTTGTACTAAGCTACAAAGCAGCAGACACCAAGAGAGACTAAATCCCTGTGGTGGGTATTGTATTCCCCGAAATATTGTGTGTTCCCTGAAATAAACATATCTGGGATCAGAGAGCAGACAGCCAGTAGAACAAAGCCAAAAATGGTGGCTAGAAAATGGGTCAGAGCAAGCCATAACAGAAGTTGGGCGGTGGTGGTGCACGCCTTTAATCCCAGCACTTGGGAGGCAGAGCCAGGTGGATCTCTGTGTGTTCAAGGCCACTTTAGAAACAGCTAAACGTGGTGACCTACACCTTTAATCCCAGAAACCCAGCCTTTAATCCCAGGGAGTTGGGGCAGAAAGAGAAAGGTATATAAGGTGTAAGGACCAGGAACTAAAGGAGAAAAGCATTTAGTTAGTTAAGCATTTAGGCTTTGGAGCAGCACAGTTCAGCTGAGAGTCAATGGGATGAGGACTCAGAAGCTTCCAGCCTGAGGAAAAAGGATCACCTGAGGAACTAGCAAGGTGAGCTAGCTGTGGCTTGTTCTGTGTCTCTGATCTTCCAGCATTCACCCCAATAACTGGCCTCAGGTTTGATTTCATTAATAAGACCTTTAAGATTCCTACTACAAATCCCTACTATGTCCTCTGATTGTTAGTTCTTAGATTGGAACTGAATGTTTAATTAAGCGTTCTGGAAATTTGAACTCATTAGCCGTGAGCTGTTGAGGAACTCACAAGGGAATTAAGAGAACACCTAGAACTGAGTCGCCTTGTGTTTGAATTACAAATTAGAGGAAGAGCATGGGGAAGTCAAAGAAAAAAAGGGCGCTAAAAATAAGAACAGAAAATAATAATAGAAAATGAAAGCATGGATCCAGTTGAGAAGATATGAACTAAAACTTGCCCTTTAAAAAAGAAGTGGAGGGCGAGAGGGTTGGGCTACACAGTGGGAAGGAGGAGGAGTTCGTGTCTATCTCCATCAAAGTGAACATTGCAGTCTTGCCCAGACTGACTGAAGAGGAAGGAGAGCATCCTGCAGCCAGTTCACAGACATGACCTCCATGCCTGCACACCCACACGCCTCCAGACCCACAGAGTTCACTGGTGTCTTCTCCTCATTCCAAAGAATCACCCAGATTTCACCATTTCTCTTCCATTTTCAGACTGATACAAAATTTGTATCACAAATAGAACTGCTCACACCCACGCAGTCATCTCATGCTAACAGTCACATATGATGTCCTTTTGTATCTCATCTGTGATCTCACAGCTTTTCTTGATGGTTTAATTTGTGTTTGGTGTGTGTTCTAAAGCAAAATCTGTTAGTTATTCCGATGGTTTTTAGCTTGCAGCAGAGCTGTGTTTTGACTAACCTATGTATTGTAACTTGAAAATACCCTAAAGTTGAGCAGCTACCACCCCGGGTGGGTACCACCCACTGAGCTCTCTGCAAAGGCATGGTAGAGAGCCTCCTTCCTCCCTCCCTCCCTCCCTCTCTCTCTTCCTTCCTTCCTTCCTTCCTTCCTTCTTCCTTCCTCACCTTGCTGGCTGGAGGCTGTTGCTCACCACCATGACAGAACAAAGTCTGGTGACGCCAGCTGAAGGCTGGTTGTACCAGATTCACACATTTAAAGAGAACAAGAAGGGAGACGGAATAGGAGCTACAGAGAAGGAATGAGTAGCCGCAGAGACCCAAGAGAGTGGCATCCACCAAATCAAGTGGCTTCAAGAGGGGACAGTCAGAAATACCAGGCAACGTTAGAACTGGGAGGGCAGGACTTCGGGTATATGGAGGAGTAGGTTGGGAAGTCCTTTGTACTGGGTTTTGGGGGAGAATATGAAACAGCATTGCTGAAATCAGCCATTTCAGGGCTCTGTCGAGTCAGGTAACGATGATAGATTAAGGAATATGTATTCGTAAAAACTGACTGTACTTGGGAAAGAATGGTGGAAACGAGCAGTAACTGACCGGAAGAACATGCAGAAGTACAAGGGGAACCCTGGGAATGGAGTGTGCCCCTGAGTGAGTACACAGAGCAGACCTTTGAGCCCAGTAGAGTCAGCCTCGTGAGGCTGATGCTAGACAATGTTCTTGCTTCCCTGCCAGTGTCTGAAACATCTGTGCAGAAGTTGTGGAAATGTTGACTTCCTCCAGTGTGGTCATTGTGCCTCCTCAGTGGCCTCGTTTGCCATCAGTCATAGATGTGCATGCAGTGCCCACTTGTGTTTTGTGGACTGTAGAACAGCCTTGCTGCATTTCACACGGGAGTTTTAGTTGTTCCTCTGGTGGATGTGTTCACTCCTGTTAGCAGAAGATTGGGGTTTTAAACAACAAAGTAACAGCTTATAATTGATGATAACATTTTTAATTAAACCCAATGGGTGAGATCTACAAATGTTTCTTCTGTGAAGAGCCTACCTTGTGCCTGGTATATTCTGTACTTGGTTGGTTTAGTTTGGGTGTGCTTAGGGATTTGTATTATATTCTTTGCTGCCTTTTTTTTTAATTGCTGTAAATGACAAAATGTAAAATACTTGGCTAAAGCACCTTAGAGGAGATTTATTGGAGCTCACGGTTTAATAGAGCACAGTCAATTGGGATATGGAGGCAGAGTGGGGAGCTACTTGCTGCTGTGGCAGAGGGAACCTGCTCAGAGCTCTGCAGTTCAGCTTGGCTATAAGCCTTAAAGCTGACTCCCTCACCCACCAGCCGGTCCAAACACATGAGCCTGTCCATGACTTTTATGCGCAGTCATTACAGGACTGGATGTTTTGCTCATGGAACATGAGGTTTAAAAGTGAGTATTGTAGCAAGAGTTTAACCAATTTAAGACAAATTCAGATAAACTGTAGTTTCTAACTGTTCAGTGGTCTTATGAAATAGAAGAACCAAACAGAAAATTCCCAGCCTCAGAATTCCTGTTTGTCTGTTTTTAGCACCCCACAGTTCATCTTTGTCTCTATCCATTTAATAAAGCCACGCTGTACAGCACAGTACCAGTCATTCCGTTTCCCAACAGGAATTTCTTTATATGACTTCTCCAAGCTTCCCATTTAGCATGTTTGGTTTGTGTGGCCTGTGAGAAATAGCAAATGCATTGTTCTGTTCTGAGGCATCTGAAGAGGAATACAGTTGTGAAATGAGTTTGCATAGTTGTTCTTACAGTTGTGGTGCTGTTTGGATAGGTTCTGTTTCACCCATGTGTACAATACACACACACAGAGACGGGGGGGGGGGGAGAGGGAGAGAGAGGAGAGAGAGATTTGATTCAGTTTGTGTTCTGTTGAGTATTCAAGCAGCAAACACGTTCATTTGTATCATTCTGCATGTATTCAGAACAAAAACCCCTGGAAAAGTAGCTTATTAGCAACTTCTTTTCGGCAACATTGACTTTAAATTTTTTGAAATTCATTTTTATTTGAGTAAACCTCTTAAGAAATAGTGAATAGGGCTGGCAAGATAGCTCAGTGGGTAAACTCATTTGCTGCCAACTATGACAGCCCGAGTCTGAGTTTGATTTTTAAAATGGGTAGATAATAATAAAACAAGTGTCAGACCTTCCTGTAGCCTCTTTGGGCACCAGACATGCACATGATGCACATACTCACAGGCAGGCAAAGACTCATATCCAAAGTAAACAACAATCTAAAAAAAATTCACACAACAAAAGACATCATGAAGAGAATGACAATCTTTTTTATTCATAGAAATTGTGGATCTTTTTGAGGTGGAGAGAATTAGAATGTATAGTGTCCTCATGTCCTCTCTTGCATGTTCTGAGGATCATTTTATTGCTGTCCATCTAGTTCTTGCATGGCAGGGGAGAAGTATAATTAAGACAGCACTGTGATATGCAGTGCTGATAACTTAGACTATAACCTTTCTCCTTTGTCTTTGTTGGGAAAGCTACCTTAGTATTCAACACTTTGGAAAATACAGCTAGTGAACTCCTGCCTTACTTCTGCCAACCTGCTGTAAGAATAAACTGGGCGGATACCACTAGCCCAGAGTCCTGTTATCGACGGAAGGAAGTAACAGATGAGGTGCATTGTGTAGTGCTTGTAAGAGCCTGGTTCGAGATGGTTGAATGGGAACACAGACAGGGGATGCAGTCACATGGAGCACAACTGTGTGGAGTTCTTCTCTTACCTGCTCGCTCACTCTCCTGCTCTCTCACCTGTCTGAACCTGTGCGCGTGTGGGTGTCTCCAGAATTCCTTAGCCGAGGCCCCCCCAACAAGAAGGCTGCTTTAAAGCCTTCCTTTCATGCTCCCAGTAAGATTGCAGCACTCTGTAAAATACACACCCTGGTAAGCCTTACACTGGGTGAGATTAAATGTTACTCATGCTTACTGGTGGTTTGTTTTCTTTTACGAATTGCTTAGAACTTGTCCCACACTCAGTTTGTAGCGTTTGCCCTATTGATTTGGAAGATAAAATCACGAAGTATGAATTTTCTTCTTATGCACAGCATCTGTCTGATGTTGTGGTGGCTCTTGTTTGTGTGTGTGCACACATGTTTGGTGTTGGCTTTGGGATTGGGAGGCTCTGCTTCTCCAGCACTTAGGCCTTCGGAACTGTTACGCTGACTTCCTCACGGGAAGCCCTGGTGCACAGCTGTGGGCTGCTGTGCACCCAGGGGCCGCTGTGCACCCAGGGGCCGCTTTAGCTTCTATTGGCCAGAAGCTCTTCTCCTGCCAAGAACCATGTAGGTGATCTTCTGTTATGCAGTGGACTATATGAGATACGGTTGGAAATACATAGATCTTAGATGATTAGAATCTTAACAGATTTAAGCACCTGTATTACTACCCTCTTCTAGACACAGGGACCATTTCCACCCATACAACTCACCTGTGTCCCTTTCATACAAGTTTTAGTTTCAGTCTTGTCATGAGTTAGTAGTAGTCCCGTGCTCTTAACAAACACCCACAATAAATCAACTTACTGGGATTGGTTTGGGTTAAGGGTTTCAGAGATGTAAGGCCATGTTGCTTGACTCCATTGCCTTTCAGCCTGTAGTGGAGGCAGGCAGTGGTGGTAGGAGCAGGTAATGGAGGTCACCTCACCGCATCCTGGAAGCAGAGATGAGAACAGGCTGAGGTTCCCAATGTCCCTTCAAGGACATACTCTCAGTGACTTAACTTACTCCTACCCGCTCGAGTTCACCTTGTCCAGTTGCTATGCTGCCTCCCAGCAGAAGGCGACTAAGCCTGTAAACCATGTTCAGCGGCATAAGTATTAAGCCCAGTGCGACTTTTGAGTTTAGAAGCAGCTTTGAGTACAGTGAAACCTTTTGATCTTAACCAGATACTGATGGGGGGGCGTCCTGCCAAATGATGCCTTTACACATTTCTTTATAAAGACAGAACTAGCTTTGTCTTGTTTAACACTTTGCTGGAAAAGACAATGCATTTCATTGACATTTCTCAGAAGGGGTCTGGTGATGTAATACTGTGTTTGTATCAGCGTTCTCCCCCCCCCCCCCAAACATTATAACATAATCCCTGTGGCAGTAGTGTTAATCAGTATTGGAGGTCATGAGGGCTCTACCAGGTGACTTGTGGCATCATAAAAGGCCCCAGAGTTTGCCAGTACCTTCTACTCCGAGATCACACAAACAGTCCCATCTGGGAGGATTGATCCCCATTGGACACTTCAGTCTGCTTGCACCTTGACTGTGAGCAGTAAAGTTCTACTGTTCATAAGTAGTGTAAGCAGCCCCAACAGGCAAACGCAGGTTGGTACTGAGCTCAGTGTTTTACATCTGTTCCCCCCACCCTGTGGCTTGGGGAGACTCTTAAATTTTGATGAAGAATCTATTTTCTTCTTCCTTTCATGACTATGCTTTTTGTGACTCAAGAGACCTTCATCTCTTCCCACACCATAAGGATGGTTTCTAGTGTTTGGTCTAAATGTTTCATGTTTTGGATTTTATTACTGGCCTACAATGTATTTTTGATTAACTTGATAATGAGGCTTGTGGCTCCATTTTATTTTATTTTTATTTTTTAGCAAATGGATATATCCAATATTCTGGTATCTTTTTATTTTGTAGTTACGGGGTCTCATGTAGCCCAGGCTGGCCTTGGAGGAACAAAACATGTAACTGAAGATAAACTTCTTACTTTCTTGCCTCTTTCTCCTGGGTTCTGGATTACAGGCCAGCTTTATGTCTAGCATGCATGCTAGGAAGCACTCTACCAACTAAGCTTTGTTTCCAGATCCTCCAGTCACATTTATCAAAAAAACTTGATCAGGTGGGTTAGGAAGGCCTTTATAATAAGCAGTATCAGTGTGTGTCTGCATGGATGGGTGTCTTTTTAGATATTCCCTTACATTTCACTGACCGTGGCTGATACCCCCACACTCCCTTGGTGGGATAACTGTTATTACCCAACCACCTGTCTGTCTGTTATTGCTGTCTCTTTACTCCAAATCTCCCAGGTGTTGTGATCAGTAGCCAGTTTGGAATGGATGTCTGACTCAGGTGGAAAGAGTGTAGGGGAGCCTCTGGGGATCAGTGGGAAGTGCCACACTGGAGACCTGGGTAGCTGGCCCTAGTAGATCCTGGCTTTATGGGACAAAGTGGCACACCTAAGCAGAGCTGCGTGCGTGCGTGCGTGCGTGTGTGGTGGGTGGGGTGGAGGCTCAGTCCATAGTCCCCTTGCCTGGGTTGCCAATGGTTTAGGTAAGCTGCAAACTGTGGTGTTTCCTAGCTGCTTCTCTGCAGCTTCATAGCCATTGTATTAGTCAGGATTCTCTACAATTACAGAACTTAGGGAATGAAGCTCTCTCGCTCATGCTTTCTCTGTGTCTCTCTGTAGATAGAAAGATTAGACATATAGGTAGAGATATATAGATATAAAAAGACATAGATATAAATTTCATATATGTAGAATTTATTGGAATGACTTACAGGCTGCAGTCCAAATAATCCCAACAATGGCTAGCTGTAGCCTAAGAATCTAGTAGTTGCTCAGTTCCATGAGGCTGGATATCTCAGCCAGTCTTCTGGAATGGATGTGCTTGCAAGCCAAAGAATAAAACGTTCCTTCTTTCATGCCCTTATATAGGCATTCAGCAGATGTAGCCCAGGTTAAAGGTGTGTCTGCCCACCTCAAAGTCTGGATTAAAGGCCTGTGTCTTCCTGCCTCAAGATCCAGATCATAGGTGTGGCCTCTATTTCTGGATTGCAGTTCATTCCACATAGTCAGGTTTATAACCAAGAATAGCCATTACAGCCATCGAATACAAATGGAACATGGCTGTTCTGCTCTTGGGCGAAAATCAGGAACTCTCACAGTTCTCTCTTGTGAATCTTGTTGCATTTGCAGCTAGTCTCTACAGTTGGCCATCTTTTGTTCTGCTGCTTAGAAAACCACAGATGGCAGTGTAAAGTCACACTTCTTTCAGATTGTAGAATTGTTGGGGTCACTCATGGATGTCACAGGTCAGGACCAAGCTGCTCTGGGCCCCAGTGCTGCAGAGACTGGAAGAATGGCCAAGTGGCTCCTTCTGCCCCACTACACAGAACTAACCGTGGACACCTGGAAATGCCCTCCATTTACAACTAGCATTTAGTCACCCCAGAGAAAGGATGTTGCCACCTGGCTAGTCAGATGGACAGCTGGAGAAGTGGGCTGTTACCAGACAGGCCCCCCAAAAAGGGGCAAGCTTCATAATTTGAACCAAACCATTTATCTCAAACATAAGCTGTGCAGAAGCAATGTTGGGGGTAGTCAGTGTGGGTCTCAGTAACACAGTGCCTCCCAGAGCCGGTGTGCATGGTTGGGGCTGTATTTATTGTGTGAAGGCCAGGTATTAGCTCATCTCCCTCTCAGAAATGTGATGACTTTCATCTTAGGATTGAGACTAGCACCTCAGCTGCTCACAGAGATGTTACCAGAAGACCACATGATGCAGTGAGAATCTCTCCAAAATGAAATTCCATTGATAATTGGATCAGCTCTGGAGGGATCATTGACATAGCTGTGCATTAGCTTCCTATGGGCCCTTACCCTGCATGAGCCCCGGTCATGTTCACAGTTGGACGCCATTTGTAGTTAGAGTTTTCCTGCCTGGCCCAGTCAGGACAAATCTCTCTTACCCGCCAGTCCCACAGTCGCTCAGACCCAACCAAGAAAGCACATAGAGACTTACATTGTTTAGAAACTGTATGGCTGTGGCAGGCTTCTTGTTATCTGCTTCTTCTATCTTAAATTAACCCATTTCTGCTTATCTATACTTTGCCACATGGCTTGTGGCTTACCAGTGTCTTTACATGTTGCTTCTCATGGCGGTGGCTGGCGGTGTCTCCCCAGCCTTCTACTTCCCAGAATTCTCTTCTCTCTTGTCCCGCCTATACTTCCTTCCTGGCCACTGGCCAATCAGAACTTTATTTACACAGCGATATCCACAGCATTTATCCCCTACTCCTTTTTACATGGCCTTGTCCCTGGAAGATACTCTGTCAACCTTGACACTGGCCAGGGTTTTATGACAAGACACCTCGTGTTTCCTCATTCAGGCCACAACAAGGTGACTGCTACTTGACGTCTTCATGCAGCCCGTCAGACACAAGAGGTGTTTTTTTGTTTGTTTAGTCTTGGGGGAGGGGTTGGATTCTAATTTTCATTTGGGTTTTTCCAGTCTGAAGAAATTCCTCTATTTCTTGTGGAGAAGATCCCCATTAACAGACTGTCTTTATCTGGAAATCTGTAGCACAGTCTCATGTTCACAACAAGAAGTACAGACAGTTTTGAGGAGAGAGTAGAGAAGTTCCATACAGGACCAGCAGCCTCAGCAGCCTCCTTTTTCCTTTATGAGCAGACCGCAGCAAAGTCGTACATTGTTGAAAGTCATAATGTGCATTCAGACAGCCCGTAGCTGGGGGGCAGCATTCTGTCTGGCAGTATACTAGCAAGGCAACCCCTTGTGGTATCACATAGCTGTTTCTGAAGTTCCATACTAGTTCACCCCCGCCCCCTCACTCCCTTCCCAGATGCTGGCATGTGCTGCTGTAGCTCTGCCCATTATAGATCTTTATATTTCTGGATTCATAAATATATACAATAAGTATATAGTCATGTGTAGCTTCAGGTATTGTGCCCATAAATAGAGCAATGTAATGCATGAAGCCCACAATGTCGCCCCCAAACAACAAAACATGGCAGGGAAAGTGACGTCACCAGTAACAGGCAGAAGACCCGATTAGGGTTTAAATAGATGAGTCTGAAAAGACTTGATGGTTTAAAACCAGTACCTTGAATGTGCTGTACCATTTGGTTCTGCATTACTCCTGATGAGAAGTCAGTTGTGCGTCTTAGGAATTCTCTCCTCAGGAGTCATTTCTTTGCCTTTGTTTGCAGAATTATAGCTTGGATGTATCTGCAGTCATCCCACTTGTAATTTGTTTCATTTTCTGGTTGCATATGCTACTCATAAAGAAACTTGACTGGGGAGGTGGCTCAGTAAACAAGGCACTTGACACACAAGGGCGAGGCCTTGAGTTTGAATCTGCAGAATTCACATATATGTGGATGTGGTAGACACTGTTGGTTAAGCAGCGCTCATGACTGGCCTCCGCCCACGGCAGCCATGCCAACGGAAGAAAACAGTGGATGTTGCGGTGGCGGAAGAATCACGAGCCATGGTTACCTTTCTAGAGCTTTATTGGGAGAAAGAGGGAGGGGGAGAGAGAGGAGAGAGTGTGGAAAAAGAGGGGGCACAGAGAGGGCACGCCCACTTTTTAGGCTGGGACGCTGTGAAGGCTGGTGATGTAATTAAGGACTTAATCCTTACAGATACACCCACAGTCCCAATGCCTTTACAGTGAGATGGGAAGTGGAGGTGGGTCAGCCCCCGGGCTTGTGGGCCAGTGACAATGTTTTGAAAGGCTGTCTCTTTTCCTGATCTCTGCTACACTATTGTTTCGATTGGTTTTACACTTAGCTCATTACATACTATTACACACTATATTACTGGTTGTCTACACCATTGCTTTTAACAGTGCCTGCTGTGTAAATGGCTCACAAGTCTGATCCCATCAAATGTAACATAGGTAGGAGTGGCTTTTGAAACCAGTCTTCAACATTTGTACTTAATCCGGTGGAAGGCCAGCTCCCATCTTTTAAAGGGTTCCTAGGAGGAAAAGAGAGGGATAAGAAACTTCTAGATAGAAAGATAGCAGAGAGGAGAAAGACAGAAACACGGGATAGCTTCAGGAGGAAGGGGCATTTATTTATAACAATGCCAAGGGGTGGAACAAAAGACCCCCCCCCTTTGCTAGACCAAATCATACCACGCAGCCAAGTGCAGACCCTTCCAAACACCCGGTGACCACGCCCTTGGTCAAATCGTCCCCTGTGCAGCCCTGCTGGGTAAAGCAAGCTCAGATTCTTGGACCCTGAGTAAGTTCTCACTAGGAAACCTCTGTGGGTGTCTACTAATCCATAAGGGCTCAGTCATTTTTCCCGCCCTGGTTCATCATCTCTGCTGACCAAGGTGTCTTCTGACTTAGGCTTTTGCTCTTTTATTCAAGGGCACTTTTGCAGGGGGTTCCCCACACTGTGCAGCTAGCCAAATGTGGTCTCGGGGGTCGTACGGATTGACTCTCCTGGGACAAAGATGTCTCAACCACTGCCCAGGTGTAACCTCTGATCTTTGCAGCTTGTTGCACTTGACCTTTCCACTCCTTCTCATCAGGGAATTTATGTCTTGGCTTTTTTTTATTCGGTGACTTCAAAACAAAACAGCTTTGCTGCTTTAGAGGGGTGATGTCTACTGTGCCCTTTGCTCTTTAGGCATTTCAGATCTGGGTCCTGAGATGGCAGCTCTTTGCTTCAGGGTTATGCAGGTGTGGCTCCACAGAGAGGGTATCTTTCAAATGCACATGTCACCCAGGTACCTTTATTTTGCTGATTCTCCACAGTGTTCTTCCTCTATAGTGAGCCATAGCCATTGGTGAGTCACTTGCTGACTGTGGTTTCAGGGGTCTTGGGACACATTGTTACTCAGAAATTTGCCCAGGGTTTGAAGGGGTTAATGAGTTGGTTTGGTCCTCATGCTTCTGTGATGGGTCCTGTCTGCCACCTACCTAGATCTCTACTTTCAACCCAGGTTTGTCTGCTGTCTGCCCTCTGAGTCCTACCAGCTGAAGCATGACCTCATGCCTCCCCTCTGCTTTCTTTTGGGGTTTCCTTATAGTGTCTTCAGGTAGTTGTGTTTAAATTCTTACTCATTTCAGCTGCAGAACACTATTTTGTAACATAGATGTGTAGATGTAACTGTCTTGTTAAATAAGAAACACAGAGCCAATTGCAGAGTTAAAAGCCAAGAGATCAGAGCAAGAGCTGAGAGCTGAAAACCTTACCGTTCACTGTTGCTCTGTCTTTCCTCTCTGCCACAGAGCTACTTCCTGTGCCTGTCTTTTATATAGACTTTCTGTTCTGCCTTCTCATTGGTTGTAAACCCAGCCACATGACCTCCTCGTCACTGCCTGTCAATACAGAACTCCAGGCCTTCTATGGTTGGTATTGAGATTAAAGGCGTGTGTCTCCATGCTGGCTGTATCCTTGAACACACAGAGATCCGCCTAGCTCTGCCTCCCAAGTGCTGGGATTAAAGGTGTGCACTACCACCGCCCAGCTTCTGCTATGGCTTGCTCTGACCCCAAGGCAACTTCATTAATATACAAATAAAATCACATTTCAGTACATATAAAATATCACTATATAGATTCTCAGCTTCTGATGGGATTACCTTTTGATAAACCGGTTAGGAGTTGAAAATGTCAAAAATGGTTCACATGGTACCCAAGGAGCACTCTGCAGCTCCTCACCCCATAGAGAGTCAGCTGTTTCCCCTGGTGACTGCTGCTGCAGCTGTGCAGTGCAGCAAGGTCCAGCTGTGTTCCCAGTAGCCTAGAAGGTCAGGATTCCAAGTTTGAAGTACAGTTTCTATGGAATCTACATTGCTTTCATGCCAGGATAAAGCCGGAAAGTGTGTCAGACCGTTACATAAAAACTATCTTTTTCTTGTTCTTCACAGTAATGACAGCCTGTTCTCAGTGGCTGGTATGTCGTCTTCATCTTGTGCATCTTATGGGTTACCAAAGTTCTTCTTCTATAAGGAGGGTTTTAATATGCTATTCTCTCCACTCGGCATTGTTTGTGGCTTCATGCTGGTCCAAGGCACCTCTCATGCTCCTGGACAAACCTGCTTCCACAGTGATGGTGTGAACAGTGATCTGATGTGCCAGAGTTCTGCTGTCCCAGCTTTGCAACTGGCAGTGGCATTTTGCTTGTCCTGGGCTGGTTTTTCTTAAAGAGCAGCAGTAATGGTTGCGTCCCTCCTGAGCCTTTCTGCCATGTGTTCCATTCTGTCTTCTGGAGTCCTGAGCACCTTGGTACACATCACTGGACCTGGGGACCCCAGATTGGTTCAAAAGAGATGCTTGGGTGTTTAGCTGCCCCAATTAATTTCATAGCTTTGCAAGTCATCAGCAGGGGGGGTCTGTAATATTACAGAAGGATGGAGTTTACTTGTCTTAACATTTTGGCTTTTAGATTGAGTTTTAGAAGAATAATCCTAACCCAGTGAACTTCAGATGACTTACTGTATAGACAAATAAGGACATTGGGTTTGAATTTCATGTTTAAATTTTCATTTCATGTGTGACTCTGGGTAACAGTTGTAAAGATAGTGATTTGGGTGGGATTTTCATGCCTTCTTTCTTCACTGAGTCATGACTTTAATAATCCTAGAGCTCTTCTGTGGGTCTCTCCTTCCACAGAGAATTATTTGGTATGAAATTCTTGGCGTTGACCTTGTGTCACTATACATACCACGAGAAAGGCACGTCCTGAGAGACTGGAAATAGTTGTCTGGGGTGTAGAGGCTCAGAAAGAGTCTGAGGTTTGAATGAAGAAAGGGGAGTTTTTATGCTCATCTGCGACAGTTTTCTCCCTTCACCAGTGAAAGGACTTGGGAAGTCCTTTATGTTAACTCACATGCTAAATCCTTCACAAGGTTTAGTTGCAAGTCTGCACGTGAGTGCCTGTTTGCTCCCCACAGGCTTAGGGACTAGCAACTACACATCGTGGTGGATTCAAACAGTGGGTGGCTCTTATATTTTAAATGGCCTAGTAAATAAAATGGTTATTTAATAGCCCAAGAAGCTACAAGATTTTCCGCTTTTAGCTTTTTTAGATGTCACTGATTTTGATCAGAGAGTTGAGTGGTTGGAAGAGCGTATGGGCCTGAAGATTTAAACTGGTGTTCTTTAGCAGTGCCCATAAGGCTTAGTAGCATCTTCCATTGGCATCTCTGAAGAGTCCAGTCCTGAGCATTTGGGAAGCCCACATGTGTCCCCAGTTAACTGCTGAGGCTGGTTCCTATACTGCATCTCCTTTGGTAAAGAAGAGGGCAGGGTCCTGGGGGCCCAGAGGAGAAAAGCCAGCATTCAGAATAAAGGAGAGAAAGAAAGCATTCTGTGTCCCCACATCCTCACCTCAGCTTTAAGTGAGGAAAGGAGGGTGTTCTGGTTGAGTGCACACTTACTGGGGTAGAAATGGATTTAGGGGAACAAAAAAAACCAGCATAAAACATAGTTTCCCCTTAAGACATAATCTCTTTCCCATGCACATTTAAAACTTTTTAACTACAGCTGCCATGAAATTGATTTTTGTGAAATTTTCCAGAAATGCCCCTTTTACATCCATTGAAAGGCTTGCATCTGTGTACATAACTATTCCCAAGCAAAGGAGCATGACAGTACCCTTGCAGACCTCTGCAGACCAGCTCACACCTTCCCAACAGCAGTTCTTCACTCAGAGGCTCTGTTGGTTTGAAATCCACCTCCCATTGAGACTAGTCTTTCTGTTCTTAACCCTTCTCACCTAGAAGCAATAAGGAATTGTTAAATCGAGACTGTTCTACAGTTAAGGGCTTTAATTGTGTCTGTATCTTAAGTAAATATGTGGGAGAATGTGTCTTCCTTTTTTTTTTTTTTTTTAAGAATAAAGACTATCTTTTAAGATAAAGATTGGATGTTTCCACTTGCACAGCCAATCAGCCTGCATTCATTTGGAGTAATACAGAATTTGACATGCACTGGGTCTTTCTTCTAACCTGTAACTTTGAAAGAAACAAACTGATGTTTTGAGATTGGTGGACTTAGACCTTTGTGGCCTTAATTAAAGAGCTATTAGCTGATATGACCTTCTGCCTGCCAGACACAACACAAAAATCACACCTGACCACTGTGGAACAGTCTGGTGGCTTTTACATTAAGTGTGGGTATCACAACAGACTATGGGTATTTCTGCAGTAATGTGGGCATTGATGTCAAATATTTTCCTTCATCTGAATTATGTCTTGCCTGTACACTTAGAGTGTCAAAGTAATAGAATACATCACAGAAGCAGATACATACAAAACAGAAGTTTAATACACAACATATCAGTCATCACTCCATCAGCATCGCCTTCTTTTGAAGCTGTTAGTATAAAATTTAAACCAAGATTGGAGGGACAATAGCCTGATTGTCCTCGAGCATTTCATTAAGAGGACTGGCCCTGGTGTCAGTGAGCACTTCAAAGTCACGTTTACCAGACTTCTTTACTTGAGTCAGCTGTGGACCACAGAAAGCCCTTGCTGTTCATAGCTTACTGCTTGCTGCATTCACCTAAGGATGGCCAGCACTGGCTGCAGATGGTGCATACTGCCCCAGCTGTGATTAGTAGATCCAGCTTAGGTGGTGGGGCCAAGGGTCAACATTAAAAGTCCCCTTTTTATCATAAACTAACTACCTCATGCACAGCTATGGATATATTTTTGTTTTTATAGCTATAAGTGTATTTCCAGTTTATACTTAAAGTGGAAGATACACTTCTGAAATTAGCAATATTTCTTGTGGTTAAAACACAACTGGTGTTTTAAGACAGGGTTCTTCTGTGTAGCCCTGGCTGGCCTTAAAATGGCAACAATCCTTCTGCCTTAGCCCCTATCTTTGGAAGGCTGTATCAGTTCTGTTTTAGTTTGTTGAGAGTATGGGTTTTTTTTATACAAATAATTTAACTGATATTAACATCATAAAAAATTCACATGTTAATGGGGTGCCACGTAACATTTGATTTCTGTATATTCATACATTTTGAGTATAAAATAATGTAGTTTGAGCTCATGGTAAGGACATTTCCTCTCTATTGCCCCCACCCACCCCTTTTTTTCTTACCCCTGACTGGGGCAGGAAAGAAAAGATCAACTTTATGGCCTATGGTAGTGGTGATTGTAATGGTCATGGTCTTGGTGATGATAATGAATGTTTCCTTGTTAAACCCACAGCTTTCTCAAGTAATGAGGTTTGTTTTTTAACCTTTCTCTCATACGTAGGTGGAAAGGATTGTTGACAAAAGGAAAAACAAGAAAGGGAAGACAGAGTATCTGGTGCGTTGGAAAGGCTATGACAGCGAGGATGACACATGGGAGCCAGAGCAGCACCTGGTGAACTGTGAGGAATACATCCATGACTTCAACCGGCGCCACAGCGAGAGGCAGAAAGAAGGTAGCCTGGCCCGTGCCAACAGAGCCTCCCCCAGCAACGCCCGGAAGCAGATTTCAAGGTCCACTCACAGCAACCTCCCCAAGACCACCCCCAAAGCACTTGTGGTAGGCAGAGATCATGAGTCCAAAAACAGTCAGCTGTTGGCTGCCAGCCAGAAGTTCAGGAAAAACACAGCCCCATCTCTTGCAAACCGCAAGAACATGGACCTCGCCAAGTCAGGGATCAAGATTCTCGTGCCTAAGAGCCCTGTAAAGGGCAGGACCTCGGTGGACGGCTTTCAGGGGGAGAGCCCTGAGAAGCTGGACCCTGTGGAGCAGGGTCCCGAGGACACCATAGCACCAGAGGTGACTGCAGAGAAGCCCATTGGAGCTTTGCTGGGCCCTGGTGCAGAACGAGCCAGGATGGGGAGCAGGCCCCGAATACATCCACTAGTGCCTCAGGTTTCTGGCCCTGTGACTGCTGCCATGGCCACGGGCTTAGCTGTTAATGGAAAAGGTGAGTGTCTAGGTGGGCTGTGATGAGCTTTGCTCACATGCTGAGCAATGACTCTAGAGGGTATGTGCTCTTCTCTACATCCTCCTGGCGGGAAGAGGGCCACACAGCTATCTCCCAGGCCTTTGGGAGATCTTGACAGCTTCTTTCTTTTCTCAAAGTCTTTGGCATGCATCTCCCATCAGCACTGGCTCGCCCTTTGCCGCCCACAGCGGGGTCATCACTTCTCACTGCTCTGTACAGGGTCTCTCCCTAAACAGTCTATAATTGTTTTGATTTGTTTGTTTTTTATTGCAAGCTTTAGTCTCTCACACACACTTTTGTTAAGAATCTACCTGTGGTTTCTCATGTGGCCCACATAGATTTAGAGACCATACTCTTTGTTTGCCCATGTGACTCACCAGAAATGCTTCCAGTGAGGGTGTCTTCAGGAGTTTGCTCTGTTGATGTACAGCTGGTCAGATCCTGTTGCGTCTTGTTTGGGAGTAGGAGCTCACTCAGCACAGTGCCAATCTGTTAACCATCTCTTTGCTTCCTCTCATCTGTGACCTGCCCGTTTCCAAAGATAGCCTTCCAGGGGCTCCTTCTGTGGTGATGTTGTGTTTACAATTTGTGCTACATCCTTCACCTCACTAATACACACCTTAATGACTGCCTGGTTTTCAGGGTTACTCATCCAGACCCCATTGGCCTTTCTGGTCTTTTAAATCTTGGGCCTGTCTTCTTGCCACAGCTTCCTCAGAATTGACTCCGTATGAGGGACTGCTAACGAAGCCCAGAGCCTTGTGCTAACCATGTTGGCGCAGTAGTATTGAGTCCCAGTCCCAGCTCTCCACAGCTCTCCACAGCTCTCCTGCTTCTTGCCTTTTGACACCTCCCATCCATTTCACTTGGACAGAGTGGTACCTCTGCACCAAGCTAGTGAGTCTTCTCACTTAAGTAACAAGAACACTTCTGAATGTCCCTGGGCCACTGCCCCAATCTGTGCAGGCATCATGGTAGCCTACCCTGGCCTGTCTTTCTCATCTGCCTCTGAGCTCCAGTTGGATTGCAGGTTCCGCCTCCTGGGCCCCTTCTCCTGGCCATCTTACAGTGGTCGCTGTGTGTGCACCCCATTCCAGTTTCGTAGACTGATGTGGCACACAGTGGTGTGGGGTTGCTGGGGGAGCTGCTTAGCTCCCCAGGTGGGAATCACATGAGCATCACCATCAGTCCTGTCATGGTGCGTGGAGTAAGTTTTCCTCTTGGCCTTGGCCCTTGGGTGATCCCTCAGCCAGCTAGGAAATGAAATCTGGCGACTCACAACATTTTCCAGATACATACTAGACCCAAGGTCCTGCTCCATTGGCTGCAGGTCAGCCTCACATGGGAGGAGCGCTCATTTATGAGTACAGTGACATTCTGTAGCCAGGACGACCGTAGACATTCAGAGGTGGAGGAGACTATAAGTACCTGCTTGTGAGTTCTGGTTCCTGTGTAGGGAATGCTAATACAGAGAAAGGGGAAGTTCATAGAAAGAGAGAGACACAGGAGGGATCTAGATAAATGTTTCAGTTCATCTCCTATGTTCTCCCCATAGTGCCTCCACTAGTCAAGGGGCATCTGTTCCATGTTGAAGACTGAGGCCAGGCACTGCTCAGCTCTGGGCACAGACAGGGACTAGCACAGTGGTTGACAAAATGGCACAGCCTGTGAAGTAGTAGACCCCACTCACCACCTGGTTTTTTTATGACATGTCCGCTAAGAATGGGCTTCACTTTTCCTAATGACTTAGAAACCAAGGGGACTGTTGATGTGGAAATACAACAGAGCAGAGTTGTGTGTCTGTATGGAAAGTCTGGCCGGAACACCGTTGTGTTCATCTATGTATGGACTATATCCACGGTTGTGTCTGCAACAGGGACAAAGCTGAGTCCTGATCGGCCACATGGCTTAAAGCTTACCAGTTCCTGCGACAGGAAGGTCATCGTTTCTTTGAGGTCTTTGCTCTTAACTTTCGAGTAGAACACAAAGGCTTCAGAAGACCTGTGACCCTCTTGTCATTCTCGAAAGCTTGTCTGTGTACTGTTAGTGGGAGGGAACCTGACGGTATTCAAACCTTGGGCTCAGCAAGGCTGAGAACGCCAGCGAGCTACTCTAAACCAAGAAGGCCAGCTTTGATAGGTTGCCATGCTGTCTTTTGCTTGCTCCCTCATGTGACCCAACATGGACTGTGCACCTCTTATATTTCCACAATCTGCAAAATCCCACCCTCCGCCAAAAGCCTCTCGTCCTTGTGTAAGGAGGGCACTGGCTCCAGTGTCAAGATTTGGTGGCTTCCCGCTCTTAAAAAGTTCTCACACTGGCTGCAAAGGTTACGTGAGCCCGAGATCTTCAGCTTTTAATCTTGCTGTGGAGCTCGGTGGGTTGGTGTGAGAGTAAGTAACACTCTGAGACTTATTTCTCAGGCCCTGTTTCTTCACAGTCCATGCTCCTCCCCTTTCTGCTTGTGGCGAGTGCTGTGCTGGAATACAGTGAGAAGTCTCCACTGAGGGGCAAATAAAAGCCACTTGGGAATACTTTTAGGACAGTGGGGACCGATCTCTTCTTCCAGCCTATGTCAAATCTAGACTTGCAGATTAGTAAAATGACTATCTCCCTGCCTAGGGCCTCCACCCCGTTGGCAAGTCCTCTCTGAACAAGTGAGATGCCAAAGCAGCTAGACAGGACTCAGGTGTACCACCGGTACCCTTCCTTCTGAGGCCGAGAGATGTTTTTCCTGTCCACTACACTAGCATGGAGGCCAGTGGGGATAAGACTTGTCAGAGCGGTGTCTGCCCTGGGGCTGGTTCTTGAGAAAAGCTTGTGGGTGAGCTGCAGCAGAGCACATGCTCACAGAAGGTGGGTGCTTGTGGCCTTTCTGGCCCAGGAGAGACTTGGACAAGTCTTCCAGAGAGCCGTGCATTCTCTCTCCTCAGTGACGAGCCACGAGGCCGAAGCTCTGCTCCACTGTTGGTCCACGTGCATAGACCTTTGAGCAGTTGTTTGTTTTTACTTTGCAGATTAATTTTAGAGCTGTGTGAGAAAACGGATTTGTTTTTCTAAAACTAATTGAAGCAGATACTGGTTGAGTCATTGGGAAATGAACCATCTTTCTGTTCAAAACATTAATCATATGTTCAAGGGATGTATTTACCACTGAAAACAGCTTAGAGTGTCTGAATCAGAATGGAAGTTTGGGGCCATTAATACACAAATACTTTTGTGCAAACCCGTGTGCACATTTGCTTTTAAATGATTTTAAAGATAAATGCTTAGAAGGTAGATTTATAGCTTCTCTCATTAATGTGGATAAGGTGTTTTCCTACTCCTCCACTAGGAGGTCAGAGGTCATTCCTTGCTCTAATTACCTACTGAATTAATTTTATAAAAGAAACGATTTCTTTTGAAAGCTGTTGTTATAACCCTTTTTCTGTACACAAATTCAAGTAGGAAATGTGAGGTAATATTGTCAGGAAACTAGCCCCGCCCCCTCCCTCCCATTTTAGCACATGGAGCTGGCTATCATTATTCAAGTCAAAGCCATCCACTGTCCTGGGAAAGTGACTGAAAGGCCTTAGCTTGCCTGCACTCATCTCCCCAAGGATGTGAACTCGTGGCCTGGTTTGCTTTCCTCCTCTTCTCTTCAGGGAAGTGTTAAGTTCCATGTTAACAGCTCCTTTTTAGTCCCATAGGGCTAATGACGCAGGTGAGAGGAAGGTGGAAGGCCAGCACCCCACTGCTGGACCACGAGGAAGTGTGTACTTGCAAAGAAGGGGCAGTGGGCAGGGTATAGTGGAACGTGCCCATAATCCCTGTCCCCAAGAGGCTGAAGTGGAAGGATTGCTGTGAAATTGAGGCCAGCCTGGGCTACATAGTAAGTTCGGGGGCATAAAGCACCACAGAGTAAAACGAGAAAACTGAAGTGAGAGGAGGCACACAGGTGAAAGTGTAAGCGCGAACATTTGATTGATTGGAGAGTGGAGAGGTGACTTCATGAGTGAAGCGCTTGCTGCTCTTCCACAGGGCCATGGGGTTCCCAGCACCCACACTGGGTGGCTTACAACTGGGTAATTTCCGTTCCATGGGTTCAGACACCCTTTTCTAGCCTTTGTGGGCACCTGTATGCACATGGTATACATATAGACAAGCAGGCACACACACACACACACACACATAAAATAGCAATAAGTTGGATTTTTAAGGAAAGATTACTTGTAGGGGCCAGAAAGATGTCTCAGTAATTTCCTTGCTGCACATGCGTGAAGACCCGATACTGTATTCCAGCACCCACCTGCCTGAAATTTCAATGCTGGGGAAGCAGAGACGAGAATCAGTGAGTACCACATTAAGTGGACGCCTGCCTCATAAAATGAGGTTGGAGGCTGGGGAGATGGTTTATTGGGTAAAAGAGTTTTGTAGGTTAAAATGTCTGTCACCCAAGTGTGAGAACCTGAGTTTGAATCCCCAGAACCCACCTAAAAGCCAGGCACCATGGTGTAAGTGGATGTTACCACGTCCCTCTGGGCCAGCTAACCCTGCACGTGCAGCAACAGAGAAGGGACAACAGGAAAAGGCCAGGACCAACATCCAAGATTGTCCTCTGACCTCACCACATGCCTGTGCCTGCAGCACACATGGTGCAGTGTGTGCGTGTGGTAGGTGTGTGCCCCCAGCAGGCATTTATTAGCGCTTCCTGTGCAATCATTTGCAGCAAGTCCTTGACAGCGCCCAAACCTCTTGATGACTGATGCCCTCAAGCAGGACATGTGATGATTCTCCGGAGAGATGGGGTCTGTTGTTCCGTGTGGTGAGTTTAGTGTGCTTTAGAATTCTAATACAAGTTCTAGCCATTCTTGGTTATCCCCAAGAAGAAGTGTTCAAAGTATAATCACTTTGTTTTGAAAACTTATAAATATGCAGGTATTTGCCAATCAGTGATGTGTAGCTGAGACCCTTTGGAAAGAGGGTGCTTAGCTATATCTCACTGGCAGAGCATTTGCCTAACTTGCGCAAGCCACTGACTGGGCTTGGTCTGTATCACGCATGCGTGTCTATACACAGACAAAGAGGATAATTCCATTTGCTACTTGGAGGAGTGAAAGCCTTTGAGTGTAAATGTAGGGCTGCTTCTTGAAAAGCACACTGTATTGTATCACTATTTCATCTAGTTTGGATTTCTTCTTTACAGTAAGACAAGAACATATACTAACATATTTCTAGGCTTTGGTTTGCTTATTTTTTCCTTATATTCTCATTTCCTCACATCTATTTGGACAGGTATATTTAGCCAAGTCTTCCCAAAGCATGTGGTGTATTTTATTGAAGTATTAAATGCTTTTTGAAATCCCATTTTCTTCTCTCCTATGTGAGTTAGGCCAACTGAACTAGTTGTTTCCATCGTTAGTTGAGCCTCTGAGACAAGTGAACCGAAGGAAAAGGTCTATAGGCCATTTAACTAATGTTTTGCACATGCCACAGAAACAAGGAAGTATCCCAAAGAAGAGTTCGATCTAAGGACTTATGTCCCGTTTGAACAAAGGGCGGTAAGTCGTGGAGAAGGTGACACAAGGGAAAGGTGAGCTTCTGGGGTGGTGGCAGCCATGTGCAGAGTGAGGATGCTGTGAGAAGGCTGGTTTGTGCACACTTGCCTAGGTCCCATCTCTCCAGTGATACCTGTTGCTTCTTGGTACCGAAAGGGCAGGGCACACTAGGAATATTCCCTGCATGGACTTAGAGGGCAGCGCCATATTCTGATCCCTGTCAGACACTCACGAAAGACCTTGCCCAGCACAGATGGCGTACCAGTCCTGACTGCCGACCACCTCCACCTGCTCAGGGCAGCGGGCTCTAGGGGAGTGTTTCTCCCTGCTGAGTGTATTCTAGTGTCTTCAGGGATACTCAGGACACTGGGCAGTGCTTTCCCAGTGGTCCAACTTGTTGCTGGTCAGAAACTGACCAGATGTGAAGTTTAAAAAAATTATATTATTTATGTGCATGGGTATTTGCCTGCATTTATGTATGAGTACCATGTGTATGCCTGGTGTGATCCAAGGCTGAAAGAGGAAATTGAATCCCCGGGAAGTGGAATTTACAGATAGTTGTGAGCTACTATGTGGGTGCTGGGAGTCAAACCTGGGTTCTCTAAAAGAACAACCAGTGCTCTTGACTGCTGGGTCAGGCAATTGTTTACTACAACCATTATTAACATGTGTCTTAAAGGACTTTTCTGTGTTGCTACTCCAAATATTGCTTAACTTCATATAAATTGAATGTCATAGTGACAGAAGTTGCTAGACCAGTGTAGGAAATACCTTGCACACTCTTTACCCAGATTGCCTAGTTCATATCTTGCCTTGTTTTATTCTCCTGCCTTTTCTTATGTCCGAGGTTGTATGTAATTATGTACACGTGTGCAGGCACATTTCTTCAGCTATCTGTGACTTGGCAACTTGCGCTGTAAACAGCGGGCCCATAATTGAGGAATTTGATGTTGCCATGCGGTCTGAGAAGGCTGTCAGGGTCGTGACTGCCTATTCTTAAAGGACATTTTACTCCACTTCACAATATTTGCCAGGGAGGCAGAAAACAGCATCCCACAGTTTGAATTTTAAAATGGCAAAAACTTTGACTATTTGGGTTTTTTTTTTTTTTTCCCTGTTCTTCACCCTATACTTCTCAACTGTTTTCCCGTTGGTGGTTGGCAGTTCTGGATGTGGTCGCAGGCATGTGCGCCCCGTCCTCGGGAGCCAGTCATCTCTATCTCTTCCATGGGCTCGAGTGGGGTGGGGGTGGGGGGTGGGAATGGGCAAAGTGAACTTCCCTTACCTATGGTATTTTCTTGATGCTTTATTATTTGCTTGCAGAACATGAGAGCTGAACACCTGTCCTCGATCCCAGTTGAGTCTTGTGTCTTCCCATTTTTTTGTCTGCCATCTGCAGCACGTGCTGCAGCAGTCCTTCAGTGGCATTCTGTCTCAGGGTGGGGTGACTGCGTGCTACTCTGGCCATTGTGCTTCCAGCTCAGACTGCCTTCCTGTTTCAGGACTGTTTGTTGCATTCAGACAAGCCCTGCCCTCCCACGAGGAAGGAACCACCAGGGTACAGTAGTTGGTGCCCTGACTTCACAGTGGACAGCCTAAGAAAAACATTTCTTCCCCCCAGAGCTCCAAGGGGACAACTAACCTTTCCTAAATTGTCTGACCTAGCAGGGGGCTAGAGAGGTTTCCGAGGGAATTTGGAGCTAGAAACAGGACAAACCTGAACTGTAGCAGTGAATAGTCTTGACACAATTAAAATCACCAAGTGTGTTTTGGTGGGAACCAGCTCCCACTTTATTTACCCCAGGGACTCTTGAGTAGTGAGGTCCTCAGTAAGGACCTAAATAAGAGATTTAGATAGAGGAGAGAGACAGTTAGAAACACAGGATAGCCTCAGGACGGCATAGGTCAAAACCCACTAACCCCGTCTGTCTCTTCTAAAGGGCTTTAAAAGGAATGCCAAGGTGTGGAACAAAAGAGCTCCCCTCAGCACAGCCAAGTGCAGACCATCCCAAACACCTGGTGACCTTGCATGTGGTCAAGCCATCCCCTAATGTGGCCCTGCTGTGTAAAGCAAGCTCAGATCTTTTCACTAGGAAGCTTTTGTGGGCTCCCACAGCATTTATATATAGTATTTTGCAAGGGGCAAGATTAGCATGAGATTAAAAATTAATCATTTGAGTAATGCTTTCAAGTTACGTCGTATTTCAGTGTTAGCTGACTCACACAGCCTAGTCCTCCCAGTATGGCTGTGGTCTGAACTCTGCTCCTGGTCGACCGTGCCCTGTCCATTCATTCACTGTATGTGGATCCCTATTGACTGTTCTTGTCCCATCTGTGGAGGATATACTCTGCCTTTATTTCCTTCCTGTGTGTAACCTTACATTCACTGGCCTTATTCATAAAGAAAGGGATTTAAATGTAGTGTCAGTGATCCCTGGAAAGAGGATGCTGGAGAGTAAATGTTGTTGTAGGTATTTTACTCTTTTGGGGGCCCGCCATCCAGTTCCCAATTAAATCACACACAGGGTCTTATTCTTACTTAGGAATGCCCAGCCTTAGCTTGGTTTAGTTTCTAGCCAGCTTTCCTTAACTTATCCCATCTACCTTTTGCCTCTGGGCTTTTCCCATTCTCGTACTTCTGTATCTTACTCCATGGCTTGCTGTGTGTGTAGCTGGGTGGCTGGCCCCTGGAGTCCTCCTCCTCTTCTGGCTGTTAGATCCTTCTCCTTTCCTCCCAGATTTCTCCCTCTCTATCTTCTTTGCCTGCCAGCCCCACCTATCCTTTCTCCTACTTTGCTATTGGCTAGTGCTTTATTAGACCATCAGGTGTTTTACACAGGCACAGTAACACAGCTTCACAGAGTTAAACAAATGCAACATAAACAAAAGTAACACGCCTTAAAATAATATTCTACTCATTTCCCTCTTTTTGTCTAAATAAAAAGGTTTTAACTTAAACATAGTAAGACTATATACAATAACAATTATCAAGTAAGGATTACATTCACAATTTTCTGTCCATTTGTAGTTAGCATATTCAGAGAATATAATGCATTATCTATCCTATCTTAGTGAATCTAAAATTTTACATCTAATTTACTTTCTATTATAATTAAGAAAAATTGCAACTATAACTATTTAGTCTTTAACTCCATCAAAGACCCAGAAGGATGTATGTCATAGTACCTAACAACAGAGACATTTGGTTGCCTGAACAGTCATCCAAAGTTCCTCTGCAATGTTGGGGCATCCATCTTCAGCCTGCAGGCCTAGAGTATCTGGCAGACTTTTCTATGAAGCAGAAATTTTGGACTGTCCTGCCTTGTGGCAAAGTTCATTAGTCACTTTCCTCTGTGCCCTGAAGAATGTCTGGCAGACTCTTCGGCAAAGTAGGACTGTGCTTCCTTACTTTGGCATAATCAACAGTTCTTTTTCCTGTGTCCTGCATGTCCAGTCTGCATAGCATATTGTCAGCAGTCAAAGGCAAGAACAGTTTCTTTGCCCAGTGGCTAACCTTGCCATAATGAAAGCAAACTCCACAAGGAGTTTCTTCAATCCCCATCGTCTGTGAAGTAAATTGGTGCTTCCAGGAGCAGATGTCTCATTGTCATGAAAAGCTTTATGTTAACAAAACATTTTAAATGTCATATTTTGTAGGTCTTTGAAAGGTTTGAAGACCATCTATCTACCTAAACTATATCTCTATAATCTGGAAAGTATACCTAACATCTACAAATTATTATAAATGACTAACTACTAACCTATGTTTTTTGACTATCCAAAAATAGCTTATAATAGTTTTCAAAAACTAGAACTTTACCTTATATTTTTAAATGAACTACATAGGTACAGTACCTTCAACAAGAGTAGAAACATATATATAGTATGTTGTAACAAAAATAACCTTAGATTTTTATCAGTATATAAAAATCCTTTAAACAAGAGTAGGAACATATATAGTGTAACAAAAATAACTAAATATGTATCGATATTTTATATTTCTTTAAATGATAATAAACATCCATAACCCACCAGATAACCAAAAAACATCCACACCCCCAACTCTTGGGAAAGTGGGCATAGTTTTCTCTATACTTCTTTTTGTTGCCTGTGGACGAATTATCTTTAGGGTCCCAAAGAGAAAATTTGAGATAATGACCAAGTCATGGGCAGACCAGCAATAATCTTTGTTGATAGATACCACCTGTCAGTTTCAGGAGGTCTTGCCTGATCAAACCTGCTCCATATTAATACTGAAGGAATCCACAGTTTCTCTTCTCCTGTGGGAACAAAACTCCAAAGCATTTTTGTTTTCATTTCACAAATACATTTTTTGACTTTTTAAAAGTTAAAGCATTCCTAAAGTATATAGGCTGATTTATTTCAACAGTCCTTTTAATTTTAGTCTCTTTTACAGCTGTCCTTTGCTATTCGACGTGAAAAAATTTAAAATCAACACAGTAACATACAGGATCCTGACTACCTGTGTATTTCCCATCTTATGTGCCTTTTTTCTTTATTCTCTCTTTAAAGACTATTTTATAACCTTTTTTTAATGACTATACCTTTTTCCTTTTTTTAAGCCTACACACATTGTTAAACATATTGTAACCTGTTTAGAGATTTTCCCATCTGGATCTCTTGTCTTTTTTGACGGCATGAACAAACTTTAGACTGCTAATATACACCTGGATCCTCTGAGCACGCTGCCCTCTGCTGGCTCCACCCACTTCTCGGTCTGAGAGCCAAGCATGAAACTCACAGCCTGTCAGAGTTTATCTGACCGGAAAATGCTTTCAACCTTCCTAAACTTCTAGAATGCCGGTGCTTGCGCTGTGGCAGGCGGTTTTTACTTAGTTTTTTGTTCCTGCTTAATGTACTAGCTGCTCAAGGACTTACTGACAGGCAGAAGCTGTCTGGCTGAAGCTCTTAAAGGAGCTGTATGCCACCGCCCAACCTACCCCCCCACACCCCCACACCCCACCCTCCCCCCACCCCACACCCCTCCCCGCTAGCAAAAGGCATATGAGTCCCAAGAAGGTCACCACAAGCTGAGCTATGGGGATTCCTGGGTATGTCACAAGTGATAACAAGAACAGAGGGTTCCTGCAAATTGAGTCAGAGGGAGGGGCTCTTATGCTAGCCAGAGCAAAAGTGGGTTTGCTCATGCCAGCGTGTGCCTGGTTTATATTGGTACCAACGATGTCAAGCACCTTCCTCGTACGCTTGGCTCCAAAGTCTGTTCATAAGGCCTTACACACCACTATTGAGGGTTTGTTTCTGATGTACTGGGGACGGTGTGGAAAGCAGACCAGAGTTAGTTAACTGGTTAATTAGTTAACCATCAAGCCAGTTAAACCTCAAGGTGGCTGCTGTCAGGGTGAAGTTGCATCCCTACAGAAAAGCCTCGGAGAAAGATCCAGAAGGATGAATAAATCTCTCAGCACTTAAGGTTATGGGAATGGGAAGGCAACACGGTAAACAGTTTAACAATTTGAGATTCTCCTACATTGTTTAGTCCAATTGCTTACACATAATAGTAGTGCTTAGCAGATGTTTCTAGGTGCATGAATAAGTTGTAGGAATTTTATCTCTGCTGCTTCTGTCATTGCTGCCTGTCTTGTGAGAAGATGCATGGGGGGTGATTTGCCAGGTGGCTGGAGGCATCACAACAAGGCAGCAAGAGGCAGGGTGAGGGTCTGTGCACACAGACACCCGCACATCAGTGCCAGTGAATCACATTGCCTTCTGCAAACATACCTAGGCTGCAGCCTGCTGGGTCCTGTGTAGACCCCACTAGAGTTAATTGTAGTTATTTCTACAATGAGCTTCAGCCCCTCAACTTGATTTTAGAAAAGGAGATAACCCAGTATGCTCTGGCTGTTTCCTCCTGCTTACCCTCTGATGCCTTCTTTGACTTTTCTCTTCTTGAGTTGCCTTCTGTCCCTTGTCATCTGCCTCCCAACTGGGGACGCTCCTGCTGTGACTGTTGAGCTTGCATCTAGTGTCCTAATGCTGACCCTTGTGAGTGTTCTCACACTTTCCTGTCCTCCCCCAAACCTCTTACCTGCTCCTCTCATGGCCCGCTGGAGCAGAGTACTCCTCCCACAGTGCTCCAAGGATGCCACTTCCTCACCAAAGCCTGCCTTGTGGTACCTGTCCCCTCCTCATGACTGTTGGTCTTGTATTCCACCTTTACTCAGAGTCAGGCTGTCATGTCAGAGCCTCATTCTCACTCCTCGCTGCCTGTCCCCTAAGATGTGGCCCCTAAGGGGAGCCAACCTCTTCACCCACTAGTAACTGTGCACGGTGCGCTTGCAGCTTGCCAAGCTCATCACAGCAAGACCTGTCATCGTTGCACCATTGGTGATGGGCTGCCCTGTTACTGTGAGACACCGGTGCTACAGCTGAAAGTCGTACCGTTTGTGTCTGAACCTCCTCCCGAGGAGGAGATTGTCCACCCTAAGGGTGACAGTGTCTTCTTTTTTCAGAAGTAAAAACTAGGTTTTAAGATGAATGTCACTTAACTAGTCCCTGCTCCTGTCCATTAGCAAGTGTCCTGTTCCCTCGGCCCCTTGGCTTCAAGTTTCTACCTGGAATTCTTCTCTGCATTTCTGGAAACATGCCCACCGTTGCTGGCTGGCTCTTTTCCTTTGACATTCTGCAGTCTGGGTGTTGCCTTGACTGCTCTGCAGATGCTCAGCATCAAGATTTTGAATCTTCAGCTTAGGTCCACCAGAGCCTATATTCCCAGCCACGCTTAATGTGCTTTATCACATTTGCAGTTTTCAACTACATTGCCAAACACAGTGCTTTTTGCATTATGTGGTACTAAATTCACAGTTCATTGGTGTTATATCAGGTCACATGGTTTGACATAGTGCCTTGGACTCTTCCTGTCCCAAAAGAGAAGCTCGGTCCCCAGGACTCAGTAAGGCCCTGTCTGTCCACCACACACAGCCTCTGGAAGCCCCCTTTGACTCTCTGTGTCTGAGTTTACTCTTCAGTTCCTCTAAAAAGTGCCCTTTTGCAACTGGCTTATTTCACTCAGCATGATGTCCTCAAGGCACAGCCATATCCTGGTGTGTGTCCATGTCCTTGTTAAGCTGAATGCCCCACTGTTACAGCCCTGCCTTCTTTCTCCTTTGGTCACCCATAGTCCCTTGAGTTTCTGCCTTCTAGCAGTTGGAAATGTCACTGCTGGATACAGGGGTCGAGAAACATTCCTGCAAGTCCCTGCTTTTGCTTCTTCTGGATAAATAGCAGAAGCAGAATTGCTGATTTTATGGAAGTTTGGGGTCCTCTCCCGACTGGTTTCCTTATCAGCTGTACCATCTTAGGGGGCTCCTGTTTCTCCACATCCTCACCACCTCTGTCTTTTACCTCCCTAGCTGTTTCTCCTCCACTGGCATGTGAGCTGTCCCCCTACCTGTTAGTGTAACAGTCCTTAAGACGCGGCTTGCTACGGCATGCGTACACAGAGTGGCTGCCGGGTGCACTGGACCTTGAAAAGACACTAACAGCATCCATTGGTAGCCAAGCCATCCGTGAGGCGTTCTGTTTGCCCCAGGTCACCCACAACCTTGCCTTAAGTAGTGGGGAACCTCTTTCTAATTATACATCCCTTATTACTGGAGTGGGGAGAGGCTGGCCCTGAACTTGTAGTCCTTCTGCCTTGCCTCCAGTGTGCTGGGATTGCAGCCATGCCTCCCCTCCCACATTTGCATATGTATTTTAAATGAAGTTCATAAAAATTTTACAGCTGTCCCCAATGTACCAGGGACTCGATAACAGGACAAATCAAGATTGCTTATTGTTCTACTCCCTGCTACAGGAGCCACACAGGTATGAAGGTGAACGAAGTGTTTTCTTTCACAGTTCAACGTGTTTTATTTACCCGATTTTGAAAATTAACACTGTATTATTTTATGTGGGCAAAGTCTAGGTAAAAGAGTCATTGAACTTCAACAAGTGGAATTATATGGAGCCACCCATCTGACCGTGAGCCATCTTACCATCTCCTGCCACTGGTGCCCTTGAGGAGAGACTGTGGTCCTAGCAGAGCTCAGGCCTTCCTCTTGCTCCTGTTCATGGTGGCTCTGACCTTGTGCTTGGGCTATATATATCGACTTGGGTTTAGCTCACCTTTAGGCTCTTTGTGGCTTTTCAATTTCAAATTGATCGTGTTGCATGCCAGACACTGACAGGAGAGTTTCCAGAAGCCCTGAGTCCCTCCAGTGCAGACACCAGCTACCGTGTGCCCACTCTGTTGTGTGCTGAATTCACATCTCGGAAGCCATGCCCCTGCTTCTACAAGTTCCCAGTGTTTAGCACACCGGCAGTGTCTTTTGAACACAGGGCCCCGCTCAGTGGCTGCGTAGTTGACACATCCACACTGTGCTGACAGAAGCCATCCCTCAGTAGTACTAAAAGTAAAAGTCTACAGTTGTGGGCAGCATTCCTTAAGGCAGCATGCTGGACCATTGTTGAGGAGATTGTCATGAATGAACTGTGAACAGATCCACGCTTCACAGACTGGTGACATCCAATGAGATAAACTAGCTCTATAAAATGTAACTACCCCAATGCAGTAAGTGCCCATCTTCCCCAGTGACACAGGTCTGACTACCCTCTTTTAAGGCCATAAATAGGCTCCATGCTGCATTCAGAGTAGAAATGTTAAGAAACATAAAGCTTACCTCCAAAGGATTCGATACCTCACTTTTGTTGTTTTTTTCCTGAGCTTACACATGGGATTACTTAACATCTTCCATTCATCATGTCTCCTCCTCTGTGCATGCTGGGAAGGCAGTGCTATATAATCAGGTTTATTTATTATCCGGTCCATTTCTCACTATGTTATCTAAGTTACTGTGTGTAATTTTTAAAAGTGTGTGTGTGTGTGTGTGTGTGTGTGTGTGTGTGTGTGTGTGTGTGTATGGATGGGTAACCATGGAAGCCAGAAGGAGACATCAGATCCCCTGGAGATGGAGATAAGGTGTTGTGAGCCCCTCCTGTGGCCTCCGTAAAAAGGCCAATCTGGTTGTCCCCGTTCCCTAGCATGTTCTGAACTAAAAACCTGACCTATGCTATAGTAGCTAGTATGTGGGCACCCACAGAAGTTTCCTCGTGAGATCTGAGTTTGCCTGACCCAGCATAGCTGCATGGGGATAATTTGACCATGTGTGTGGTCACCAGGTGATTGGGGGGTCTGCACTTAGCTGTGCTGGGGGAGGTATTTTGTCCCTTCCCGTGATGTTCCTTTAAAAGCCCTTTGGCAGACACAGTCGGGGCCCTATGGATAAGGACCCAGGCCCTCCCTAGGCTATTCTGTGTTTCTCTGTCTCTCTCTCTCCAGCTATATTTCTATCTAATATTTCCTGTTGCTCCTGCTCAAGAGTACCATGGGGGGAAGTGGGGGTGGCATGGCCCCCCACGATAGTAGGCCAAGTAGCATAGGATTAAAATGGTTGTATATTGCAGACTCATTGACACTGGCAAAGGAAGCTGGCAAGTACTCTTAGCTCCCCACTAAACTAGTGAGAATGTTAGACCCCCAAAATAGACCATGCTGAACTAGAGGAACAGCTCGGTTAGCCCACCTGTCAGGGTCAAGCTTGAAGAAGCTTGAACGTTCAGACAGACACCATTCTTACAGAGCTGGCCTCCGTTCCCTTGAGGTACACCTGTACTGTAGTGCAGACCGCTTGCAGTTTTAGAAATATTGTGTCACCAGAGAGGCCACACTTTTTCTGAGGTCGTATGGTTAATACTTTAGCGGATTGACCAACGTGTTTAGAAGAAGTGTGTGAGAAACTATGTGTGAGAAGCTGTGTTATTTTGTAGTAATAAAGGGGAGTCTGCTGTGAAGTTTGCTTTTAAGTATTAGGCCGGCTAGGCAGTCTATTCCATGTGAGTGAGACGCTGCACTGGGTAATTGGTCTATTCCATCTGAGGGAGAATCAAAGGGTCCCTGTAGAAATTCCCCAGAACTGCTGCTTAGGCGTCAGATACCTTTTAGTTTAGATCTCATGTCTTTGTGTTGTGGTTTAGATACAGCTTGTCTGTTTCCTAAAGTCTTGGTCGGCTAGAAGCGTAGCTTTCAAAGTGGTGATGTGGAAGGTGGTTAGGTATGGGGGCCACCTCTGAAAGGTGAGGATAGTACTTGTGGTACCCCAGTGAGACCATCATGCTCCTGCCATGGGCTCTTACCAGGGCATCAGACACTTGAACCTGCAGAACTTAGAACTAAGTGACCCTCATTATGAAGTTATCTGCCCTCAGGCACTCATGATAGTAACAGAAATTGGGCTGTTAGAACCTTTTTTAAATTAATGTGTCTGTGTAAGGTTCCTGAGGAAACCAAAAGTGGGTATGGGATTCCCCTGGAGCTGGTGGTTTTGAGCCACCTAAGGTGAGTTTAGGGAGGCCAGTTTCACATCTCTAGAAGAGTAGTGCTCTTCACCACTGAGCCAGCTCTGCAGCCCCTAGAGTCCATTTTTATAGACCAGTTCCATTGTCAGCTGCAGTCCGGTGGAAACTCCTGTGTTGCTATGGCAATTGGAGCCTTGAAAAAAAGACTTAGTCCAGTAAAATCTTAAAATTCTACAGTGAGACAGTATGGTGTATGAGGCGGGTGTCTACGGTTTTAGTTAAGTACTGTATTAGTAATGGGAGGAGTGTGTTTTTGTCTGGTAAGGAACGTGCCTATCCCAAGGATGGGTGCTGTGACTTTTATTGGTTATAACACGCACTATTGCCTGAAACTCTTAATGATCTAGGTAGAGATTATTTTTCGTCTTGCTGGTGCTTGAATGATGTGTCCCTTGATAGCACTGTAACTGGCGTATTTTCTTCTTTGGATGGCACTTCAGCAAAGCGTGGGAATCCTTCCATCTTTGGTATTACCTCTAGAAGTTAAATGCCATTTTGGTTTTGTTGCAATGCTATGAAATATAATGTGAGCATTCTCCACGTGATAGGGAAGAGCAAGCTGTTTAATCACCTGTGCTCCGGGCTGCCTCTGTGTCTGTCCTGTGACCGTGCAATGTGACAGCTGCACAGGCGTCTGGGCAGAGTTCCGAGATTTGAGCCTGTATCTTGTGGACCTAAAGGTGAAGTAGAAAGCTGTTTTCTCCTTTTCCCTGTCATAAACTTTTAAAAATTTAACTGGAACAAAGGACTTCATAGCTAGAGGAAGCTATTCTCAGAGTTTTCTACATTGCCACAGCCTTGTAACAAGCGAAGAAAGGGAACTTAAATAGTCCTTGAGTTCTGGTTTGGTTTGGTTTTATCTAGGGGAAGGGATTTCCCATGCCAAATTTTGGCAACGTTCCCACCAGGTGGTCTAAACATATTTTGTAATATTTCAGAAGACAATTCTGGCCATTTGGAAGGACCATGGCATGTGACCTAATTCTTGCATTCCCCAGTTTTCACAAAGGAATTATCTGGTGCACTTAATAAGCAGTTACACATCGTGTCTTCCTGCTTATGTTGTCTCTGGGCTGCTGTGACAGCCTGGGGTGGCCCCTTTCCACAGTCTTCAGAGCTTTGGTGTCACGGTTTAAACAACCACATCAGAACCACTTCTCTTTGGAGCCTGATGAATGCATTGGGGGCGGGGCGGAGGGCTGGGTTAGTGCGAGCACTGGATGTCACTGTGGTGTCTTCTGCAGAGGGCAGGGGAGGTAGGTGAGCAGGTGATGGCCATGCAGTTGCAGCATAGCATTTTCTTGGTCCATGAAAGAATGGAAAGAAAAGTCCACAAGATCGGTGCATTCAGTGTGGTGTGGCTGTCTTGACTTCTCTGTTGTGATGGACTGTTATCTGGCATTGTGAGCCAAATAAACCTTTCTCCTCTGAAGTGCTTTTACTGTGGACATTGGTCACAGAAACAAGGAAAGGAAATAAGATGGGCACTAAATTTCACAGGGTTTGGCTTTTTAAAATAAATGGAGGAACTGTCAGAAAGAAAGAAAAACTGACTGTCAGGACCTGGCTCTAGCAGTTTTTAAACGGTTAAAATGAATCTCAAAACTGGCTTTCCCTGTTTGGTGCTGAGGAGAGTGAGCAGCTGGAGGCTGGGCAGCCTTTGCCATGGTGACCAGGGTACAGGCACACTTTAAACAGTGTAACTTGGACTCTGGCATCATTAGGGACCTGGTAGACTAAGTGTGTGATTTTAAAGGGACACAAGAAGTATGTAGTGCTGGCTGTGAGGGTGGCATCGTGAGGACCCCTCCTGGCCAATCTCAGCACTTGCCCTTTCCTGGAGGACAGCAGTGTACAGTTGCAGAGGCTTCTCTCGCAGTCGGTGTTAGAAGCAGCACATGTAACTTTCATTTTCATTGGAGCAACTTGTAACCCAGATCTTTGCATGTACACCAAAGGTTTGTGTGTACATAGACAGGGCTTGAGAATCCCTGTGCTCTCACAAAGAGTTAGGATAATGTCTGCACAAGCAGGCAGTTATGCTCTTAAGATGTGCCCTCTTCACCTGACAGGGTTAGGGAAGTGAGTGTATTAGGAGAAAAGCTCTACTAACACATAACTATTTAATACATTTCGCCATAGGCATTGGAAACAAAGTAACTGAAAAAGCTAGTTACTGACCAGCTCTGTCAGCCCCTGCCCTTCCTAAAGTAGGTGCTGCTTTTCATCTGTTTAGCTCAGGCCAGGTCCTTCCCTTCTCCCACATTGTTAGCATCCTGTCTGTCACCTTACCTGTGCCAACAGGGCATCTCTGGTGTTGCCCCTTTTCAATGGCGTTTCATCTGGTCACTGAAGGCTCTGCTGTAGATGTGAATTGTGACTGGCTGTCTTGCTTTAGGCTCCCAACGGCCTGAAACACTGGAGATCTACAGTGTGGTCTGTGGAACCTGGGGCTGGCCAGTCTTGCTTCGGTGACACACTTCTCCACCTGAAATTGGCCGCTTTCTCTCTCTCACAGGATTTGTGCATGTGTTCCCATTTCTTCTTTTGTAGTCTGGTTGACTCCATGTACTCCTGATCTCAGCCTGTCTGGCACTTGTGGAAGCCCCTCTGGTTTCCACCAGCCTCCTGTCCTCTGCCACATAAACTGGGAAGCTTCACAGCATCTCTGTTTATTTGTCTGTTACAGGACACTAAGAACCTCATATGCTAATTCAGCCCTGAGTGGGGTCAGCAGTGGGACAGTGACAGCGGTGATTCCCTGCATAGGGACAGTAAGCTGGCACTAATTTTCTTGACTTGCTCTTCCTGCCAGCTTAATTTATTTGAGCAGACTTCATGGTTTTGCTTCTGTGTTCTAGCCAGAAGGTCATGAGTGAAGAATGGATGAATGGATTGCACGCAGTGACCACTGTAGTGTGCTTTTTTTCAGGTCCCACATGGTCCCACAGCTGCTTGTAAAATAATCATTCAGAGGCTTAATATTATTCACAAACTGTATGGCCTATAGCAGGCCTCTTGCTAGCTATCTCTTGTATCTTAAATTAACCCATTTCTATTCATCTGTGTTTTGTCACATGTTCCATGGCTTTACTGATCTGCTGGCATCTTGCTGCTCCTTCCACGGTGGCTAGTGTTTCTCCAGACTCTGCCTTTCTCTTTCCATTGGATTTCCTGCCTGCCTCTAAGCTGCCTTGCCATAGGTCAAAGCAGCTTACTTACTAACCAATGGGAACAACATATATTTGCGTACAGAAAGACATCCCCAGCAGACCACTTTAGACTGTCCGTAGATATCTGTGTGGAAAGGTAATTTGATTGGATAGTGTGGTTGAGTAGTGTTCAGAGACCATTTCCAAAGCCATTTCATTATGTTTGTAGGGAGCAGGAAGAGGCTGCATGGAGCTCTGCTGATTATAGGTCTCTTGGCAGCTACTCCCTAGAGGAGAGGAGGTGCTATTGGCAGGACATTGCCTATACCTACTTCACCCCTAGATAGAGAAGGGGGGCAGCCATGTGTCTGCCTGCTCCCAGGTAAAGAGAGAGAAAAGCAGACACATGGAAGGAACAACCTTGGGGAAAGGGCAGGAAGGTTTAGTTTTCCCCAATACAACATCTGGAGCCTTATACCCAGGAGAGGAGCAGCTGCCATTATCAGGTTAGCATGAGACAAGTAAGATAGGGAGGCCAGATCCTAGGGCTTCCTAAGGTCACCCTGATGGAGTAAGCCTTGAAGTGTGTGGGCGGGGAGGTGGGAACCACAAGGAAAAGAACCTCACCAGACATACAACTCAATAGATGCAAAGATCTGAGATGGTATGTTTCAGTACAGCCAGGCCCAATCCTGTGTGAATGGGAAGTAGGGTGGGGCGGCCAAGTCTAGTCTTCATTTTCTCATTCTCAGACCTCTCTCCATCCTGTCCAGTTCCTGGTGCTGCAGATATCACAGCAGCTGGGGTGTGTGTCTCTAGGGTAGAACACATACCTGGTGTGTTAGCCCCTGTGTTCTTGTGTGTGTGTGTGTGTGTGTGTGTGTGTGTGTGTGTGTGTGTGTGTGTAACTTTGTTCTGCAAGTGTGAACTTAGTTTCATGACTCTTTAAGTCCTAGATGTAGTGGGTAGCTAGCTGTACCAGGTATGACCTTGAAGTACTTTCCCCGGGGTGTGGCTGCTGGGGACCCTTAAGACATGGAATGCATGTACACAGCTCATGAGACTCTTAATCTTAGGGTCATGGGTTTGAGCCCCATGTTGGGTGTCAGATAATGGGAGAAATCCATGGAGTCTACTTTAAGGGCAAAGGAATTTATTAGGAAAGAAAACCCACTAGACAAAAGAGGAGCTGCCAGGTATGTGCATCCTAGGTCTTAAGGGTCCCCAGCAGCCACACCCCAGGAGCAGGTACTTCAGGGTCCTAGGCAGGTTGTAGTGGTTACCTGCTGCTTCACTAGCTTCAAGGTCATAGCTGGAACAGCTACCCACTTCATCTACATTCATGATTTTTTTTTTTTTTTTTAGTATTAGTTTTTGGAGACCTATATTATAGAAATGAAACAACTCTTTCCCAAAGTTTAGTGTGATATAAAATGAGAGATTATTCTTTGGGAGGAGAAGCTGTGAGTGAGCCTTTGGAATGCAAACAAATGTTTGCTAGCTGCTAGACCTACCTGCTTTTGGGCTGAAAGTTGGTGGGCTGAAAGTAGCTTGAAAGTTGGGCTGACCAGAGTTCTTAAATGTTCAGATTGAGTGTTTTCAATGAAAATGTCTTCTATGAAAATACGTATCTTATGTCGGCTTTTTATATCTCACAGTCAAAGATAGAAATGCCTCAGAATTGTTGATTTAAAAACAAAAAAACTTAATCAAAGGTCCTGTGCTGCCCCAGTGAGGTATTTTGATGTGTCTTTGTGACACATCAGATACTTGGGGTTTCCTAGGGTGCTGGGTCTACATCTTGAAAGATGAGTACCTACCTGTTACTGTGAAGAGATGGCAAGTGTTGATTTTGGTTTGTTTTTACATCTCTGTGTGCACAAAAAGTACTTGAAGCAGTACTGTGAATGAAAAGATTGTTGGAAGGGACACATGCCGTGCGGGAACTCTGAGGACAGATACAATGTGGGAAAAGGACAGATTTATGGACACGTTGGGGAGTGGAGGTTATGGTTTCAGTTTATAGAAAAACAACTGATTCAGTGTTCATGCTAATGAGATTAGAGTTCATATTTGAATATTACATATTCATATTGTTTTTTTAATTACCTAAAATTACTATTTGTTTCAATCAAACTCGTTTTAAAGTATCAGATACAGTAGAAAGTATAGCAACCAGGATCCTGGGCTGAGGTGGTGGTTGTTTAGATGAATGAGAAATAGAATAATTCAAAAAGGATTCCACTGTTGAAAGAGGCTGAAGTATGTTTGTAGCAAGGACTCTGTAACCAGCCCTAAGACACATGTGCAAAGTACACATACAGTATCATGTTAGCTTACATATGCATGAGTTACCTACTGAACTGAAGATGGTTCATCCCTAAAGGACAATAATTAAGCATCACTAACTGGTATGTCCTGAGAAATACAGAGGCAACTTACCATTGTGTGAACACTCTAGGGCATACTTACAGACTTGATGCTGTAGGTTCCTCTATGTGATTTCTTGATGGCATCAAGAAATTCAGTAAGAACGAGGAAGAGGATATTATGGCCTACAGAACACTGCAAACACCATTGAAAGTGTGTGGAGCTTTGTGCAGTGGTGCATGTCTGTAATCTCCACACTTGGGAAGCTGGGGTAGGATGAGTTTGGGTTCCCAACCAGCCTGAGCTACTCACCAAGACCCCGTCTTTAGAGTCTATATTAAGGTTTTGATCTTAAATATCCTCCAGAGTGGGATGGATGACTTGGGAGATAGAAGCACTTGTTGCTCTTACACAGGACTGAGGCTTGGTTCTCAGCACCCATATGGTGGTTCACAACCATGTATAACTTCAAATGGAGGGGATCCATTGCTTCCCCCTGACCAGTGCCCACTGCGGTAATGCAGGTTAGGGTGCATTCCATCACTTTGTTGAGCATGCTTCTCAGCTCTAATGGTTGTGCCGGGATTCAGAACATAAAGTAAATGAGACTGGTGCTAGGATTGTGTTGTTGTTGTTGTTTTGTACGAGTTTGGCTTTGGGAAATGCTTTGGCACTCCTCAGTCCAACTACTAAGTAGGCCATTACTAGCTGTCAAATATAATCTTTTTTTTTTTCTTTTTTCTTTTTTGTCACATTGTCACAGTCTGACTAAGAAATGGTTCATCGTTTTTCATCCAATGAAAGAAAGACAATTCAGAATTATTTTCTTAATTTTTTTTTCAGTCCTCTTAGGAGACACTCACTTGTCAAGCCTTCCACCTTTTTAAAATTTGCTCCCAAGTACAGAGCAACTGTTGTCATTTATGGTGAATTCTTTGGCAGCTTCTGGTGTAGCAGTAAGAGGACTGGCCCTGATGATTGCTCCTCATCTTCAAGACTCTGCCCCTTAGTAAAACCCCTTGAGCCACACTGCACTGACTCATCCCTGGGCCAAATCCATCATTCACGTTGCACATCATCTCTACTGCTTTAGGACCCATTTTGAACTCAGATAAGAAAAATTTGTCTAATTTGCTTTTTGTCTAACATCTCTATTGTGTAAAATAAACAAATAAGTCATTAGAAAAAAAAACAAAGCATCAAGTATGCATCAAATGAAGTATAACATAAGCATACTTATTAGGAATGTAATCCAATCACAAATGGCAAGCCTCAGCAATGTGAAAACCACAATTACTTTTGCACTAATTAAATATTAGTATAATTGTGTAGTTCTAGTTGCTGGTCACAAATACTGCAGCATTTATTAGTATATGTTAAGCCAGTCTTGCATTCCCAAGACAGATTAAGTTGTTGGAGGTATGTAATCATTTTTAGTGCTGCTGTATTCAGTTTGCTATGGTTTGTGGAGGGTTTTGGATTTGTGTTCGTAATGAATGATATTTGTAATGGACTGTGGTTTATGAAACGTCTTTGATTTTGGTATCAAAGCAGTGTTAGCCCCATGGGATGAATGTAGAAATACTTCCTTTTTTGTTTCTCCTAAGAGTATTGGAAGGGCTAGTGTTGTCTTTAATGTTTGGAAATCCATGTAATCCTGGCTTTTCTTGGTGGGAAATTTTTTGATTACTAATGTAATCTCTTGTCACAGGTTGTTCTACACTCAGTGTTGGCAGATTGTATCTTCCTTGGAGTGTCCCGTTGTATCAGTTGACTTATTCAGAAGATCAGTGTCCTCACAGTGGCCCTTTCATTCTGCAGGGTTGCTGATGGTGGCCCTCATTCATGCTTTTTTTTTCTCTTGGCCAAGTCTAAATAAAAGTTTGTTAACTTTGTTGAGCTTTCTAAAGAACCAACTTCGTTTTAGTCTTACTTCGTGGATGATTAGGCTAGTAGTTATAACAAAAATTTTCAGGTGGGCTAGTGTGATCCCAGCACCGGGAGGCAGAGGTTGGTTGATAAGTTCCAGGCCAGCCAAATCTGCAGAGTAAGAAGACCCTGTCTCCAAAAAAACAATAAAATGCTTTGTAAATTGTCCTTTGTTAACTGATTTCTGGTTTCATTCACTGAGTTCAGAATTCATGCTCCCCGTGCATGTTCTCAGTCTTTCTGAAGTCTTGTCAGACTTTATGGTCGTGTTCGTTCTCCGCCCTGCAGTCTTTGATGTGCCCTAGGATGGGAGTGTCTTGTTATTTGGGCTGGATTGCTCTGTGGTGCTCTGCTAGGTCTGCTTGGCTTTGATTACACTAATCTTCTGTCTGACTGTGTTCCTTCCTTCTGATGTGTCCATATTGAAATTTTCAGTTACCTGAATTGGGTTATCTGCTTTCTTGTTTCATTCATGTGTCTGGTTTTACTCCATTTTAGGACTCTGTTGTTACTTGGACATGTGACTTTGTGTATTACCCTTTGGTTACGGAATGTACTCTTACCTCCCCTTCCCACCTATATTTGTTTATTTTTAAGTTCTGGGAATTAAACCCAGAGCATCACATATGCCTAGGCAAGAGTTCTAGCTAAGACACACACACGTCTCTCTTTTCTCCCTCTAGTAACAATTTTTCTTGTACTCCTACTTTCCGGCACATGGTGTATACGGAGGCCTGAGATGGATGTCAAGTGTCGTCCTGGGTCACCCTTCACCTTATATACTGAGGCAGGGTCTCTGAACCTGGAACTTACTTTTGCAGCTGTCTGGCTAGCCAGCTTTCTCTCAAGATGCCATCTCTGCCTTGGAATTACAAGCAGACTGCCACACTGCCTGGGTTTTAAGTGGGTACAGGGATCTGCACTGCTGTGTCCTGGTACAACAGCAAGCATTTTCCTTGCTGAGCCTCCTCCCCAGCCTTTTGTTTTATTCTGACACTGATTTAGCAATTCCAACTCCAGTCTGGTTCTTACTTCATCTTTTGTCATTGTTCTGTTTACAGCTTATACTCGTATCATGCTTTTTCATTCCTTTTATCAATCTCTTGACATTTAAATGGAGTATCTGCTGTTTCGTTACACTGAAAAGTAGGTTCATTATGCACTGACACATGGCAGTGTTCAGTCAATGATGAGCCCACATGCATTACAATGGCTCCATCAATTATAATAGATCAAAAATTCCCATTGCTTATTATGAATCTGAGTTTTAAGATAGGGGTCTTTTAAAAGTTTCTTTTTGTTGGTGTGACAAACACTATGACCAAAAACCACACGACGGAAGAATGGCTCACAAGTCACAGTACGTCCTTGAAGAAAGTCAGGCCAGGAACTCAAGAAGGCATGCTTGCTATTTATTCTGCACGACATTTCTACTTTCAGTCAGGAAACTGCAGCAGCCTGGACCACTACGTGCTAGCAGACCCATGAACACTTAGCTTTCTTCTCCCGCCCAAAACCACTTGCTTGGGGAATGGTACTGCCCACAGTGGGCTGGTCTCTCCCATGTCAATTAACAATTGAAATAATTCCCCAACAGATACCCCATAGTCTAGTCTAATATGGACAATCCTTCAATTGAGACTCAGGTTGACAGTTAACTAGTTGACTGACTAGACGGGATCATTACAAATAGGTTTTATTTTTATCTAGATATAGAAACATTTAAAAATTGTTGATTATAATCTAAAGATTAATTTACAGATTAAAGATTGTTTTATAAATGTAGTGTAGCCTGGCTGTACACTGTGTAAGGTCTGCTGGAGTGCAGGGGCCTGAATATCCCAAACCATTGTATCACACACCACTCACTATTTATTCTGCTGGACCAACCTCTAGTCTTGCCAGATCCATTCATGTTTAAATGCCCTAAAGAAGTGGACCAGCTTTGTTTGTTTGTTTTCTTTTATACTGTTTTTCTGTGTGTGTGCCTTTTTAGTGGTTTTGTGGTTTGGGACACATTTATTTGAGTTGTTAAGGAACAACCCAGGGCTTCACACATGCCACTCAAGAGTGCAACTGCCGAGCCATACTCCAAGCCCAACAATGTATTCAGAGACACATGTACTCACAGTAACACGCTGTAGAGGTTTGTAGCCTAGAAAGAATAGGCTGTTCATACAGCTTCGGTGTATGGAACACAGATACCTGCGTTTATGGAAAGCTGTTTCCATATTTTAGGCCCCACTCCATTCTTCCATGACTTCTTTTGTGTTAAATATGTTCTGGTGTTACCACTTTTATTCCCTTCCATTTTTTTATGCACTGAATGTGCTGTGTAGTTTCAGCAGTTTTCATTAATTTCCCTGGAGGTTTTAGTTAAATGCTAATTGATGAAAATATAGTTTGAATTAATACCAATTTACATTCAATAATACTTTTAAAAATAGCTTTATTCCTATATAACTCTATTCTGTCCTCCTTCCTTTTACAGCAACTGTCATACAAATTATATGCCAGGTCCAGATGTGTAATTATTGCTTTGTATTAGATGTCTTTTAAATCAGAACTGAGAAGACTTGGAAAGCAGAATACATTTGTCCTGCATTTTACAGTTTCCTGAGTGGTTCTCCTTATCAGTGCTCCTCATTTCTTTGTGAGGGACTTGGGGTGCAATCTAGTGTCCTCATTTCAACCCCAAAATGTCTCTTTGGTTTTCAGTTGCAGAGCATTTTAGTTGATGGTGAATTATCTTATTTGTATTTCTTCCCATGTTGTTGGAAGATGATTATACTCATATGAAACTTCCGGTTCACATCCTCCTTAGCGCTGTACCCATCCTGCAGTTTGTCCTTTGGTTTCTGTTCAGAAGGGAGCTCCTAATCTGTGGAGGACTCTTGAACCCTGAAATCACCTTTACCTCTTTCTCACTACTTGAAGGTTCCGTCTTTGGCAAGTTGACCCATCTCCCTAGCATATCTCTGGTGTAGCTGGAGTTTTCCTTCCTGGCCCACAGCCAGGACAAATCTCTCTTACCGGCCAGTCCCACAGCCACTCAGATCCAACCAAGGAAGCACACAGAAACTTATATTGCTTACAAACTGTATGGCCATGGCAGACTTCTTGTTATCTGCTTCTTCTATCTTAAATTAACCCATTTCTATTAATCTATACTTTGCCAAGTGGCTCGTGGCTTACCAGTACCTTACATCTTCCTTGTCATGGCAGCGGCTGGCAATGTTTCTCTGACCCAGCCTTCCACCTCCCAGAATTCTTTTCTCTCTTGTTCCGCCTATATTTCCTGCCTGGCCACTGGCCAATCAGCATTTTATTTATACAGAGCGATATACACAGCAATTCCCCTTTTCTTTTTTTTTAAAGGAAGGTTTTAACTTTTACATAGTAAAATTACATATAACAAAACAATTGTCAAGCAAGAATTACAGTTACAATAGCTAGTCTATTTGTTTTGGCAAAATTAAACAAAATATTCTATCTGTCCTATATTCATGAGTCTAAGGTTTCATATCTAACTTATCTTTTATCATAACTAAGGAAAATTATACCTATCTAGTCTTCAACTACATCAAAGGCCTCAGAAGGATATAATATTACCTGAGAAATGGGAGAAGGATGCAAGCAACTTTCGGGAGTCTTGCAGGGTAGAGAGAGACAGCTGGCAGCCTGGACTGTCACCTAATGTTCCTTTGTAGAGTTGGGGCATCTGTCTCCAGCCCACAGGGCTAGAGTCTCTTGGTCACTTTTTTCAGTGTCCTGTAGAATGTCTGGCAGTTTCCTCTGCGAAGCAGAAACCTGAAGGACCGTTTTGTCAAGCAAAGTTCAGTGGTCACCTTCCTATGGGTCCTGCATGTCCAGTTGATCAATCAGTCCAGGCAAGAGCAGTGTCTTGCCCAAATGGCTATTTTTGCCAAGGTGAAGATAAACTCCATATGAAGTATCTTCGATGCCCATCCTCCTCTCTGAAGTAAATTGGTGCTGCCAGGAGCAGACATGTCTCACTGTCCAGAAAGTCTAAATTTTTAAAAATATTTTAAATGCCATATTCTATAGGTCTTTGAAGCATCTGAAATTTATGTATACCTAGAAGACTTAACTAACATGGCTACGAGTATGATTATCACAGATGACTAATTATTAATCTATTTTTTAATTATCCATTACAATTTTAAATGAGCTGTACAAACATAATACCTTAAACAAGAGTAGAAATATACACACAGTATAACAAAATTAACTTTAAGTTTGTAATCAGTAAACTAAAATCTATACCAATGTAAAACATTTTAAACAAGTTGTTGCTCATTAAAAGTAGGTTCAGCAATTTACACTTTTATCCTATCTCTATCATATCCCCTTTTTTTTCTTTAGAAAGAGATCGCATTTATAATCAACCCGATTTAAATAAAAATATTGGTTTTTCTCTGTTCCACACCAGAGGGCTCTTCTGATTTGGGACACAAGAATCTCTTAATATTTTCTTTTAGCAATATGTCTGGGTTTAGAGAAGGAGTGAGCCAATTCCATCTCCAAAGCCAGCTTGATATATTGGGGAATTTGGGCGTAGTTTCTCTTACTACTTCCTGCTGGAGGGGGGCGCTGTATCTTATGGGGACACAAAATTTTAGGATTATGGAGTAGTCCGTGAGGGTATATCTTTTGAGCCAGTTGCCTTGAAACCATTTTGGATGTTAGATCATCTGGGCCATGGTGTCATCAGAGACCTTTCAGGGGCGTCTTGGCTGGTCATACCTGATATATCTTAATCTGGAACAAATCCACAGCCTGGCTTTCTTTGGAAACAAAAGCAGAGCCTCTTTTCCAAAGCAACATATCTTTATATCCAAATTTTTAAGTCAAGGTGTCTTTAAAATATACAGATTGGCTTAACTCCACTGCCTTTATAATCAAATATCTCTCTTTAGTTAAAAATTCCAAAGACAACACAATCCAGATTCTCTGTGTAATATACATCTTTACGTGGCTTATTTTTTTTATATTACCTTTACTGTCTCTTTAAAGACTTTTTTAAAAAAAAAAAAAAACTATTTGTTTATATAACTGCATATATTCCTTTTTTTTCCCTCTCTTTCAAGCCTACGTACATTTTTATACACATTGTAAAGCATTTAAAGTCTTGTTCCATCTGAGTTTGTCTTATTGTGAATCAATTGCTTTAAAGTGCAGTATTTCTAAGACTGAAACACCACTGTGGCTGCTGGCTCCACCCCCGCCAGCTTCCCTACATGGCGGTGGTACAGTTTACTGCCAGCTCTGGGTCTGGAGCCATGTGTACCATCAACTATCAGAAGCAGTTCATAGCCCAGAAACCTTTTTTAAGTAGCAAAGGCTAAATCCACCATGCATCAGAGTGAAGTGCCACTTGTAGATTCCTCATTCCGCCGCACTGCAGGTCAGATGCACACGCCAGGAACCCGCCATAGTAGCTCAAACTGGCAGGCTGCCGCTAACTTGAGAGAGACAACTAGGAAGCTGTTTTTAGCTCAGTTTTAGAATCTTTTTTCAAAGATTTTAGGTGGAAACTCTTGCCCTACGTTGGGTGCCATTTGTAGCTGGAGACCTTCTCTCCAGCCCCCACCAAGCCCTGTTAGTCCAACAACCCACTTATAAAATAAACACACAGACACTTATTATTTAAACTTCTTGGCCATTAGCTCAGGCCTACCATTGTCTAGCTCTTACTCTTAAATTTAGCCCATTTCTATTAATCTATACTTTGTCACGTGGCTTGTTGCTTACCAGTACCTTACATCTTGCTTTTCATGGTGGTGGCTGGTAGCGTCTTTCTTACCTGGCCTTCCACTTCCCACAGTTCTCCTCCTCCTTGTCCCGCCTGCCCTATCCTTCCTGCCTGGCTACTGGCCAATCAGCACTTTATTTATTTTAACCAATCAGAGCAACACATTTGACATACAGAACATCCCACAGCACTCTGGGTTTATTTTGCTTGGAGTTTTCAGTTTCTTGGATATGTAGGTTAATATTTTTTACATCTGATTTCAGAAGTTTGGAGCATTTTCTCTCCAGAAGTTACTTCTATGTCTTCCTCCCTATTCTGGGATTCCTGTGATTCGTGTGTTAGTGTGTTTGGTGGGATTTCTTCAGTCCTTTCTGGATCCTATCACGTCTCTTCATTCCCTTTTGGTTTTGGTTGTGTTCTCATTGGGTATAAGAACATATTTTCAAAGGTCATTACTGTTTTCAGTTATCTTACCCATTTGGACTTTGTATGTCCACACAGGCCAGTGGCGGTGGGGTTCCTAGGAATTGTTTTCAATTTCTAATTTGTTGGCCCACCGTTGTTCATATTTGTTCATCTTTGAGGTTCTGGCTACTTTTCCCATTCCCCCCTTTATGCATCTTTAGGGAGTTACCTACTTTTTGTCAGGTTTTTCTAAGATTTCATTTTACAGAGTTCCTTAATATTGTTATCTGCATATTTAATCCTGTATTTTATTTAGACTTAACTTGCTGTAAAGAGACACCATGACCAAGGCAACTCTTTATAAAACATTTAATTGGGGGCTGTCTTACAGTGTCAGAGGCTTAGTCCATTATCCTCATGGCAGGGAGCATGACTGTGCACATGGCACTGGAGCAGTAGCTGACAGCTACATCCTGATCCACAGGAAGAGAGAACTGAGCCTGGCATGGGCTTTTGAAACTTCAAAACTCATTCCTAGTGACACACTTTCTCCAAATCCTTCTCAGATAGTGCTTTGGTAGCTAAGCATTCAAATATATGCGTAAGGGCCTGTTCTTATTCAAACTACCACACTAACTTACTATGGCGGCTATTTATATTTCTGAGTTTTAACAGTTTCAAGTTTTTATTTTGAGTAAGATGTCATGTAGCCCAGGCTGGCCTTAGATCACTGCCTCCATCTGCCAAGTTCTATGACTCCATGTGTTAGCCCTTTTAAAATAGGCATTTAGTGCTGTGAATTTCACCTGTGGCAAGACTTTTGAGTTCTCCATGTTTTTGATCTGCATTTTTATTATTACTGTATATTTGTGTTTGTGTTTTGATTATAATTTTTTCCATAGGTATATTGCATTTCTGAACATTTAGCACATTGCACTGTGCAGCCTTCTTTCTGTGGTCAGTTAAGATGTGTAGATACCCATTTGCTCAAATAGTTTGTATCTTTACTAAGATGAGTGCATTCTCAAAACCATTGCCTCTGCAAACGTCTTAATTGTGTCTTCCTGTTTGAGGTCCTTCTTGACTAGCTGCAGATTATTCCGATGACAGCTCTCATTATTTTAGGCTGTCACTCCATCTCCTGAGTTGTTTCTGAGGAGAAAATTGGTAGACATTCTCTGTGTATTGTATGTTTTCTGTTTTGGGCTATCTGAATTTTTACAAATTTGAAATGAATTGTCTAAGAGTAAATTTTTTTAAATTCCTAGAGTTCCCCAAGTCCCTTATATCTTTATTCTGGTTTTCTTTTTGTGTTTGGTTTTGTTTTTTTCAGGGTTGGAGAACAGGAAAGGATTGGTCTTTACTCGGCTTGTGGAATTGAATTGTTTATTGATGAGCCTGTGGAAGCCTCCTTAACCCGTGACACCATGATTTTGTTGTTGTTGGTTTTTACTGCTCTTTCAACACTTTGACACACACACACACACACACACACACACACAGTGCCTTCTGATACCGGCACCATCTCCCCACCCCCACCCCACACCTTTGTTAACCCTCTCACATGCACTTACACAGGTCCCTTTTCCACATTCCTGTCTTTTTGTTTTTGGACCCACTGGATTTAACCAGTTTACCTGTCTGTCCAGTTGATTGCATTGATGATGTGATGCCCACAGGATGGCATTTCCCAGCTCTTCTGGCTTCCAGCTCTTGCTTGCATTCTTTTCTTCTACAGTGTTCTCTGAGCCTTGGGGCTTGGGGTGACATGAATATCCTGTTGAGGGCTGAGCAGTCAGCCATCACGTATTCTCAGGATTTTGAACAGCCGTGAGTATCTGTGTTTACTGCATTTCATTGTAGTCTATCCGATGGAGACTGAGGGCAGCATTTGTCTGTGGTCACAAACACAAGTGTTTAGAAGCAGTTGGTGCACTGTCAGTTTAACTAAACACTAATGAATTATCCGCTGGTGGCAGACACCTTCCTCAACCATGGGTTTTTAACCAGATTTACAATATGAGGTAAGGATTTTTTCTTATAGAATAGGCCTCAGAACCAACCAAGCAGCACTTAGTTGCCCCCATAATAGTTAATTCCTCTATTGCACCAATGGGCACATCTTGCCTGATGGGTTATGTAGTTTGTAGTATTCTCAGCTGGATAAGACCATGGATACATTTCATTTTCTCCCCATGTGGTTGTGATGGTGGTGCTGGTGGTGCTGGTGATCTCCTTTCCCCTCCCCTCCCATGCTCTAGACAGAGTTTCTCTGTATAACAGTCCTGGCTGTTCTGGAACTAGCTTTGTAGACCAGGCTGACCTCAAACTCACAGAGGTATGCCTGCCTCTGCCTCTCAAATCCTGGGATTAAAGGTGTGTGCCATCACCACTGAATGCTTTTTATTTCTGCCCTTACATTTATTGTTGCTGGAATTCTCCATCTGTTCCTGCAAGTATCCTGTTGTACTTTGTAGTTTATCCAGTGCTTATCCAGTGTTTATCCAGCTTAAGCTGTGGCAGGTCTGCTACTCGTTCCAAACTGTCAGTCTCTTTCATTTGTTAGCCACCTTTGTTAGCATGTCATGTTCATCTCCTTCTCCCTCTGTATCTGGCTGCCAACTCCTGACTCCGCCCTTCTCCTTCCCAACATTCTCTATTTGGCCTTCCCACCTTATTTTATCCTGTTCAGCTATTGGTCAGTCAGCTTCTTTAGTAAACCAATCACAGTGACAAATCTTCACAGTATACAAAAGGATCATTCCATAGCAATAAACAGGTAGATAGAGGCAGGCAGTAGGTAGGCCTCGCTGCTGTGAGGTCAAGAATGGATCTGCAAGTGAGAATGGGTGAGAACATGACCACCAGCTTTAGATCTGAGAAGTCTGGGAGGTCTGGCTCTGGTCCTCATCTTCACATCCCCATCTCCCTGTGCTTCTTTTGTCCGAGAACTCATTACACACTTGTGGCTCCTCAGCATAAATGGCTAGTTCTCTGTTTCGTTAGGCATAACCACGTAGTCTTTAATTACACAGCAGATGCTCCTCTGCTCAGACACACACCACAGGGCACATCCTTCTGTTACATCTTAATGGAAATCTTCAGGATAAATCCTAGATGAGGGGGGTTGTGGTGTCTTTTGTTGAGTATCTGACACAGGTTCTCCAGCATTTGGGTGTGCACACTTTTAACAGTTCTGGTGTTGGATGACTTAGCATATCAAAGGTTTGCTAAACTCAAGTGTTCTTTTGAATGTTGATTAGTTTGCTTTGCATTTTCAGTGGGCAGAAATGAACCATAAATCTTATTAAGCAAATAAAGCTGCAAGATATGTCTTGAGTGACCCTCTTGGATACAAATTTTCTGCCCTTCTGAGGGGATAATACTTCATACCAACACCACCACCACCACCACCACCCCCCCCCCCCCCCCCCCCCGTTCTGGGAAATAAACCCAGGACTAGGCAAGTGCTCTACCACTGAGCTACATTTTGTTATTGTTTTTGCTATTTTTGGTGTGTGTGAGGGGTTGCCACCCAGCTCCCAAATAAATCACACACAGAGGCTTATTCCTTCTTATAAATGCATTACCTTAGCTTGGCTTATTTCTAGCCAGTTTTCCTTAAATTATCCCGTCTTCCTTTTGACTCTGGGCTTTCCCTCTTCTCTTACTTCTGAAAATCTTACTTGTGGCTTGTCATGTAGCTGGCTGGCTGCTCCCTGATGTCCTCCTCCTTCTCTGGCTATTTCTTCTTTTTCTCCTCTTAGATTTCTCCCTCTATATATTCTCTCTGCCTGCCAGCCCTGCCTATCCTTTCTCCTGCCTTTCTATTGGCCACTTAGCCCATCAGACGTGTTAGACAGGCACAGTAACACAGCTTCACAGAGTTAAACAAATGAAACATAAACAAAAGTAACACACCGTAAAATAATATTCTACTACAGTATCTCCGGGCCTTTTAAGTTTTGTTGTGAGGTAAGGTCTTTCTAAGTGCTAAGTCAAATATTTCCTACCTCTGTTCCCCAGGTAGCTGTGAGTTGTTATCTATCATTCCCAGTTTTCATACCAATTTTTTTATTTGAGCATATTCTTTATATAAAATCTGTGTTCCTGTGAGCAAATTTCCTTTTAAATAGTCATAAGGTGGAGAAATACTGACTTAGAAACACTAAAATTAAAGACAGACTGAATGCCACAAATACTGTGAAACAGTTCTTTTAAGTTCATTTTGGATCAGGTGGACTAAGCCTGTGGTCTGGAAGCTGCTTGAAAGGTGGTCTTATATCTTGACCATCCGTGACCGGATGGAGCTGGTATTTCTGATCTCCAGGCCACATGACCCCTTCAGCCACTCTGGCAATTGACTGGGTCCAGTGAGGATACTCTCCTCCCCCACAGCCTGTTTCATACTAAATGCAAGTTTTACAGTACTTCACAAATCCAAAGAAGCTTGGTTTCTCCATTTTTCAAGCAGACAGAGTGGCTCAGCCACCAACCTTACTCAGTATCCCTCTCTAGCAGGCCAGCCCTGGAACTAGCAGGGACCCATCCCCAGAGCACTTTGTATTTGAGGTTCCATTTGTTAGAGGGGAGAAACTATCCCTGTGTATCTGGGAAATGCTAAGGAATCTTCTCTTGAATTTGACCTATCATATCAGGCAGAGATCTGTTTTTATGCTTATTTTTCCTTCAGACTTGAGTGGGTGGCTGAGTATGTTGACTTTGTCTTTCAGAAATGTTGGGAGAAGTTTCTCTTAGATTTTAGAATTACCAGCTTGTCTGAAGTCACAGATTTCTTTTATATTAAGAGTATTTTTTTAAATGGAGTTGCTGTACATACTCCTGAAACAAGACTGTAGCCTCTGTGGCTTTAATTGCATCGTTCGCCCTTCAGGATCCATTCCACTACAGAGCTAAGTCAGACAGCATTTGTGAACAGTCGGGATTAATGCAGACACCATTCCAGTTTAAATATTTTTGATTTAGAGAGGCAATGAGGTTCGGGGGAAAGGTTAATGTTGTCCCGTGGTGTGCTCTGTTTGACTACTAAAGAAGTTGCCAAAATGGTCTCCCTCAGAAAAGACGACAGTTTTCACTCAGCCATTGCTATTGTAGGTAGAAGGCTGATAAACTGGAGTGTGAATGTCAGCAAGTGTGACTCTAGATAATCTTAATATACTTTGCAGTAGAGGTGAAAATGAGTTCTGAACATGTTAGCCTAGAGTCTACTGGAGACAGTAAGTATATATTGTAAATTTACTGTCTTTTGAAGAAGCTTGAAAATAACTAAGATGGTGCCCCCCTGTAGTAGGTAGGATTTGAAATTAATAGCTTTGTACAACTAGTGAACTAGGGAAATTGGACTGCTGTTCATTAGTTGTCCTACTAAAATTGTAGTTGCAAACCCTGGTTAATTCTAAAAGTCAAAATGAATGTAAAGTGTCGAGAAATGGATCTCATGGGAAAGTAGAGTCGTTGTTCAGGAATGAATCCTTCAGAGCTGTGATCAGTAATAAGACCCCACTGCTGCAGAACTACACCATATAAAAGAATCTGGATCCACAGGCCACATGAGAGAGACACTGGGCCTGGCTTGAACATTTGAAAACCCCAAAGCCCACCCATAGTGACACACTTCCTCCAACAAGGCCACACCTTCCAATTCCTGTCAATTAATGCCACTCCCTAGTGACCAAGCATTCAAATATGAGAGCCAGTGGGGCCTCTTTGTGTTCAGACCACACGCACTGAGCTCCACCTCCAGTGTTTGTTACCCTGCCTGTGTTTTCATGTCCTGTGTTCCTCCTTTGACTCTGTTGTCCACACTAAGGGAGCTGTCGGGTCTTTGGGTGTTCTGCTCATTTTACAGTGCTTTAAGGTAACATTGCAATGCATGGGGTGTTGTACCCTTTTCACACTCACGATGTGGAACTGTCTGTAAACCTATTGGAGTGAAATAACAGTTCATTTGCAGATACACCTGTCTTACTGGATTGACTTTAGAAACCAACAGGGTCCACTTGGCCTGGAGGGAATCTGTGTTACTAATATTTGTCCATCTTCTTGTTTCCATTTTCTGAGAGCAAAACTAAACTTCTCCATGGAATTTGCATTTGTTATTAAAGACCATTCTGACTTAAATAGTTTCCTTTGACTTTCAAATATGATTCACATTTAAGGGTTCTAGTTTCCTTAATGTTCTACCCTTCACTCGAAAGTTTTGATTATCACCAACAGCTTTATACTTGCTTCATGGAGTGTGTGTTGTGAAGGACTCAGTAAATGTGGGGTTTCAGACTTCCTTTGTGCTAGTAGCTGCTAAAGGCTCCATTTCTAGATTTAGGAATCCAAATCTCCTTAGGGATTAATGCTTTCTGAGGAGCTCAGCAAACTCCCAGTGAAGACAAAAGCTGGCAGAGGGTTCTTAGGCACAGGGTAATCCACAGAACACTGACCTGTGTGCCACAAAACTTAAACACATCGACAAGGGCTCTTGGCTGTCCTTGGGCTAAGAACTTTGCATGGTGAAATCGTATGGTCAAAGGTCTTTCAGCAAGCTCCGAATGTCTTGAAACTCAGCACCAGAGGCCCAAGCTTAGTAAGGCAGAATATGGAGGTGTGTCTGCACTCTAAGATAGCTCTGGAGACAGCAGCTCCTGGCCATAAACAGATAAACACAGAGAGAACTTCCTTATCTCTAGACTAGCATAGCCTCCGAATTGTGTGGCTTCTTGTGTACTTTAGTGGCCATTAGCCTTCATCCTCTTGGCTCTTACAGCCTGTCTCCCTTGCTTGCCCATCCCAAGGAGTCTAAAACGAAGACATTTAACAAGGAAGTAGAGTGGGCACAGCCCATAATTTAACTGTTTCCCCAGAGCTTGGCTATAGCTGCTTATTAAACACATTCTGGGATAATGTAGGAAAACACTGGAGTGTGGCTTTAAAAACTTTAGCATAGATTTACCAGAAGATGCAGCAATTCCATTTCTAGGAGTGTGTTCAGAGGATGAAAAGCAGGGTCTGGAAGAGAGAGGGCTAATGAAAGCCAAAAGGTGAAAAATTCCAGCAGTCCATTGGCTAGTGGACAGATACATGAACTGGGTCTGTCCACGCAACAGGGTCACTGGGCCTTAGAAGAAAGGTCTTTTCTGTGTGTGCTACATCAGGGCTGTGCCTTAAGGGCGTCGTTCTGAATAAGCAAGCCAGTCACATAGGACAGATGTGTGGGTCTCCGTACAGGAGGAGTCAGTCCCCAAAGTAGACAGATCCGTGAACATGAAGGAGGTGGGACAAAGAAGTTAGTGTTTATTGGGGATGGTGCATGCCTCCGTAAATGAATTAGATGGTACTGAACTACTGTATGCTGTGATATCACCCAGTTGTTTGCTAATCTTTACTGGGACTTACTGTCATTACTTAAGAACAGAATGCATAGATTCTTGAGTGTGCTGCCACTGCTTGATCCTGGGTGTCCCTGCGAACACTGGGATACACCGCAGGAAGCTTTTCACAGCATGTCAGAGGTGGGAGCTGTGAGAGTGAACCATCAGAACAGCCTATTAATCACGTTCGTCTGTGGTGTGAATGAGGCATTTTGCGTGTATCCGTGTTTGTGTTTGTGTGGGCACACATATTTGTGCGTGTGTTCATGCATGTGTGAAGACCAAAGGTTGACTCACATGTCCTCCTCGGTCACTTTCCACCTTACATTTTAGGTATTATTGAAGTACATATTGAGGCATGTTCTCTCCTTTAAACCCAGAGCTCACCAGCTCGCTAATCCAACTAGCCTGTTTGCCTGAGGATACTCTCTTGTCTTCTAAGTGCTGTGATTACAGGCAGGCCACCATAACTGTCTGGCATTGAAATGGGTCCTGGGGGTTCAAAGGTTCAAACTCAGGTTCTTAGGCTTGTGTGGCAGTCACTTTAGCCACTGAGCCAGCTCCCTAACTCTTGTTAAAAGTGTGTGTGTGTGTGTGTGTGTGTGTGTGTGTGTGTGTATTTTTTAATGATCTAGTAGCATGAGCTGTTCCCCTGAATGGCAGTGGTTCTGGGTGTTGTATGCAGGCCCTACTGCTGAATAATAGTTCTTTATTTAGGACAAGCAAGGCTGGGAGGTAAGCGTGTTAAGCACAAAGAGAGAATGCTGCCATGTGACCTTAGTGTGTTTCCTCTCAAACTGTGAACCAAGGAAGGGAAATGGGAGCATGCCTGAGAATCAGCCGTTTCTTCCCAGTCACTGGATACACAGCCCAACAGTGGTTTTCTTCCTGTTGGTAAAAAGCAGTCCCTCTTCTCGCAGGTCAATGCCAGAGGTAATAAAAACAACCCTGGTATGGAGCCCTTAAATTTTAATAAGCTATGAGACATGTGTTGGGAGTTACATCAGCCTCAGGGTTTTTTCTAACTGGCTAGAACATATTTCCCGTTCCCTGGATGAGCTCAAGCATTCCTGCCTCCCTGGGCTCCGATGTCAGTTGCTGCTGGCAGGTGGGTGAGTTGTTGACCATTTAATCCCTCCACTGCCTCCACTGTTATGCCTCTAATTATTTAATGTACTGATTAACCCTCAGAAGGCTGTCCCAATCTGTTCTTTTCCATCTTGGCTATTTGTGATAAGCTTTCTCTTTGTGTCCCTGCATCTGGCATACGTGAACATTCCATTTCTTTGCTAACTGGCATGGTATCCTAATGTGCCAGATTCTATCTGTTAACAGTTGCATTCAGCAGATACCCATTGAGTACCTACAGTATGCACAGCACTTGAGAGCCACTGGAATCTCAGTCCCATCAAGTCTCAATCCAAAAATATTTGGGGACTTCCTAACTTTGAAGATTTCTCATCCATTAATTTCTTTCTCAACATTTACCTTTTGCTGATTAGCTTTTCTTGTGAGTACATGTTTGCCACTGTGGGAGGCTGCTGGGTGTGATGTGAGCTCAACATGCACTGGTTGATCTCAGGTGGGAAAGCAAGCACAGTAGACCTTGGGTTTTCCTCTGGTGAAGAGATTTAATGAGGTGCGGGGTATCCCCAGGAGAGCATCAACAGGGTTGTCACTCAGTGTTAGGAGCCAGACTGCCCTGTCCAGCCACCTGTCTTCATTTTCCTCCAAGAAACCACACTTTCCCTTTGCTCTGGTGACAAATAAGTCAGAAAGAGTTACAGTTATTGCTGAATGAGTGGTCTGTTCTGAGGGAAGATGGTTAATCAGAATATGAACGTTTGCCTGAATGTGAAACTATGCCATAACCAACCAATACTCTGTCTCTGCCTTGGGAGCCAACACAGAACCAGTCATGTGTCTCCTGAGGAAATGAGGAAGCAGGTGGTCTTGGTGTTGACCCACACTCCACAGCTCCCTGCTGGTTTCTATGATCCTAGGCAGCTGACTCTCTGTTTCCTCTGTTACCTAACTTTAATTGTTGGCCATTTGTGATTCTTCCTCTGGTGTGAAGGAAATGTCCTGGCTGCTATAACCTCCCTTCTGCCCCGTCTATTTTACATTTGGGGCTATTTCAGACTTTGAGTATGCTCCATCCCTGGTGGGTATCAAACACATCAGCTCTTCACTTGTGCTTTTCCACATCAACTTTGCAAGGGTCTGTGTTCTACCCAGGAGCCGCAGGTGGCTGGCAGTGTGGACCCAAAGCACTTTCAAAGATCTCCCTGGGAGTCTGTGGTGAGTCAGGGTGAGAAACCCTGCTGCTGGAAACAGCACACCGCACTGGACATGTCAAATACATCATTATTGTGTATCCCTCGATTTAATTAGACCGGTCTTATTTAGGTTTAGGAAGGCATAATTAACTATTTGGAGTTGATTTAAAGTTGCATAGCCTCTCTCTTTAATTGGTAGTTCTTTTTTGTCTCAACATAGTATTTTCAACTTAACTCTCCTTACTTGCTTTGTGTACTTAATATTTTTAGATTAGTTCGCACTGAAAAGTTAGCTATTAAAGCAAATCACTTTAATTGAAGAAACCACAGCTTTTATGGTTCCTAAGCTGTGTGCTGTTGAGTTTTTAATGTTTTCATCTGCAATTTTCCATTCATCTACTTTTTGTCTGTTTCTGGCATTCCTGAGTTATTTTGTAGTTTTAATGAATTATTGGTGTGCTTTGTGGACTAAAGTGGTGCTTACAGTTGCCACTTGTGGGTTCTCTTTGCTCTTTAAGGAATGAATCTTGTGTAGCACTATGCTGGCTGCTAACACTGTCCCATAGTTGAGTGACACAAGGTGTCCCGGCCCTCCCTGGCCTTAGGACTGCCCCAGTTTTCCTTGGAGAGCTGGGTACACGTGTGCTCCCCGGGCTTGAAAATGAGTCATTATCACAAGAACCTCAGAGGTATGAGAGACCAGTGTTATGGAAATCATGTACAATTTAACTACGTTGAAGTTTAATAATGTTTATATGTTGGTTCTTAATTTGTAGAGAAAATTGTTGAATGAAAAGTTTAAGGGGTAGCTAGAGAGAGTGCCGGGTAGTAAAGAGTGCCCCAGAACCCACTCATGCAGCTCACAACTGCCTGCAACTCCAGCTCTGGGGAATTTTGATAATCCTCTGAATGAAGCAGCACACGCATACGCACACGCACACGCACGCACATAAATAAATAATAAAATTTTAAGAAAGAAAGATTTGAGAAAAGTTTCAGCAGCCAGGGGAACTTGATTGTGTCATTGTGCAGTAGGATAAAGTGGTTCAAAGCGTGATGCTTGAGACTCAAGTGGATCAGAAGGCAGGCAGAGCAAAGCAGGGAGCTGGGGTTGCACATGGGAAGAGCTGGAACAGATCAGGCTGATGTTATTATACCCATCCCTTTCCACAGCCAAAGGCCTGTGACCTCCCCTGAGGTTAGTGGTAGAGTCAGGACAGAGACCCGCCATTCTGCCCAGCCAACCACCTGTCTTCAGGATGGCAATGAGCCAGGGGGGAGAGGGGCAGGGAGGCAGGCTTAGTCACTGCTCTACTGCTGTGAAAACACATCTTGACCAAGGCAACACTTATAAAACAAAGCATTTAATTGGGAGTTTGCTTGCAGTTTCATAGAGTTAGTCCACTATCATCATGAGAGGAAGCATGGCAGCAGGAAGTCATGGTGCTGGAGGAAGAACTGAGAGCTACGTCCACATAGCAGGCCACTGGGCCAGGCGTGGGCTTTTGAAACCTCAGAGCCCACCGTGACACACTTCCTCCAGCAAGGCCACACCTCCTAACCCTTCTAACCCTTCCCAAACAGTTCACCAGCTAAGGGCTGAACAGTCAGGTATATGAGCCAAAGGGAGCCATTCTCGTTTAAGCCCCGCTGTTCAGGAACCAGGCACAGCGGTTGGATTGGTAAGCTTGAAACTCAGGTCTGTCAAGTGTATCAGAGAAGTGGTCCTCAACCACTGTGACCCCCAACCACAGCTACTTCGTAACTGTAATTTTGCTACTGTTACGAATTGCAGTGTAAAAAAATCTGATATACAAGATACCTGATATGCAACACCTGAAGGGGTGGCACCCCATAAACTGAGAACCCTTGAGGTAGAAGATCCTCCCTCAGGGCCTAGATGATTTGGGTGGTCTGTCTAGGAACACAGCTGGAGCTTCTTGTGAGAGAAGCTGAACCTGCAGGTGCTGGTCCGGAAGCAGCATTAGCAGACCCCCACATGACCCATCATGAAGGACAGGCCACTATGTGGATATGCTGTGATCCCTAGTTTCTCACAGTCCTCTCTGAAACAAAGACGAACCGGTGGCCATGAAACTGCCTCTGTATCCCAGAGCTTTAGAAGTACTGATGTGTGGGGCAGGGGGCTGGCCTCCCTGGAGAGAATACAGTATCCCTCACCTGTTACCCCAGTAGCTCCGAGGCCACAGTAAGCCGCACTGCAGTGATGGCTAAAAGCATTCCCCCTGCCCTTGCCCTAGTATGAGAACTAGCTGCTACCAGCCAGAGCAGGAAGGGTGTTCCAGTCTCCAGTGTCTGGCCAGGCAGCTGTATAGAGATGCTCACCACAGTCAGGCTGGTCCTCCTGCTCTCTATGCTGCCCCTGTGGTGTGGGCCTGTGTCCAGAACCCTGAGTGCCTGGAGCAGAGCGGGTCATCTACACTTAGAGCCAAGCTCTGGGAATAGGCAGTGACAGGGAGTGGGTTTATTCAGCAGAGTTTGGGCAGGCTGCTGCTTAGTAATAAGGTTTCTTTAGTTTTGGTCTGCAGCAGATTTGAGCTTTGTGTTCCCAGGGAGCTAAATTCAGCTGGGTACTGTTCATTCATGAACATTCTCCAAACAGTTGTACCAACAGTAGTGTCTTCCCTTGCAGATGACTGAGGAGCATTTATCTCTAGGACATAATCCCTGTAGATGGAACTTATAATTGAAGGAGGAGCAAAGGGGACTTTTGTGTCCTTTGTATTATTATAAAATAGATACTAGTGCTCTAAGGCTGCCTTTACTTACTAACATGTTCAAATGAAAATATTTTCCTCGGTAAATTTACGTTTCAGATTGCACAAACTGAGTCAGATTGTAGGTTTCAATAGGATTGAGATAGGTGTGAATAACAATTTCAAATGTTAAACTCTATAAACATGGGTTGTTCTGTAGACACCATTGGCCTTGCTCTCTAATTTCAGAGAAAACAGAGGCTGAGGATGTCTGAGATAGTTAAAATCAGTTTTAAACTCTGGTTGAAACCCATATTACTTTGACAAACATTAAACTCAAATACAGTTAGTAAGAGGGAAACCCATGAGGAATGGAAATTAACATCCTTGCGTTTGGGTTCAGTCAGTGTGTTTATTGTTTCCCTGGTTGTATCAGGATTATATAGTGATAAAGCAATGTACAAAGTGGCTGAGCTATAGAAAGTATTTCGTATCCATCCATATCGCGGATAGCCACTGTTAGCATTTGTGCAATTGTATTCCTAGTAAAAATCACATGAAATGTGGTCTGTCCACATGCTCCTTTTGATTTCTCTCTTAGCTACCTCTCGATTGCTGTGAGAAAATGCCATGATGAAAAGCAACTTCATTTCATCTTACAACACTTAGGTAACACTCTGTCACTGAGAGAAGTCAGGGCAGGAATCAGAAGGCAGGAACTGGAGCAGAAGCCATGGAGGAAAGCTGCTCAGTGGCTTGCTCAGCCTACTTTCTGATACAAACCCACCTACTTGGGGGGGCCCCTCCCACAGTGAGCTAAGCCCTCTCATATAATGCAGCGAGCTCCTCGACCAGTGAGGAAGAATGACCACCATTCGAGGATTCTTCTCAAATCACACTTTATTGGAGCGCCTCTTGATTGAGGGAGAGTGGGAGGTGAGGGGCCCCAAGAACAAAAAGGCAGCTGCTTATATGGGGAACCAAGCGAATGGGTCAATCTGTTATTGGATCCCGCCAGAATGCAAGCACGGGGAGCCACGGGATAGGCTGAGGACATAAAGCCAAATTACCATATACGCGCATGCACAAGCCTGGAGGCGCGCAGCCCAGCAAGCACAGCCAAATATGGAGTTGTTTACAGCAAAGCTGTCAGGAAGTCGGCGCCATCTTACAATGGCGGCTCCCTACAATATAAATCATTAATCAAGATAGTACCCCCCCAGACTTGCCCATAGGCCCATTTGTTGGAGGCAGTTTTTCAGTTATGTTCCCTAAATGAGGGAAGAAAATGGAAAGGACATAACTGATCCTAGGAATGGTAGAGGAGAAAGTTTATTATAGATATGAGGGAGGCAGAGTCCAGAGTGCACATGACCCTGAGCCATGTGAGGAGAGAGGCAAGGGAAACAAGATGCAGCAGCCAGGAGGCCCAAAAGTAGACAAAAAGAGCAGGTAACCAAAATGGTTGGATTATCTAGGGAAGGGCAGCTGGGGGCATGACATGCCAGCCAGGAGAGCCTTACATGTAACAGATAGGGACTGAGGGTAGAGGTATTTAAGTTCATCCTGTATGTAAAATACATGTCCCTACATACTGTCTACTCCTTTTTCACAGAGTAGACCTCTAAAATGGAATTATTGGAGCAGAAGTTGATGGGCCGTCTTACTGCTTTAGAGATTTTTTCAGTTGGTGGATGTGTGCTGTCATCTGCCCTGACTTTATTGCTGCTACATTTAAACCTTTGCTACTATAAAGGTAGAAATGGTAGTTCCATTTTTCTGCCTATGTGATCACTTTCATATTTTGGTGGTTTTATCCCTTGCTTTGGATTTGAGACACCTTGTGTCTGTGACTCTGTGGGTCTGGGTCTGTGTGAGTGTGTGTGGCCTGTGTCTGTGTGACTCTGTGTGGTCTGTTTCTTTCTTTTCACTTAACTCAGTTCGATTCATGCTTCAGTGTTAAGCACAGTTCTAACTGTACTTCCCATGGGCAGCCCTGAGTGTAGTGTACCTGAGTTTTCTATCCTCTAACATTCTGTTCTACATGCATAGAAACCCATGCTGCACCAGGCGGCGGTGGTGTACGCCTTTAATCCCAGCACTCGGGAGGCAGAGGCAGGAGGATCTCTGTGAGTTTGAGGCCAGCCGGGTCTACAAAGCGAGTTCCAAGACAGGCTCCAAAATTACAAGAGAAAGAAATCATGTTACCATGTTGCATTATTGTTTGTTTGTTTGTTTGTTTGTTAAATACATTTTTTGTTTGTTTTTTTAACAATGGAACATCTTTTTTCATTCACATTTATTGCATGGTCCAGGGTAATCTAAGTGGTTTATAATGTTTGCTTCCTGATCTAAGCTGGTACCATTTTCTTGCACTAGAATCCATATGCTATATGTAGTTTTACGTAACTAGTCAGGTATATTTAATTTCTCTGAAAAATCATAGTGTCTTCCTGTTAGGTCTTTATTAGAAATACTTTTTTGAAGACCATTCAAACTTCAATTGGAAGATGTTTTAAAAAGTATTCTTTGATAAAAATTTTGATGGCAACTATTCATTCTGGTTGTTTTGTTTTTGAGGCAGGGTGTCATTCACTCTGTGGTCCTGGCTGGTCTGGAACTCACAGAGACCTGCCTGCTTCTTCCTCTGCCCCCTGAGTGCTGTGATTAAGACATGTGCTACCATACCTGGCCTTATTCGGTGTATTCTTGAAGATTGGGTTTATTCCAAAATTTAGTTCCTATTATAGATACCTCTTACTGTGTATTTTTCCATTAGCTAGAATGTGGGTTGTATGTTTGCTTTTCTTGCCCTCACACAACTGTTAATGAAACAGGATTGTGGTGCCACAAGTGTGTGCCACAAAGCCAGAGTGTAGCTGTGTTCTGACATCTGTCACAAGTGAGTTGTAGGTTTCCTCCAGTCTGCTGTGTGCCAAAGCCTTTGTTAGCCTGCTTACCCCTAAACTGGTTTTTAAGAAGTTGCTGTAGTTTGGAGCTGCAATATCCCTTCCCTCAATTTCCCATGTGTTGTTGGGGCCCTTTAGGGCTCCAGCCTGGTGAAAGGTTGAGGCCATTGGGAGCGTGCCCTCAAGATGCATGGAAATCTCACCTCTTGCTTTCTCTTTTTGCTTCCTGGCTGTGAGGTGAGCACTGCCTGCTCCTTATGCTCTTGCCTGGGTGGTGCAGCCCTGCCACAGCCCCCAGACACAAGGCCAGTTGACCATGGACTAAAGTAAGGGGATAAATCCACGGAGTCTATTTGATGATCAAAGGCATTTGTTTGGGAATTACTTCACAACCAGAATAAAGGAGTTGGTCAAAGAATCCTGGAGGGGTGGGGGACGGTCCAGTGTGGGCCTTGATCCACACCAGCATCCAAGACCATGAAATAGGGAAGAGAAGAGAGCACGTGTAAGTGCATCCCAGGTCTTAAGGGTCCCTGGCGGCCGTGCCCAAGGGTACCTAGCAGCTACCTGCTGCCTCACTAGGGGCAATGCTTCAGGACATGGCACAACCAACCACCCACTGAAGCATCCATAACCATGAGCCAAAATAAACGTTTCTGCCATCTGTGTGCTGAGAACAGAGCACAGGCCTCATGCATGCTCGACGGGCCCTGTACTTTATTTTATTTTATTTATTTGCTCTTTATTGCTGTAGCCACAGAATGCTGATTTGAACAGAAGCACTCTTGAGGTAGTTGCTGCTGCTACTGTTGTTTTTATCCTTTCTTGGTTACTTTTTGTCTACCTGTCTTCTACTCAGAGATCTGTCTTGAGAAATAGTATTTTTCCCAGCCTCCACACTTAAGATACTCTTATTTCCAGTATATTCCAAATGATTTTTACTCATTTTTGTTGTTGGTACAAATAAGTAGGGGATAGGTGGACCTTTTTGCTTGTGATGAGTCCAGTGGTTCCTGTTTTCTGCTCTAGTTATAGGCACTGTTTTCTCTCCGGGACTTCTGAAGACAAGCAGAGTTGTTCTGTCTGTGGTGTCTGCCCACCCCTGAGTTTTCAGGTTTATGATCTGCCTGAGTCTGCATGCACAAGTGATGCACATGCATCCTGCCTCATCTTTGTTATTTGTCCTGGGTCCATAGGCTTCTTTCTGGCTTTCTTGAAATACATAAAATGTGAGGCATTCTTTCTAAAGTATCATGTAGTTATATCTGTCCTGAGCCTCAGAGATGTGATTTTTTTTTTTAAATCTGATCTTAGAACTCATTCTTTTGAAACTACAGTTCCGTTCTTTTCTCTTTTAGATCTACCTCTGTAAGAAATGCCACTTCCTAGCTGCCTCCCCCTAGTTTGCTTCGCTGCCGTTTTCACACAGACTAAGCCCTCGTAAACCAGCATTCAAGAAAATCCGCCTCCCCACTGCACCCCCAACAGACCCACGGGCCTGAGCAGTGTGACAGCGCCTTGAGTGAGGGTCCCGCCTTCCAGGTGTGTCAAGTTCACAGCTGATGCTAGCTATGACACGTCTAGGATTTAGAAACAGAAACACTTTAACTATTTCTATGTGGACCCTTGTTAAACAGTCCTGGAATGCTATGCTGAGCCAGACTCTGCGGTCTTTTTCCTCTTATAAGTCTTTTTCCTCTCTTGGTCTTTACATATGGACGACAGTTAGTCTTGAAATGTCTTTTTCAGTTAATTTCATCACCTCTTATTTTGGGGTCTCTTCCTATTCAGTGATTTCAATCTTGGACATCAGTCTTGTTTTTCTACTCTGTTAGCCTCGGCTCAGGTTGCTTGCTAGATACTGTGGCTTTTACAATTTAGGGTGTTGGGTTTTATCATATACTTACCGATTTGTGTGTATTTGTTTTTAAAATTACATGTATGTGTGTGAATATGTGCATGGGAATGCAGGTGCCAGTGGAGGCCAGAGAGGTATCTGGTTACCTAGAACTGTGCCTTGATCTACATGTTCCATCTCTCATCAGGGCTTCTGAGGACTCCAGGCCCTGTGTGAACTCTGAAGATTACTCAGTTTATGTCTCTGAGAGTTGATCTATCCTCAACTTGTTCCCTACCAGACTCAAAATAATTTTTCCCTATGTGTATCCAGACAGGTATTGGGCCAAGACTCAAAGGAATCCAGAACAAGTCCTGGAGCTTCCTCTCCCTATACGCTGCCTCACAACATCTGTATGCACATCAATGTTTTCCTCTACCCTTGGGTAAAAAGCTGTTAGACCTGTATACTGCCCTCCCTGCCTGCTATCCAGAGTCTGGAGATAGATCCTTGAATATTGTTGTATTAGTTAGTTGCCTTTGTTAGCTGTGGTGTAGTCCATACAGCTTAAGGAAGGGAGGGAGGGTTTGGCTCACAGTTTCTGAAGGATCTCCGTCATCACAATAGAAAGGCATGGGGGAACCACTCAGTTCATGGTGGCAGGAAGGCCTACTTATATCTTGGCAAGCCAAAAAAACTGAGAGAACTTCCTAGAACCCAGGGGCAGGTCCAATCTATTAAGGAAGATTGCACAGTCTCCCAGTGCTAAAAAACATGTCCGCTAGGGGACATTTTTAAATTCAGACCATAACACTAGTCACTACCAGAGACAAGAAAGCACAGCACCTTTCTAGGTTGGAAACGGATTTCAGGCATTCTTAGACACCTGCCCCCGTTAAAGTCGGGAAAGTAAGCAAGTTAAGCACCCATGTTTGAAAGTGTCTTTAACTCTCTTCAGTCAGTAAAAGAAAAAGCAAGTATTCAAAAAGAAATGTTTCTTTGCTCGACAGACTTTATGCTCTTGACTTAAGGGAAGACACTGATGGTCAGGAGTGTCTGCGGTTAATTCTCAGAGGCAACTTTGACACCTGTGTTTTCCTAAGTGCTATCCTGAGTCCCTGAATTTCCTGTTTATGGTGTAAATAATAGTATTTCCTGGGCCTCCAGTCATTGGCAGTAGATTCTGGGTGTGTGGTTTGACTGGAGCGCTGTAAGCAAAGAGTGACAGCGTGAGGCTCCCACCCACCATGCGGAAGCCCAGGGAGTTTGCTGGGGTTACTCCAGGAGCAGCAGCACCACCGGAAAGCCATGTTCCTGGGCTTCGCTTTGGCTGCTCATTTCACCTCGAGGTGGGGGCCTTGTGAAACCGAAAAGGTTGGCGAAGCTTTCTGAGACTTGGGGAATTTACCTACTTCCAGACTTCTAAGGCACCTTCTTCTAAAAGGGAGTGTTGAAGTATTAAAAATCTTGTTACAGCGCAGTCCTGCTCCTGAGTGTTGAACTGCCTGTCTCTGGATTAGCTGTGTGATAATTGGACTTTGTAACTAACTTTTGAAGAAATGAAGGCCTTTTGAGTGTTGTGAGCACTGGGGCCACAGAGGTAAATGATACAATAGCGACCCTGCCGTCGTAGGCCTTCATGGAGTATACCGGTAGTAAATATTATGTATGACAGGGCAACGAGAAAAACTACTTTGAGGGACCCTCTAAAGGGGGTGTAGGTGGTAATGACAAGGGGGCAGCATTGGTGATTAGGTTCAGAAAGACTTGCAGGTGATGACCAGGTGAGCAGAAGAAATCTGGCCATTTGAAGTTCTAGGACATGGTGTTCTAGGCAGAGGAATAGTGTGTCCAGAGGTTCTGAAGTGGGTGCACACCTAAATGGTGTGAGGACACATGGTTGACTCTCTAGAGTGAGAACAGAAGCACACAGATGCTGTAGTGAGCGCACACCTGGATGGTGTAAGAACACATCGCTGACTGTCCAGAGTGAGAACAGAAGCGCACAGATGCTGTAGGCAGTCAAGATAGGCAGGGACTTAATGTGGTGTCGATGGTATGTGATGTCAAGATCAGCCTCAGATGAGCACTTCCTATCTAGTGCATGGGTACATGCCTCATGCTATTATTCATGGGTGGATAACAGCATCCCCAGAATCTGGAATCAGCAGGGTTCTCTAGCACAGTGAGCCAGAAGTTACTGGTTAGTTAATTGCTTGCTTGCTTGCTTGCTTAAACAGGGTCTCACTATGTAGCCCTAACTAGCTTGAACTCAAAAGAAATCTTCCTGCCTCTGCCTCCTAAGTGTTGGGATTAAAGGCATCCATCACCACGTCCAGCCTTCAGTCATTTTACATTTTTAGCTTTAAGGGTTGTACTTTAAATGAGTAGTATATACCAATTGTAAAAAGTAGTGGGTTTCCTTATGGCATTGCTATACATGCATATGATATACTTGATCATTAACGCACTGCGTTATTCCCAACCTTGCTAATACCGTTGTTCTTCTCTGTGGAGGACCAGCTGCTGTCTCAGCATCATCTCTGGACATCAGTTTCCACATACTGATCTCCAACCCTGGGTGCCCCAGCCCCTCTTCTGAGCTATGTAGCATATTCCCGTGAATGTGCTCACCCTGCGTAAAGCCAGTGTCTCAAACTCTCAATTCCCCATATGAATGCCCCGTATCCTGCTCACTTGGGCTCAGTAGTTCAGAAGCATACACGGTCTGTGTCTCTGTACTCAAGGAATTACCTAGCCATGTTGACTCGGGATTGAGTCAGGGAATGGAGGGCCAAGGAAGACCAGGGACACTGTGGTGGGTCTGGCAGTGGTGCTGGAAAGAACAGCGGAGAGCTTTGGGTAGAAGCCATTGGGTACAGGTTTGAGCAACAGTTGGGAAGGATTTGGCAGAAAAGAAAATGAAGCTTAAAAGCTTTCAGAAAGATTCGACAACATCCTGCCTGACAGATGCCATCAGGTTCTTTTCAGGAATGAAAAACTTGACGTCACAGATCCTCTAGAATCATGCAGTCTGGGTTTGCCTGTATGGGAGTCATACAGGCCACTGTTGATAGAATTAACCCATTGAACATTAGTGGTTATTCCAGTGTGAACTGGGAAAATAAATTCTAATGTGTCACAGCGATTCCTATGAACTAATAGGATAGCGAGTGAATGCCAAGGTACCAGTAAAAGCAAAGGGTGGTATTATTTCCTCCTGTTGTGATGGTCAGACATTTATTGTCCACTTTATTATAATAAAGGGTTGCAGGTCAGACAGTAGCTTAATGGTAAAGCATGTACCACCCAGCATGCATGAGGCCCTGGGTTTGATCTCTCGCACTGAGAAAGAAAAGTTGAGGAATCATGTACCAAGGCTAGTTGAAAAACAGCACCCATTTTGATACTGAGGAGCAGTGGTGCATGATGGGACACTGCTGGGGGAAAGGAGAGCTATCTTCAACAGATCTCCCCAACCTATGCTCAGAACCTGTGCTAAGTTAAAGAACACCATGGAAGCCCGCCATAGTGGCTTTAATTCCAGCACTTGGTAGGTGAAGGCAAGGGGATCTCTGTGAGTTCAAGGCCAGCCTGGTCTGCATGGTGAATTCCAGGATAGCCAGAAAGAATTACATAGTGTGACCTTGTCTCACCAAAAAAAAAAAAAAGACTTGGTAAAAATATTATGGGTCCAGTAGATAGACCTCCTAGGCATCTTCTGGAATAACATGAGGAAGAAGTCTTTGCTGTCTGTAATATCCACAGGGAACAATGGCCACTTCTCCATAGGCCTGCTAAGACACATGGCTTCATCTCTGTATCTCTCTCTTGGTTCTTCTTGAATTTAGATGGGAGGTAGCCTTAGCTCTTCAGGTCTTCCTCAGGCAGTCTTGATTTCCTTTTTAAATTCTCAGTCTTGGAGTGTGTTGTTCTCCTTGAGACCCAGTCTCAGTCTTTACAAGGCTCAGACTTTGGCTATTCTTTTCATTGGGTACATGGCCAATATTTTTCTTTTTGAACACTAGATAGACAAGAAGGTGATGTCTTTAAAAATAAAAGTAAACTTGGGCAAGCTTCTAATTTGTGTTGTCCTTTAATAGCCAAATCCTGGGTTTGTGATGGGCATCTTGGTCTAAATCAGAGGTGACACAGGAAACTGATTGATGGTAGGACATCACAGACCACTGTGATTTCAAACTCTTGGCAGGTACATCTCCGTTCATGGATGCGCTAACAGCCAATGGAACAGCCACCATACAGACGTCTGTTACAGGAGTGACAGCCGGGAAAAGGAAATTTATTGACGACAGAAGAGACCAGCCTTTTGACAAGCGGTTGCGTTTCAGTGTGAGGCAGACAGAGAGTGCCTACAGATACAGAGATATTGTCGTCAGGAAGCAAGATGGCTTCACCCACATCTTGTTATCCACAAAATCATCAGAGAATAACTCACTAAACCCAGAGGTGAGAGATACGTCCCAGGCTGTGGCTTCATGCTTCTCGTGCCCCTGGTGTCCCGGCCTGCTTTGCTGAGTGGCATTCTTTGTGATCTTTCTAAGCCTTCTGGGGAAAGTGACAGCTTAGCTTCTTGCACACTTGTGGCCACAATAACACCTCACAGGAGGAGGGTGCTGAGCAGCCACTCCATTCTCTGCTGTGGGAACTATGGCTTTGAAGTAGGGGGTAGTAGCTGCATCCTTCCCCTCTTCATCACCCTCCCCAAAGTCATCTGTAGATCATAGGGCTCGGTGACCCTGGGGCCTCCCTGAAGTCATGTGGAAATGTGTACACATGGGCTTTGCTTTAGCGTTCATCAGAATCTTGATGGGTTCTTTGTTCAGACAAAAGTCCCCTGGGTCTTAGTCCTTCAAAGAATCTGACCATCATCCTGCAGTACAGATGCTATTAGCATTGTAGCAGACACATGTCCTTGTCAGTAGTACCTAGTAGAAGGGGCCTTTCAGTGACCCAGAGTAATGTGTTTGCAAAGTTTGAAAACCAATTCCATGAAGGCTCTAGAATCCAGTGTATTTGAACTTGTACTTTACCAGAGTTTTGAGTTCTGGCAGTTGCTTGTCTGCCATTGTGCACATCTTGGGCAAGTGGGTATCTGGCCAGAGACACAAAACAGGGCTGTCCTTGGTCCACTTTGAGACTACAGGATACCTTTTTAAGTTTACTTTCAGAAGCTTCTTGGAGGTCATTTCAGGTGGTGTGTGCCCTCCCACACTGGTGCACCCTACTCGGTGCACTGACGCAGCACATGACTTAGACTCCTGCCCCTGTTGTGCTAAGTTCCTATACAGCCAAAACTTAACCCTGGAACTTAACTCTTTTCTTGAAGCTGGCTGAACGTGCCACCTGCTGTCCAAACTAGAAATTCCCATAGATGTCTGTATGGCTTGCCTGGTCTGCTGAGAGCCACGGCAGTATGGAAGAGCCAAGTGATGTAGATCCACATGCCTTTCCAGTGGTGCTTCTAATTCGCCATGAAGTTAGATTTCTGCCCCATCCCCAGCACTCTAATCTCTGCTTAGACAGTACAAAGCTTGCAGAGTATTTACAGTGCTGGTGGCTGAAGTGAACCCCATCAGACTGGAGGTGCCTTTTCTATAGACCTAAACTCTCCCATTAGACAGTCAGTGCCTTGTAGGATTCTGTACCCAAAGTGCTCTTGACCACTTGGACTTGTGGTGACTTCCAGGTGATGAAAGAAGTCCAGAGTGCCCTGAGCACAGCTGCAGCCGACGACAGCAAGCTGGTGCTGCTCAGCGCTGTGGGCAGTGTCTTCTGTTGTGGTCTGGACTTTATTTATTTTATACGGCGTCTCACGGACGACAGAAAGAGAGAAAGCACTAAGATGGCAGATGCTATCAGGTAAGTACAAACGGGGGTGTTCAACTGAGCCTCGGGGGTTGCAGGGTACCAGTCTTTCAGAGAATAAGCCTGTATAAGCCTCAGGAATAAAGTGTACATCTTCCTCTGAAAGGCGCTGGTGGCATGAGTAATTAAATCCTCTGCCTTCTCTATGGCCCCAGCATAAATTACTACTTGCCTTGGGCAGATCACTGATTTCAGGGTTGGCTTAAGTGCAGGGCATTCTGGGAGCATTGTGGTGCGTTAGCCTTTGGTGTATTTGTGCTGTGTATTCTCTTCCCTCTGTGTTGTCCAGGCTTTGTGACAGTCCGAAGGTCACCTAGTGGATGTAGTTCTTGATGTTTTTTTCTTTAAGTATAAGCAGTTCACCTTCTTGTTTGCCCCACTCTCCTAACAGAGAAGTACATAATGCTGTTAAAAGTCCTATTTTCTCACCCCAGAAAATAGATTATGTATTTGCATGTCTTACCAGTCTTTTCTAAATATATTTTTAAATTTTTGAAATGATTGAAGACTGCATTTTGAGACATGTACATTGTAAAATGGCTAAATCACTTAAGTTGGCCCTCACACTTGTGCTGTGGTGAGAACACTGAAAACATTTCTTTCTTCTCTCCCGCCCCCTTTTTTTTTGAGACAAGGTCTTGCTGCATAGACCTTAAACTTACAACCGCCTACCTCAGCTTTCCAATTCCTGGGATTCTGTCCAGGCCACTACCATGCCCAGCTGGAAATCTGCTTTCTCAGTTTTCAAGTCCACAGGATGTTTTTAGGTATAGTCAACATGCCCTTCTCAATATAAGCATTACATACACACACACACACACACACACACACACACACACACACACACACACACAATAAAGATTGAGTGTGGGTTCTGTTAAGAATGTAAATTATACTCCTACTTGGCAGCTCGCTGTCTTCATGTAACATTACCAACCTGGAGACACATCCGTTTCCCCTGAGGCTGTTTTTTTTTTTTCACTGCTGTGTCCTGATAGTTGAGACACCTTCCCTAGAACTTCCAGAACCTACTGTAAGCACGTCTCCTTTACTGTGCTAAACACTGCAGGTATAAGTAAAAGTGTCTTAAGTTTTCAGAGGTGAATTTTAGTTAAAGTGAATAAAGCCAGTCGCCTACCAGGAAGGTGGTCTGTATTTCCCTGCCTACCTCTCTAGAAGGACATTATTCTCAGGTGCCCCCTTTGGACCCTTTTGTGTTTTCCTTTCTAATTTGTAGCAGATTGAAAATCCAAAGATCTGCAGGCTTGCAAGTGCAAGAAAGTAGTTTGGATCTTCTCCCAAACTGCCAGGTCCCTGTAGAGCTGGAGTTGAGATTCTGAGAGTTAATGGACTCCAAGTTGCTGAGTGTTGTCACTGTACACTGGGCTGCCTGGTCCCCTGTAAGCCACCTGGAGGCACAGAGCAGGATAGGGATGGGTTTCTGTTGGTTTTTCTGAGTTGGTGGGTCTGAGGTGTGGCAGATCATGTCTTTGATAGATCCCCAGGTGGCTCTCATAGATGCTGTCTACGGACCCTGGAGCCCCACATCTTGGAGTTGTGAGGCATTGCCTTGGCCTTACACAACATAATTTATCATTTTCAAAATTAATGGACATATGGAAATGTGTCCAGCCCATGGTCCCCACACAGCCAAGGATAGCTATGAATGCAACCCAACACAAAATCATAAGCTTACTTGAAACTTAATTTTTTTTTTTAAATAACTTGATTGCATAGTTCTGAGGCATGAAACTTGCACATGACAATATCATGTTCAAAAGATGGACTGTGCCTGTTGGGTGTCTTTCTGAGTGTGATCATAACTTGATCGGTTTTTTTCCCAGAATTTTTAAGTTATACAATCTTACTAAATATTATTCAGAATTGTTATCTCTGGTCTCCTGAATAATTTCAGACTTGTGGTAAACTAGAAGATGGCACAATCTTCTGTTTCCATTGGAAATTACATCGCTTGGTCAACGTGCCTAAGTCCCTGGCAGATTGTCAGTACCTGTGAAATAGCTTTATATTAGGGCTACACACTTAACCACCCGGCTCCTATCCAAGACGACCTTAGCCATTCCCTATACCCTGCCCCTGTGACAGCTTTGCATGTTTTCCATGTGCTCACACTGGATCCACACAGAAAAGTGTGTGTTCTGATAACCCTGGGTGAGGGAGGGAGGGTGGGGGAGAGAGAGAGAGAGAGGAGAAGGAGAGAGAGAACAAAATTTAAAAAATAGGGCTCACCAGCCAATGTCTCAAAGTGTGTCTCCTTTTTCCAGGTCTGCTTTTCTTGAGCTCCACTTATGAATCTTTCTGAGGCTCATCCCTTCCCCTCCCTCCAGTGATGAATTACTCTGGGCGGCACCAGAGACTAGTGGTGTTGAAATTAGGAAAACAGAAAAGACACTCCCCCCCCCAAAAAAAAAATCAAGACAGATTGACATGTTCTCATTTATTGAACTTTTAGATAACTTTAAGTGTATGTTTTCTTCGTGTCTTTTCCCAGCCCCCCTACCCCACATTGGTCATAAAGCTGGATTAGTGTTCTAGCGAACCCCCAAATCGTGCTTCAGTGAAACCTATTTCTTTAAGCAAACACATTCTTATTGATAGGAATTTTTCTGATACACTTCAACAGGTCAGGTAAACAGCAGGGCACACCAGACTCTCTTAGCCTTTCCCTAGCTCGCTGTGTTTGTGTCTCAGGTGTCCCTCTTCTCATTTAACAACCCCTTCAAACTTGGAGGCGGAGGGACTTCATTGTCTCGAGTTTCTGAAAGTCAGAAGGAAGGTTGAGTTGAACACTAAGCTGTCCATTATCAGACCTGCTGGTGATAGCCACTTTGAAGATTCGTTATAGTAAACCGTCCAGGGCATTAATGGGAAGACATGAGGACCGGGACTAGAGCAGCCACCTAGACTCTCCTGTATGGAAGGTGGCTCTCTTCCTTGCAGGCGCCCCTGCTGCCCCTGAAGCCTGACCCTACCCCTACCCCTACCCCTACACCCCCACCCCTCCTCCTCCTGCTCCTATTTAACTCAGCTGAGAAAGGCAGCAAACTGGCTGGTAACAGCTCTGGATTCTCGTTGCTTCATTTCCCCCAAACAATCCCTAGATTTCCATGCAATTGGCTAACATTTTGATATTTAAGTTGTTAATAAATGTTCTTCCAGCAGAGATTTTACTTAATGTCAAGCCTTTCTCATCAAAAGCAATAGGCAGCTCCTTCCCCTAATGCTGGCTCTTCAGGGCTCCAGCCTAAGGCCAGGGGACACTCCACCACACACCACCACCACCACCCAACCCCGGCTGGATGCTTCCAAGACTAAGCCTTCATGGCCCTTGTCTTTATCTGTTATCTATGTTCACACATCAGAGTGGTCAGTTTCTGCTTAAAAGGGGAGACCTTTGTTCCAGACTGGAATTTTGATGCTTCCCAGAGAGGGCCAGCTGAAGTTACTCTGAGCAGCAATAACAATTTAAAGTCCAAGTTTTTATTTTTTCCCCCTAAGACTTTAGAAAACATATATTTTTATGCAAACATGTAAACTGGTATAGCAGTGTTACATAAATAATAAATCCTTTTATTATTTCTATGTAGGATTATTAGCATTATGATCAGTTTCACATTAATTTGCCATCATCCCATTGTGGTTTCTAGATCTCAGCACACTGCCAGCCACTCTGGGTACATGGAGCACATATTTAGGAATATCTGCTCCTGTCATGGAGACCACCATTTTAGCAGTTAACTTTCCAAAAGGTGCCAGGGACAGCATAGGATATGTAGTCCCATCCCAAGTTAGTGATCCCTAATCCGCAGAAGGCGGTAAGACTGTGTTTGCTTCCAGAGCTTGCTCCGAGGGTTGTCTGGCTCTCTTCGTACAGTATGATACAGTGGTTCCTCGGGCTTTCTCATTTAGGAAGTCTTAGTGCAGACCACTCATTTGAATGAGTTCATCTTGTCTAGTCACAAATCCCACAAACTTGGGAGGCCGCCTACCTCAGCCTGGTCAATAAGCTGCTGAGCTCTGCAGTCCTCATTGGTCACCTCACTAAGCTATCCCCTCCCAAAAGTCCTGTGGCCCGTTCCGCAGGTCAAAGGCTAGGGACAACCTAAACTGCTGGGTTGTGACTTCCAGAGGTGCAGGCTCGCCACTGCAGCATTTAAATCAGTGACTTAGGAAAAGCAACGTGTTGGCCCTTCTCAGCGCTAAGAGTAGGCCCAGGTTTAGAAACCAGTCACAAAAAGCTCTGGTTGCTCTCCATTCTGATCTGTAGCTCATTCTGCCTGTGAGGGACTCGGGTCTGTGTGTTTTTATTCTTTCTCTTTGCCTCGCCATGTTAAATCATAACATGGAGCCATCTCTGAATACACAGAGGTAGGAGAGGGATCCTCAATGTGGTGTGACACTGACCTTCCCATCCCCAAAAGTGACCTGCTTTTTCAGCCTGACCCCAAGCAAGCCCCAGGATAGCATTGGCTATCCCTGTGAGGGCTGCCCTGCTCCTTGCATCGAAGTCCTTTGAGCTTCTGCTGCGATGGAATCCCGCAGCCCTTGGTAGGCTGCAGGCTCAAGCCTTGGAGTACTCCAGTGTCTTAAGCCAGCCATCTCTATTTCCTGGAAGTCATTCAGTCTAGTTCAGCATAAAATCAGGCTTTCTCCAGATGACAGCTGTCAGAAGTCATATACAAGACTGGATCTGACCCTATGCTCTCTGGTACCTAACCCACTATTGTTCACTCAGCTTCAGACATTCTTGGTTTGTCCCAAACCAAGCTTCATCAGAATCATTCCTTGGTTGGTCATGACTCCTGTAATATGAGTGGGCTCCTGGATCTTCTGGGGCTGAGGACTAAGATATACTGGCTTGAAAGCCCAGATACCCACTACTGGCATAGAACTTTTAGCAACACCTTTCCCCTTGTGGTGGCCAGACTGTCTTTAAGCCTTACATACAACATACAGCAAATAAACCCATAGTCCACAGCTTCAGAGAGAACACCTTAAGCAAATCTCATCTCTTAATGATTTCCATAGAATTTTACATCTTGGTAAATTGAATTCCATAATAGACTTTTTTCATCTGCTCAAATATGCAATGTTTTCAGTAATTCCCCATTTATTTTTCATTTTAGAAACTTCGTGAATACTTTCATTCAGTTTAAGAAGCCTATTATTGTAGCAGTTAATGGCCCAGCCATTGGACTAGGAGCATCCATATTGCCTCTTTGTGATGTGGTTTGGGCTAACGAAAAGGCTTGGTTTCAAACACCCTATACCACCTTCGGACAGAGTCCAGATGGCTGCTCTACCGTTATGTTTCCCAAGATTATGGGAGGAGCGTCTGTGAGTACCATTTAAAACACAATCATTCTAGAAGACATCCTGAGGAGATCTAGCTTGTTATTGTTATACTCGGTGTATATAGTGTGCCATTCTGTGGGGACTTCCCATGCCAGCTGTACAGTTTGGTTTGGTCCTAGAATGCTGTGAACTATGTACTATTGTACCCCATTTCCTAGGAACTTACAGCTTTGCATAGGTAACACTGGTGTCCACTATCCATATTGGCACTCAAAATCCTTCACTAAAAACGGGAAGTGTGCATAGGATAAGAAAGGGTTTCCCACTACTTCTGTGGTTTCGTTTGTTTTAAATGTTTAAACAATTATATCTGTAATAGTTCATGCTAATATTGTAGCTTGTGTTTTGACAAGCAACTACAGACACCTTGTTCCTTAGTCCTTGAACTGGGGCAAAAAGTAATGATACAGGTTTTCCCAAAGGCAGAACTCAAGAGACTTGGGCAGGAAGAGTCTCAGGCAATGAATACCTGCTGAAGAGCTGGTAAGACAGTCACACTGCACAGAGGGGGCATCAGGCTGTGATGCAGCCGTGGCCACACACACACACACACACACACACACACACACACAACTCTGAAGCGTATCCTTCCCCATGGACTTGCATGGCTGCTTCATGCCCATCATCACTGTGAGTGGACCTCACAAGAAGAATGTTGCCCATTAACACTGTAATGGAACTAACATCTTCCCTGAGGACCTGATAGCCATTTGCCACCAGCAACACTCCCAAATGGGGCAACAGCCTTCTCTTGGAAGGGACCTCAACCGCTTGTCTCTGTCCACCATAATGCATTCCCGTGCCACTGAGACCCACCTTTTGCACTTTTGTTTTGTTTTTTGTTTTTAAAGACAGGGTTTCTCTGTGTAGCTTTTTGCCTTTCCTGGAACTCACTCTGTAGCCCAGGCTGGCCTCGAACTCACAGAGATTCACCTGCCTCTGCCTCTCGAGTGCTTGGATTAAAGGCATGCACTGCCGCTGCCACCGCCGCCACCCGGCCCTTTTGCACATTTGAGGGAGGGGGCATCTCTTCTAATCCTCAAGTGCCTCTTCCTGGGAGAAACTTAGAAGAAGGACATTAGACAATAAGAAGTTTCTATCAAAACCACCCAAGAATTACAAAGAAGGCAAAGGATATTTCCCTCCTCTTGCTGTTTGCAGTGGAGAAGCGTAGCAGATCCTCCCTTACAGCAGTCAACCTGTAAACAAGGCACATGGACCTCAGAACACCCTCAGAAGATGCAGAGACACTGCAGCCTCCGCACTGAGGACCCTCTGCCGAGGAACACCACTCGGTCTAGTCAACAAGGAAACCTCAGACAGATCCATACTGTGTTTGTTGAACGGTGTTCCTCAGAAGCAGCAAGATGTAGAGGCAGCAAAGGCTGCCACAGGGCCCACGTGGGCTCCTGGGTCACAGGAAAGACATTAGTGAGGAAGCAGTGCCATTTATATAGTCTAGTAAAGAATGGGAAATCAGTGGCAATTTTCTGGGCTTTATCATTTTAAGATGCAGCCTTTCAACAATGCAACTTAGGACAATGTAGGGAAAGGGGAACGCTTATATAAACTTTCAAGACTTTTATGTAAGTCTAACTTATTCCAGATATAAAATATTTGTAAGTGAGATGTGAAAAGCAAAGGCTAGACCCATCTCCACAGCCTGTCTGGTCTCAATCCACACATGCCTTTCCACAGCTCCTCTTTTGCTAGCCTTAATATTCAACCCTCCTGGGATACTTGTTTCCAAGGGCTGCAGCCCCCATCACTGCCAGAACAGAACGGCTGCCATCGGACAGGAGAAAACTAAGAGCCTTCTGTTTCACTCAAGTGCCTGGCCATGCCTCGTTCCTGCTGAAGATATGATGCAACTTAAAGGTCTTTGGGGTACTGTATGTTCTACCAGTGAGAAAAGAGTACCTACTCACCGTACCTCAGACACATACACACATTCTACATTCATCAGATGCTCTGTGGTCTTATCACTTTTGTGTGTCCTCTGCTGTGAAGGGTCTCCTGGCCAGTGCAGCACCCTGGTACTCCAGACTCCCAAGCCTGATAAAACCAGAGGACCTATGGGCCACAACAGGCCGAGAGCATCAGTTTTCCCTGGAACAGTCAGGGCACCACCAGGAACTAACAGGCTGATATCCTTGGGAATGATTCCATGATAGTATCTCAGCTTTGATGTCTCCCACTGACAGGACAGTCAAGCAACAATAGCAAAGTCACATGATATTTTGGAGTCACTGGTGAGATGCTCCATCCCTCAGATTATATGACTATAATGCCAAGATCACGCAGCCAAGTGTCCATTCCAAAGTTGAGTTCCCTATTGAATATGGACATGATACAGCAGGTTGCATTCTTTCCCATCCATTCCTCCTTTTCTCTACACACCTCTACCCTACACACCTTGTCCCCAGTCTTCAGGCTCCTGGCCATTCATCAAGGCCACATATCTGCTACAGGTCTATATTAGCCTAACCTAGACTTGCTTTTTCTATGCCACTCACTCAGATGGCCAGATGACCAGGCACACCCCATGTTTGTGGGCAGTTCATATATGGACCTAGTGGACATTGCCAGTGTAATCATTTGATGGCATCCTTTGCTGCTAAGAATGGCCTGTTCTTGTCCAGAACACCAGAGCTGAAGTAGAGCCTCCCTGGCTTTCACCAGAAACCTACATGGCATCTTGTCCCTTCTTCCATGGTCACCAATAGCAATCTTGGGTCTGCCACCTTTGTTCAGCCTGGGCCCACTTTCCCCTCCTTAGAGACATCCAAAGAGCAAGGGAAGACCCTTCCCTGGGGAGTTTGCCAAGGGTTAAAATTGCATTCTTGGAGAATCCCCAAATCAGTGGTACCATACTCTCCCTGCAGCTTTTACACACCTAGAGTTCCTTTATGGGTTGCTGGGACAAAAATAACTAACAAAGCAGTTTACAGAAGTGATTACATGGCTCATGGTTGGCCAGTTGTGGCAGCAGGGGTATGAGCCAGCTAAGTCTCATTACCCTTGCTCTCAGGGAATGGAGAGAAATGAATGTTGCTGGGTCACTTCCTCTCTAGGATGACACCCACCCCCAAAGTGGGGTATGGAGTGATGCAACCCACATTTAAGGTGGCCTTTGGACTTGATTAACCTAGTCTAGACTGTCCCTCACAGACTTAACTAGGGGATTTTTCATGGTGATTCTAAGCCCTATTGACAATCAACATTAGTCATCATAAGCCTACTCTCTGCCAATTTGACAAGCAAACATCACTGTTAAACTATAACCTTCCACTCCATGGCTCATGATTATCTCATAATGTAAAATGCATTCAATACAACTGTAGGTCTTCGTAGTTTTTTAGTAGTCCCAGTACTTTAAAAGTCTAATCTGAAATTCAAGCCAGTCTTACACTATTAAGTCATAAACTCACACTTCCAATACACAATAGTACAGAATAAATATTCACATTCCACGGGGAAGGATAGAGCCATATGATTGAACCAATTTTAGTAGATCAAGCACCAAATCCTATATCTGTCCCACATTTGTCATCTGCAACTGATAATGGAATTATCTGGGCTTTAAAAGGATTGTGGGGATTATTTGACCCCCAAACTCTGCTGCATTACATATAGTCTCAAGACCCTTCCATCTCCAGAATCCCAGAATCACTATTACAATTTAGGCATCATCTTCAGATTCATGTAGTGGAGGAGTTAAGTCTTGCCTAACATTGTCTCTGAAACTACAGAAGAAACTCCATGAGCCTATCTATCTTGCATGTTTACAGATGTACATCTTTACTTTTAAGTACCATGTGGACAATGCTACCAAGTTCTACTACCAGCCCTGGGTGGGTAGAAACTGATCCCCATGGTTCAACAGCAATGGTTCTCAACCTTCCTAATGCTGTGACCCTTTAATACACTTCCTCATATTGTGGTGACCCCAACCATAAAATTATTTTTGTCACTACTTCATAACTGTAATTTCACTACTGTTGTGAATTGCAGTGCAAATATGTTTTGGAGACAGGTTTTCCCAAAGGGCCATGACCCACGGATTAAGAACCACTGTTCTAGAGGCATCTGTGCCTTGGCTATATGGTATACACAGAAAGTATTTTCCATGGCAATTGTTTCTGAGCAGGGTAACCATTCTTCAGCATTCTCACCTTCAGGCTCTCCTTTCAAGTCAATCTGCCTTCTTAGAAGTTAGAGCCTTCGAAATAGTCTTTCCTGTATCCCTGATGTCTCAGGGCAGAGTGCTAGGTTTCTCTTTGATCCCTTTAACAATTACATCTGCCTTGTGTGTTGGCTTTAAACTCACTTGTGTCCTTTTCCTCATTAAACTCGGTGTTTTTCATGTTTCTGCTCCTCTTCCTGCTCTTGCACTGCGAACCTGGGTGGGAGCAGTGAGCATTACCACCCACCAGTGAGCATTACCACCCACCAGTCTTGGTACCTCCTCCACCAAGCAGATGAGTCCATTCTGTTGTATTCAGCCTCACTCAGGTTTTAGGACCTGAGGGAAGTGCATCCAGATTATTGGCTGGAGTATTATACGAATGGCCTTTCGCCCAGTTCTCTGGTTCTTGTTGATCTCAGCAGCCACAGGAGCCAGGTCTCCACTGCCCCTGTTCTCTCAGCACTCTGGTCTTCTAAACTCTACCAGAATAACTAACTAAGCCCTTTTTATGGCATTCTAAGGATTGTCTGGCTCAAAAGTCTAACCACACAATCAGGGTTATCTCAGTAACAACCCACTTCTGATCCCAAGGGTTCATTTTCTGTATTACTGGAACAAAATATCTAACAAAACAACCAGAAGGGTTTGTTTCAGTTCACAGTTGGGATGTGCAGGCATCATGGCAGGGGGAGCTTAAGGTACCACCCACATTGTGTTCAGTCAAAGGCAGAGAGAAATGACTGCTACCATTCAGCTCCCCTTCTCACTTTTATTCACTGCGGGACCCCATCCCAGGGAGTAGTGTCACCCACATTTAAGGTAGATCTCTGACCTTACTTGGCTTAAACTAGCAAATCCCTTGTAGACATTGGTTTCCATGGTGATTCTATATCTCATCGAGTTGACAACCAAGATGAATCATAGGTCATTCATTACCAGTAAAGTCAGTTTTAGGTGTGTTGTGAGCTGTTACTAAAGTAATCATTTGACAGCAGTTATTTCCAAATCTGGCAGTAAAAGTCTTTATCACCTATTAAGCCAGCAGTTCTCAACCAGTGGGTCATGATCCCTTCCTTGGGCGTCAAATGACTCCTTCACAGGGGTCTCCTAAAACCATCGGAAAACACAGATATTTACATTCTGAACCATAACAGTAGCAAAATTATGAAATAGCAATGAAAATAATTTTATGGTTGGGGTCATACAACATGAGGAACGGTATTAAAGGGTCACAGCATTAGGAAGATTGAGAACCATTGTTAAAGCTAAATTTGAAAATCTGATGGTGTGTTCTCCCTATATTGTAGGCTCTTTGTACATGGGTGATGGGTAAAATTGCACACAAAGCGCTCATCTGAAGGAGATGAATGACCTTAGACATGCATATACCACTGAGCAGGTACATTTTTAGAACTAGATCCCTTGAACCAAATGCTAGCCATGTGGAAACTTCAAAAGTTCACTAACTTTGAGCCAATGAGATGGCTCAGCAGGTGTGCCTGAGTTTGCTGCTTGGGATTCACATGATGGAAGGAGAAAGTCAACTCCTACAAGCTGTCCTCTGCTTTCCACAAATGCATGGCGATGAGCATTTTCCTCTCTCTCCCTCTCCCTCTCTCTCTCTCTCTCTCACACACACACACACACACCAAATAAATATAATTTTAAAATTTAAAGAATTCATTAGCCTTGGAATGTTTCCCAAAGGATGGCTTAAATTAGTCCATATGAACACCTCCTCCTTTGTGGGTGGTTTTCTTGGTAGATGAGTCCTGGCCGATAATTGTTTGTCTCAGCTTGGAATCTGATGGTATGGCTGTACTCCACTGTGGTTACTTATAGCATATAGCCATGGGTGGAGACATTTCAGGATTCCATAATTGAAGATACTAGTCATTAGAAGTCATTGTTGGCACTCCTCATCCTCCAAAACAGGACTCTACCCCAAACACTCACTGGAGTCCAGGATATTCCCCACAGCCTGGGGAAGCCCTGCTCTGAAGCAGCAGAGAGCCTGCCCCATACAGTGTAAATACCCAACTGTGAACAGCGTTTGGCTAACACCTATGCAACAGGTAACCCACTACTATGAGATGACTATATTGGTGACAGCTCTTGTTGAGTGACTCCTGCCGGGCAGTGGTGGCACTTGCCTTTAATCCCAGCACTCGGGAGGCAGAGCCAGGCGGATCTCTGTGAGTTCTAAGTCAGCCTGGTCTACAGAGTGAGATCCAGGACAGGCTCCAAAACTACACAGAGAAACCCTGTCTCCAAACAACAACAAAAAGTGACTCCTAAAAGAATACACTTTCTTTTGTAGCATTTTGGTGCATTTGAATTTTGAGCGTGGGACAAGTTTGGCTTTCTCCACTTGGTGTGTACAAATTCTGCAAGGAGGGTTAACTGAAGGAATACTGTTGTCAGAAGAAAATGGCCTACAATGAGACAAGCTGTGTGAGCCTTCCTCGGTGTGTCCCATGGGGGCCAGACACTTGCCTGCCTAGTTGCTGGTGGGTGTGGCTCTGCAGTCTACCACCACTACCCTCAGCAGACATCCATGGAGTACCTACTGTCCACCTTACACCTTTCACAGTCCCTTCTTAGAATCCCCACCCCTGTATGTTCAGGAAATATTCAGAACCAGTACAGCATTGACACTTTAGGTAGTCTTTGCTAAGGAGATCAGGAAGGATGGTCCAGACTCAGACACAGGCCCCTATCTGTGCACCTTTTGCTGCCAGATCCTCCTCTGTGTGCCAAGCCTAGGGCTGATTCCTAACCCCTTGTTCACCCACAAGAGCATTCTTGATTATCCTCTTACAGCTTGAAGCAGCCTGAACTGACATCTTTCTCCCCATACCTCTTAACTAACTTCCTATTTTAAGACTACTGCAGAGTGGCAGGGTGGGGCTCAGTCTATACAGTCTGACCAAGGAAGTGGGTTTTCTTAATGGGCTTTTTGTTTGGTGGTGGTGGTTGGATTTGGGTTGTGGGTTATTGTGATTTGTTGGTTCTTCATGCCTCTATTTAAACTGACTCACTGCTCTTTACATGGCCTGCATTCACAGTCTTGAATCGGTCCTGTCTCACGCTCTTGGATAAATTAAAATTCCTTTCATTGTCCTGCACATCCTACCCATGTGAAATGGGGGGAGGGGGGGTGTGCACAGAACATAAAAGACTGTCTAGTAACATATGGCTGTAGAGCCATGCAAGCCAAGAGAAGGGGAACGAGGTGCCAAGACAATGTATAGGCCAGAGCAAAGGCAGTTGTGATTGGCCCAAACAGACAACACAAGGAAAAGAGATGGACATAGGAAGCGAGCTCTACCCAGGGCTGTGAATTGTCTTCCAGAGGCAGCAAGTGGCATGTATGAAGTAGGGTGTGTTGGGAGGCTGGAGCCAGAGGATCATAAGTACAAGGCTGGGCTGGTCTGTGTCTCAAAGGTGGAGAGAAGGGAATGACTAAGGACAGGTGGGCCCAAGGGAAAGCCTGGGAAGAAATGATCAAGATGGGCTTCCTTGGCTGGCAAGTTCATTTAACTTAACGTGACTGGTTGTGTCATCTCCAAAGGAAGAATATTCTGGGTGCTCTGGAGCTCTCCCTACTGCCTATGACCTTGGGGGCTCTCTCTCACCCTTTCTCACCTCCCTGGAGTATTCCTGTGGAGAAAGTTAACTACCAAAATAAAGTCAAATCAGGGGTTTTTTTTAGATGTTTATAGATCATCTCTTCACTGAGGGACTGTTCATCAGAGAATGTTACAGGCTTGTGAGCTTGTTCACGACTGAGCTCAAATCTACACTTGGATGATGCCCTCAAAACCTTGCAGACTCTGGTGAGGAGTCTGCACCTACGCCACACACACCTGTTTACAGTGTCTGCCTTGTTGGAAGTGGAGTCAGCTATACATTTGATCTCAATTGTGTGTTGTGTGCTCTGTGGATTACCAGAATCAAATATTCCATGTGATCCAAGGGTTGCATTTGGTCACTGGAGGACCTCTGTAATTTTTGCCTCTGAAGGAAGGAGCATCTAGAGTATATTTACCTGGGCCTCATCGGGACCATTAGGTCTCAGTAAGATTATCTGTGCAAGACCACCCACAGGTGGGACATGGTCGCATCAGCTGCTAGGCAGGGCAGACCTCCTTAGCCTGCCAGTGCAACTGTGAACCTATTTTTGATGATGCCAGGTCCATACACCTAATGCCAGGATGGGGACAGTGGCCTCTAATCCAGTATATACCTCTTGTTTTTAAAAGCAAAGTTACATTGGTTTTCTCAAGTAAACCTTGTAAAGTAACCACTTAGATGGATGGCAGCAACTGAGGTACACTCAGTCCTTCTGGATAGTTGGTATCTGTATGACAATGTGACTTCTGAAGTGTGTCTCTTCAGCAGTGACGTGCCACTGCCTTTAGACACTGTCAAGAAGGAGTCCTCGGGAAAATGAAGTTTTATATTGGGTTCGGTTCCTTTAGAACGTGACTTACTGACTCAGGTACCCAGGTTGAATTTTAAATGAGTTCGCGTGTGTGGGAAAGTCCAACATCAAGAGAAGAATCATATAAAAGAGGAAGTTACCACAACGTCCTCAAGTTTACCACACAAAAGCCTCTAACTTGGATTTCATCCAAGTCCACATGACTCTGAGTTACCTCATGAAGCAGGCCTTTCTCTCTTTATTTTTTTTAACTGGCCAGGGTATTACTCTTCCATCCAGTCACTTGGTCATGCTTTTGTCCATGGTCTGTGCTTAGTGGCCACTAAAGGGCATGAGGCAGATAGGGCTGAATTTCCAAGACATCATCTCCATCCACCTCCCCTCATGTTTAACATCATGTCTACTCTTTTTCATTGTAGGCAAATGAAATGCTGCTCAGTGGGCGTAAGCTGACGGCACAGGAGGCGTGTGGCAAGGGCCTGGTCTCCCAGGTGTTTTGGCCCGGGACCTTCACCCAGGAAGTCATGGTTCGCATCAAGGAGCTGGCCTCATGCAACCCAGTTGTACGTCAAAATAGGTTTTTTTTGTTGTTGTTGTTTTTTGGGTTTTTTGTTGTTGTTGTTGTTGTTGTTTTTTTTACTTGTTTGTTTTTAAATAAAGAAAATCTTTTCCTTCACAGATTAAATTAGACTTGTACCATGTTCCAGATCTGTTTGCCTGGTCTTCATTGTAGAAATGGATGCCAGTGTGAAACTTAATACTTCCCATAGCCTATCCAGGGCTACTCCATCAGTGTTAACCATTTCTTACTGTCTGCACTTACTGTCTTACACTTCATCACAAGCTTTAGGTACACATACATGGAGTCCTGGGGCTTTTGTCTAGTAAATGTGCTGAATACTGAGTCTCCTGACAACACTGCATTTAGTGGTGCAGTGTGTGAAATATTTCAAGTGGTCAATCCAACTCCCTTCTAAGCTCATGCAGATAGACGAGCAACTGTCACAGTTAAAATTAAGCTGTGTTTTGTTTAGAAGATTCCATCCACAGTCACTCTGAGAAATTTCATTGAACTTCAGTAGAGTAGATTTCCACTCAGGGCTCCACACCATCCCATAGCAGTGGTGTGTAACAAACCACCTCTCCTGAAATAGCTTGAGCCATTTCAAGTTTCAGTATCCAATGTTCAATATCCCAGCATCCCTCTGTACCTGTGATCTGTCCCTCTGCCATGGATACCAGATCTACTAGTGTTGAAATCCTCTACACCACATGCACCTCTGCATATTCTTCAGTCACCTCTAGATGACACACAGCGCCTGTTACAGTGCACTGCTTTGTGAGTAAGTGCTCTGCTGGATTTTGAGATAGGGAAGTCTGTATATTTGGTTAAACGGTTTTGGTTTTGTTTTTTCTGCATATTTTCAGTCCAAAGTTCATTGAGTCCCAGAGATGTGGAACTCACAAGCATGCAGGGCTAACTGTACTAAGCTGTGAGTGAACTGACATGTAAAGATTTAATGGTTGCTATCCTGCATGTGAGGAAAGGTTTAGTGCCTGTAAATGACCAACTTCCTTTCTCGTTCATCACTGCCGCAGGTCCTGGAGGAATCCAAAGCCTTGGTCCGCTGTAACATGAAGATGGAGCTGGAGCAGGCCAATGAGAGGGAATGTGAAGTGCTGAAGAAGATCTGGGGCTCCGCCCAGGGCATGGACTCCATGTTGAAGTACTTGCAGAGAAAAATCGATGAGTTTTGATTGGCAGACTGAGCAGGACATCAGTGGCTCCCCATTGCCACAGTCATCCTCACCAGTAGCTCATGCTTGGAAGCAGGACTGGAGACATCCAAGCTATTTATTACCGAGGAGTTTTTAAGTACTGTAACTTTAAAATAACTACAAAGCTTCTTTGTCCAAATGTCGTTATTTTATACTCATGTATACACAGTATAAAAAAATGTAATTGAGCACCAGGCTGCTCTTAGAAACTCTGATTTCCTTGGAAGCTAGTTGTGGGTTTTTTGTTGTGTTTTTTAAAGGAATTGTGTTTTCATTTTGGGTGACAGAAGAGTTTGCAATAATGTTTGTTTAACTCATTTGGTTTTGGTTTTTTTTAAACCTAGATCACAGACCCTAAAGAGTGCAAGCCAGCCTTATCTCCCTCCCTCTACCTAAACAGATACAGAAATATCTGAAACATATCCCTGCATCTAGGAGGACAGGGGCAGTACAAGTACCTCAGTGCTGAAAAATTTAATCAAAACTAAAACCAGTTTTGTAGGAAAAACATCATTGATGGAAAATCCTACATGAACTATGAGTTCATGCTGAGATGCCCACCAGTTCTCCCTTTCTTAATGTGCCCCGTTCTTACCCAGCTAACATGAAGAAATCGGTGTCTGTGGAGGAAATTGAATGATTCAGTGTCCATGAATCCCTCCATAGCTTGAGTGCTACTTGCTAAGTTATGAATTAGCATTAGTGGATTTAAATAGTTTCCCTGACTCTTTCCAAAAGTAACTACGTAAGTGCTTCTTGTGGCTGGGTGAGAAATACTACTACTTTGCATAGTTTTGTTTGTCTATCTGCAGATATGATTGATGTATTACACCAAAAAAAGTATTTTTATGTTTATAAAGTGTAATTTTTAGGTTCACTTAGAATATATTTTATTTAATTTAAAATTCTCTTGGCACACTATTAAACACAGAAACTCCTTTAAAACCAGAAAAGAACTACCTTATATTGGACATTTATCATTTGCGGTCTCTGCTTGGCTGTCTGCCATATTCTGTGCACAGTACCGTGTCCACAAGTACCCCGTGGAGTGGGGACTGATTCCTGACTACAGGCGCCTATGACTACTTAGGTTCCTGGGCTTGCAATCATATTGAATGTATGAAGATTGAAATAAAATTGAAACCTTATTTTTGTACAGTTTTGAAGTTTATACTCAGAACTGACGCCTCCCCAGCCGTGTGGAGCGCTGTGCAGTGTGTAAATCTGCCTTTACCGTGGATGGGTTGGTACAGTATTTTTGCATCTGTGGGACCTACTCTTTTGTTCAGTAGTTTGAACTATATATAAACTGTACAATCTGTAAAGTTTTTATAGAATAAATATTCAGCTGTGAAAACTGGTTAAATAAAACTAATATTTCTTAACAAATGGGAGTGTTTCTCAATGAATTCTTCCCTTGCCAGATTTCCTGCAAGGGGGTAGGGGGGGCATTTTCTCTGGGGTTTTTTTTTTCTGTGAGGTTCACAAATGTACACAAACATTGGTGTTTGGCACAGAGAGTACAGCCCACTGTCCATGGCTACTTCTCACCTTCTCCTGGATGGATAGTGTGACTGCTCCAAAGGAAGGAAAGTGTGTTTCACCAAATTAGCACCTACAAAATAATGATACTTTAAAGGGCCATGACCCCATCCACTGCCTCTCCTGCCTGCCTCATGGCTTCTCTTACTGTATTCTTTCATGGACAACTTGATCTAGTCCATGACTTTCCTGTCCCAAGGTGTGAATCACCTGATGCTTGTGAGACAGCCCTGGGTTTGTGCCCTAGCAAATGTGTGGGAAGGTGTGCCTGAGCAGAGACTTCTCATGTGGGTATGACGGGGAGTCCAGAAGAGGGAGAGGAGAGGCCTGGGCCGTCCTGCGGTGCTACCCAGGACTTGAGAGAGTAGACATTGATCACACACACTTGTTTGTCATCCAAGTCATTGTAAGAAAACAGAACCCAGGGGCATTGGGCAGCATCACTCAGCCTATTGGTGGCCAGGCCCCAGGAAAAGTATACTTCGAGAGCTCCTGTCAAGATGAAAACGGATTATGTTCGGGTTGTATTTTTTAATTTGTCTAAGTAGCTTTAAAAAAACAAAAACAGATACCCTACCCACACAAAGCTAGCTGGCTAGGCATGGGGGAAGAATGGCCTGGTCCAGTCAATTTGTCTGTGTACTCCAACATGGGGGAAGAACGGCCCTTCTTGGCATCCTTTGAGCAAACAACTCTGGGTAGAAGAGATGGGGCCTAGTTGGATTCAAAATTAAAAACTAAGAAAAGCATTGAGCTGAATAAGAAGATTATGGTAGTCTGTCAACGAGCTATTTCTGCATCATTGGAAGCTGTACCAGTCATGCATTCAAAAGTGACCCTCACTAAGTTACTTAGCCAACTCCACCCCAGAAGGCCCTGGCCCTGGCCCTGTAGACAGTGTTCTAAACAGTGTCTCTGAAAGATTAGTAACTATCTGCTTTGGTGAAAGGGGCAATGGATGATTTTAATATAGACTTAAAACTTGGCCAGTCTATGATTCAAGGATCTAACCTAAGAGAAGAAAAGCATAAATAAAAACAAAAAAGGAGGATACCTGTTCATACAGATGCACCTGTGCCTGCCTCTGTCCTTCAACTCCAGCCCCCAGGATGCAGGGGGCACTGCCAAAGGGAAGGTCTGCCACCCGTCAGAGATGGGAGCAGTGCTCAGCTGAGTTACATGCCCCAGTCTTCATTTGCTAGGTGCTTCATAGTCTTCAGTTTTAGCCCAGAGAAAACAGGAGTCCCAAATGCTGCAGGAGCCTCTCCACAAACTCAAGTAAGCTGGGTATGATTGAGCACCATCCTGTGTTCCCAGAAGAGGATCATGTCTAGGTTCCAGACCTCTCGGTCTACAAGTCCAGGCCAGCAAGGACTATATAGTTATTTTGAGTGGGGTAGAAATAAAATCTCAGATTTAGTTAGTTTTAACGTTTCTATTTTTGTAAAGTTCACGCTGCATTCTAGAACTGGGCAAAAATAAATGCATCTCCTGTATTAAATAGGTTAGGAAATAACAAGGGCAGAGACTTACATATTCTAAAACATCGACCTAGCACATTAGAGCAATCCCCAACCAAAGGCACTGCAAAAACCATGTGCCCTTCATAATAGGATGAAAGGAAACCAATTACCAAAACATTGCGAAATCAACAACACCTTCCTGACTTACTCGGTTGTCCAAAGAAACCACAGGGTAATTAGAAAGTAATTTGAAATGAAGGACTTAAGAGCTCCGGCCACTCTTCCAGAAAACCTAGGTTCAATTCCAAGCAACCACGGGATAGCTCACAACTCTCTGGAGCTCTAGTTCCAGAGTATCTGACACCCCCATGCAGGCAAAACATCAACACACATAAAATAAATAAATCATTTAAAAATTTAAAAAGGTAGTATATAATGAAGTAAAATTGAAACACAACAGAACTTGCACAGTAAGTTAGATATTTTCTAAAGTGTGCTGGTGGTGGTGGTATGGATTCTGGAAGAACTGCAAGCAACCATGAGCCATGTCTCTGGCTCAGAGTTCCTTGTTAAAAATGTTTGAAAGACACCAAGTCAGTAACCTAACCTTACAATTTAAGAAACTAGAAAACAGAAGCCCCTAGCAAATGGAGGGAAAGAAACGAAAGATGAAAGCAGAAACAAGTGATAAGAAAACAAATCCAAAAACCCAGTGAAACCCAAAGTTGGTTCTTTACAAAGGTCAACAGAAGTGACAAGCTTCTATCAATACTGACTGAGGATAGGGAAGAATATTTAAATTTCTAAAATCAGGAATGCAGAAAGGGATAAGAATACATCATAGTAAACAAGTTCTCTTATAAAGAAAAGCCCTTCATTGGAGCTGGCTTACAGGTTCAGAATTTTAGTCCATTATCAGCATGGCAGAAAACATGGTGGCCTGCAGGTAGAAAAGGTGCTGGAGAAGGAGCTGAGAATTCTACATCCTGATCAGCAGGCAGCAGAGAAGAGCCATAGGGCCTGGCTTAAGCTTTCGAAACAACAAAGCCTACCCCCAGTGACATACTTCCTCCAACAAGGCCACACCTCCTAATCCTTTCAAATAGTGCCACTCCCTAAGCATTCAAATACATGAACCCATGGGGGTCACTCTTACTCAAACCACAAAATAAGGATGCTAAGGAGCTGGGCCTAGGGTTCCAGCCCCTAATCCCAGCTCTTGTGAGATGGAGGCAGGACAATCATGAGTTCATGGGTTAAGTAATAAGACTGTAAAAAATTAATAAGCTAATGAAATCAGTAAGTTCCTGAGAAGACTACAGAAACCTGCTCAAGAGAAACCTAAATAGATTAAAAGATCAAATCTGTAAAATAACAATAAAATTAAAAAACACTTGCCCAGGACCAAATAGCTTCACTTGTAAATCTTAACGAAAATTTTAAAAGGAATGATAACAACTCTTCACAAACTTCTTAGAGAGAGAGAGAGAGAGAGAGAGAGAGAGAGAGAGAGAGAACACTTCTACAAGGCTGGTTTTTCTCTGTTCTTAAGCAATGGACTAGAGCTGAGAGTTCAGAAATAAGCATTCACTTGTAATCCATCTTCAACAAGTGTGCTAATGTCATTCACCCAGAAAGTTATTGCCTTCAATAACTGGATGCCCATGTGGGGGGAAAAATGAATTTGGATCCTTACCTCATGCTATATACAAGGATTAACCTTAAGTGGATAAAAAAAAAATCTAAGGGATTTGTCCACAAAGACTTATGTAAGTGCATAATCTCTGATTCAGTGTTGTGCTAAAATACAAACAAACAGCAAAGAGTTTTATCAAGTGTTGAGGTCTTGTGCTTCTGACGACACTAGCAAGTACATGGCAAAGCAACTCAATGGAGAAGAATTTCACGCATGGTTAGGGTCTGGTGTCTAGAATGTATTAAACATAACACGTAAGGTTGTTTGGGGCTTTATAACAGTGCTGGTGCTGATTGAGATCAGAGCCTTGGGCATGCTTAGCAAACGTTTCACCACTGAGCTGTGTCCCAGCCCCTCTAAAGAGGTCTTGCAACTCATCAACGAAAGACAACCTGGTTTGTTTTTAACTTACATGTATGGGTGTCTGCATGTATGTGTACCACATATGTGTAGGAGCCCTCAGGTCAGAAGAGACATCAGATCCCCTGAGACTGGGGTTGTGAGTCACCATGTGGGTGCTCGGGATCAAACCCGAGTCCTCTAGAAGAGCAGCCAGTGCTCTTAACCTCTGAGTCCTCTCTCCAGCCCCACACCATGTTTTTTAAATAGGCTGAATAGATTGCTTCAGAGAAGTTATACAAGTGGCCAATAAGCATATAAAGAGATGCATCATGAGGGAATTGCAAATCAAAATATGAAACACCACTTTCTCCCAGTAGGATGGTTAGAAGAAAAAGTAGAAAATAACCAAGATTGATACAGACATGGACAATCAGAATCCCCCACAATACTGCAGAAAACAGGTTGACAGGTCTCCAAACAATGGTTATTTTATTACCCTATAGTTCCGCCCCTGGTTAGATATCCACAAGAGTTGAAAACAAGCATTCATTCAAGTAAGTTCCTGCATATGAATGTTCGCGATTGCATTTTCCACAGTGGCCTAAAAGCAGAAACAACTCAATCGACATCAAGTTGTCAACATAAATGCATGAACAATGCTTGGTGAATCCAATGGAATGTCGTGTGGCCATAAATAAAAATGAAGCCCAAGTGTGTACCACAACAAAGTTAAACCTTGTCAGATGCTTTGATGTAGAAAAAACAGACACAAAAGGTCACAGGTTTTGAAACTGGGAGAAGTTCTTGTATGAAAATGCAAAACTTTTCTGGCTGCATTTAAAATACATAGACAGGGCTGGAATGGTGGCTCAGTGGTTAAGAGCACCTATTCTTGTAAAGGACCAGAGTTCAGTTCCCAGTGTCCATATGGTGGCTCACAATCATCCATACCTCCAGCCAGGTGATCTGAAGCCCTCTTCTGACCTCTGTGGGCCCTGCATAAACATACAGCAGGCAAAACAGCCATGCAATATATTCATACAAGCTGTTTACAAAAATATACCTAAAACTGAGAAGTTGGACATTCAAAGGTGGAAAATATGCCTTGTGCAAATGTTAACCTACAAGAACCGGAGTGTCTGGGCTATTAACAGAATGCAAGAATTCCTCCAAGCAGCAGATCGACTGGGTTCTTAAGGAGGAGAATGAAAGTGAAACGTGATCTAATTACATAACATGAAAATATATACAAAATTGATAGTTCTGTTTGAAAAAAAATATGTGCAAAGCCATAAAGGGAACTCTGGGCACGTCAGTGAATGACAGAAGCCCATGTGCATGTTCCTTCCAGGAGAACAAGGTTGCTGAAGTGGGCCTGGTTCGACCAGCCCAAAGCTGCCTCACTCGATTGGACGAGAATTCTGGCCTCAGCTCCCATGAGCTCTGGCAAGATGGGGCTCCTATGGGCCATTGGACTGAGGGTCACTGGCTAGGTAAAGGAGGTTACCCTCCGTTCTGGGCTCCTGGGCCTCTCCTTCCAGAACAGCAGCTGCGCGTCCTCAAGTGAGCCCAGGTCTGTGACACAAAAGTGGCATCCCACTGTTTTTGCTGAGCTCAAGATTGGAAACAAGACACCAGGTCCAGCCTCGGTTAAGGGAGAGTGACACTCCTGGGGGGAGGTACAGGCTTGGAGGTGGGGCTGCTGCTGGGACCAGGAGCAGAGGTGGCCACCACACTTGGGAACTCTCAGACACAAAACACCCCAGACAGGCCTGACTCAACTCCCTCGCTCTCATTGGAGGAACATGAGGGTTCTGCCACTCACTGACACACGCCCAAAGCTCCCTTTACGTTTTTTGCACGTATCTGTCTTTTTAACAGCACTATCAGTTTTGTTTATATTTTTCGGGTTGAGTAGGTAGATTACACACAGGTAATGAAGTTCTATTTTCATTGGCCTTCAATGGGGAGTATTCTATGTATCATGGCTAACCCAACTTAAAACAACCCCTTTGTTTGTTTGTTTATTAGTATGACAACCCAATTGTGTGTGTGTGTGTGTGTGTGTGTGTGTGTGTGTGTGTGTGTGAGAGAGAGAGAGAGAGAGAGACAGAGAGAGAGAGAGAGAGAGAGAGAGATGGGGAGCATGCTTACCATGGCATGCGTGATGCGATATGAGGACAATGACAATATTGTGGTCAGGTCTCTTCTTCCACCTTTACATGGGTTCCAGGAATTGAACTCAGATTGCCAGGCTTGTGCTGCAAGCTCCCTCTCTCACTGAGCCTCCTCACTATCCCACTAGCCCAACTTTTACAACCAAGCTCCAGGCTCCAGTACAGGAAAATAACTTTTGCCTTATATGAACTCTTGCCATTCACTGTCTTAAGCTGGGGGGTGAAAGTCATCTGGGGCACATGCCTCACTCCTAAGTCCCCTCAGCTGACTTGCAGTATCTAATGCAGAAGTCAACAGTTGGCTGCATAGTGGTGGGTCATTCCATGGACAACAGTTGTGGGGGGATAGTGATGGGTCATTCTGTGAGCAGAGAATACCCACCAAGCTCTGGCCTTCATTATCACTGTTCATCTCTAGTGACTATGATTGCAAGAAACTTTTACTTTCCAACTAAATTACTGTAGTATTTTAAACTTCACAGACTGTCTAATTAACTAATTGTTATCACACAATCTGTTGATGGGATGTCTCTGGTCCCTTCTTATCTCAGGAAGCATCAATCAGTTTCTCTAGGAGTAACTTGCTTGAATGAGTGGAGTCCAATGTCACCACTTGAACACTGATTCCATGTAAAGATTCACAGCTTCACTATGCCATTTGTTGGGGTGGCCTGTGGTTAGAAGGACATCCAGGATCATGCTAGGTAGCTTGGGCTGCCCTGGAACTCTTGATCCTCTTGCGTCCACTTCCTGTGTGCTGGGATTATAGACGTGTACCAACACATTATGGACCACGTGAAGTTTTTAGGTTTTACCGTGAAGCCCCTGGTTTCCAGGGGAGGAGGATTGCAATGTTCTGCTTCAAGCTCAGCTGAACTTTCCTTCCCTGGCCAGTGTGGTGATTCTAATGACTGCAGCACTCAGCCAAGGAGGTGTCATGTTGGCATGGGACCGGTTTGCGGCCTCCGATTCCTCACCAAAGGCCTTCAGCAACCAACTGACTCCAACAACACAATCAGCAGAGAATTAGAAAGAGGTCGCTTGTTTAACAGGTTCCAGTCACCTCCCAGAAAGGCGGGGCACACCCTGCTGTGGCTAGACATAGTTAGACTACTGCCTAAATACTGCATCCCTAATCAGGCATCATTTGGGTATTAATAAAAGGAAAAAAAAAAACCAGAAGACTGTTGGTCTTCATATCTCATTGTAAATTTTGCTAATAGCAACCTGTTGTGACAGTCACCACTAATTTTTTCTTTTTTATTACTAGAGATAGTCTATGAAGCTGTAAGCCCTCCTACAATAAGAAATCTGCACAAACATACTATTTGGAAGAAAAAAAATCTGTAATCTTCATCCCACAAAGGGTATAATTAACATTCCCAAAAATAAAATAAAGTCTTCAGCTCTGTCCTGAGGACCATCAGACAAGGCACATCCCCTTCATGATCAGGCAGAGACTCTGCTACTCTCCATCTTGAAGATTCTGTCCTCAGCTGGGGATATTATGGGCGCAAGATCATCAAACTTGAAGTGATGTCAGCAGCCTGCCTCCAGCCGGTGGATTTGGAGATTGACAAGCTAATTAAAAAGCAAATTTGAATCAATTCATGACAAACTGCAAGAGTGCCCAGCCTCACTGAAGGTCATTGTCACACACATTTAAAGTATACAATTTGACAAGTTTCAGCAAATATGGACGCCATGGAATAATCGCCATAGTCAAGACTCTCTGAGTGTCTTTTACCTCCAAAGGCTTTGCTGTGCCTCTTGGACCCCCCTCTCTTTGGACCTTCTCTACCATCTCCCACCCCAAGCAATGCACAGAAGGGCTCTGAGTCACAATGCAGAGTGAGCTGTATATTGTATTCTTCAAAGCCTCAACTCAGGGAGGGAGGGGAGGAGGGAAGAAGGAGTAGGGAGGGAGAGGAGGTACCATTCCTTCTTAGGACACCTTGCTCTAACTTTGAGTGCCTCAGAGCCCTAGCCCCCACATGCCAGCACTTGCCCTGCCCCCCACAAGTTCTATGACACCCCTCTTTACATTTCTTGCCCAGGGCAGGCATGCTCTATACAGTCTGTGGTCAGTACCAAACACTGGGTGCCAGGGGTTTGGTGCATGAAACCATTTGCCGCAGCCTTGCCTCTCTTCCACATGCCATAGAACTACAAACTCAGGGGGCGTCAGGTCTCCCTGCCAGAGCTTCTTCCCTTTAGTCTGCTATGCTCATGGAGTCTTCCTCATCAGCTCTGTCCTGCATCCTGTAGTGCAGCCGGAGCTGCAGACTCTTCCATACTCTCTGTTCTCATCACTACCTGTCTGAGCTGGCTCTTTCCAAAGATGTCGCCCCTCCACTCATCAGGTCCTACACCACTGGGATGCCAGTAGTGCTGAGAATGGCCCCCATGCCTGTCTTAAGCCCTGCATATTTCTAGTGCAGGACTGGTGTTCAAATGTCAGGAAACCATGAAAATCGTCCTCCATACACCCTGGGAAAGTGACATGAACAGTAGTACAGTCTTCACACAGACTAGAAGATTGAGTCTGTGCAAAGTGCCAGCTTCACTTTGTGCCTCAAAATGGGCATCAAAACAGTGGCACTTACTGAGTAGATGGGGCTTTCGGACATCCCATGGGATGCTGGTGAAATAAACACATAAACAAACAAACAAACAAATAAATAAATAAATAAATAAGCAAGCAAGCAAAGGACATGACTGCTCCTAAGTATGGTGGGGGAGAAAGTTTATTGTAGATATGTGGGAGAGCATAGTCAGTGGCAGGAAGCTCTGGGAGACTCCTGAGTGGACATGACCAGACTGAACTGGGTCACGTAGGGAGAGAGGGGGAGGGGAAGAAGAGGGGAGAGAGGGGGAGGCAGGTGCAGCACCCAGGAGGCCAAAGGTATAAGAAGGGAGGGGAAACCAAAACGTCTGGATTATATAGAGAAAAGCCCTGGGGGAAGGGCAGCCCAGCCCCTGGGCTGGAAAGTTCAGGTTTAAGGGTGAGGTTTATGCTGTGATCCATACTCTGTAACAGGTAGGGACTGAAGGATGCTGGGAGAACTGGCAGCCAGGTCTGCTGTAATATGTTAAATGGGCACCTTAGCTGTTTTTCCCGGCTTGAAACTTAACAGCTGGCCCTGGGAGGGCAGGGCTGTCGTCCCAGATACTCCTGGGCTGACGCGTGATGATCGCTTCACACTGACACAAGAGGGTCACAAATTCAAGTTCTAGTTGAGGCTATCCAATGAGTTCAAGCTGCACAACTTAGAAAGATTCTGTCTCAAAATAAAATGTACAGAGGATGTAAATTAGATCAAAGGACCTTACTCCATATTGTATGGAAATACTGCAAGGCAACGAATTACTCTGTGAAATTGCTATATGCTAATAAAAGTAAAGCCAAACAAAAAATAAAATAGTAAAATATAAAGGAGAAAAGGTATTGCTCTAATGTATCTGCCTAACAATGTCAGGCCCTAAATTCAATCCCCAGCATACATTTTTTTAAATAAATAAGTAAAACTCCACAGGAGGAGGATGCAGACTTGGAAGACGACACTAACCCAGAAAGAAAATATCATAAATCATATGATAGTAAGATTAAGAAATCCCCATCATCGCTGGAAAGGCAGGTCACCTGTAGTCAGCTGCCTAGCACTGGGAGCAGTACCTCATGTAAACTGACTCGGAAAGAGGAAGGCGTTAGTTAGAGTTCGGAAGTCCCCATCCATGCTAACTGGCCTGTTGCTGTGGACCTGTGGTGAGGAAACATGACAGCAGAGCAGAATGGCTGACTTCATGGCAGGGGAGAGAAAGAGGAAGAGAAGCCAGGGCTCACCACCCCCTTCAAGTGCCACTGCCTGGAGGACCAGCCTCCAGCAGCTCAGGGCTCAAAGGGAAGCCACAGAGGCAGTCGGCACCTACTAAGACTTTTTTATCTGAGGGAATTAGGGAAAAAGGCACTCACACTCTCTCTTGATGATTTCCCACTTTACTCTCTATTCTGTGTTCTTTCTACAGCATACATTTTCCCCTACAGCTTATGTACCTCAACAAAGTTTTCCAGGCAACATAAGAATTACAAAATGTGGTTATATTCTATTTTTCAAGTGAATGATTATAATGAATACAGGTTAAAAACATGTTTTCCATCTCCCTTACATGATTAAAAACAAAGCCACCCTGATAACCCACAGACATTTACATCTAAGTAACTTGTTACAAATTAACAGAACATAAGCAAGCAAGGGGCATTTTTTTCTCTCTCAGTCAGCTCTTTTGTTGGCAGGCTGCATACTGCAGTTACAAAGAAAAAAATCAATCATTTTATTATTTATCTTGAAGGGTAATCTTTTAAGGAATCTTAAAGGAATCACAAACCTAAACTTTATATATAGAAAAGAATCAGTCAGCTCTACTTTAAATCTTTAGGGCACATACCCACTCATCAATAGCTTTTTATATCAGGAGATTGAGGACGGAAATGGGTATAAGGAATTAACCATCAGCTTTGGTCATCAACCAATCCCAGCAAAGAAAGTATGTTAGCCAGTAATAACTGGGCTGCTTTGTGGTTTTGACCTCAGCTATGTGTCCTTATGAACTTTAGATTGTTTTCTGGGGTTTTTCATTTCAAAGTTATTATCAAGACAGGGAGTGACGGCAGAAAGCAGAAAGATATATAAGGCATGAAGAAACTAGCAGCATTTGGCTGGTTAAGTATTCAGGCTTTGGAGGAGCACAGTTCAGCTGAGATTCATGTGGATGAGGACTCAGAAGCTTCCAGTCTGAGGAAACAAGACCAGCTGAGGAACTGGCAAGGTGAGGTAGCTGTGGCTTGTTCTGTGTCTCTGATCTTCCAGCATTCACCCCAATAACTGGCCTCAGGTTTGTTTTTATTAATAAGACCATTTAAGATTCATGCTACAGATAGGGAAATGTGTTTAATATGTACTAGGCAAGGATTCTGATCTTTAATGAATGAAGAGTTGCTATAAGTTACTAAGGGAAAAAAAGCAGGGTAAAATGGGCCAAAGAAATCAACAGACAGAAGCCAGTCTGGATGACAGGTGCAAAACAACACAAGGTACCCATGCCGTTGACTGTGAGCATGAACGCATAGGAGTGATAGGCTCGGTGACATATGTTATCATGATAAATAGCAAAAGAAGTTAATTCAGAAAAAAAGTAAGTTCTTTACAAAAGCTGGTAAAGAAGAAGGAAGGAAGGAGAGAGAAGAAAAGAGAAAGGGAAAGGAAAAGAAGGAAGGAGGGAGAAAGGAAGGGAGGAAGAAAGGAAGGGAGGAGAGAAAAGGAGGGGAAAGAAGAGGAAGAAAGGAAAAGGAGGAGAGAGGGAGGGGAGTCAGGGAGGAAGGAGGAAGGGAGGGAGGGAGGAGAGAGGGAGGGGAGTCAGGGAGGAAGGAGGGAGGAAGGAAGGGAGGAGAGAGGGAGGGGAGTCAGGGAGGGAGGAGGGAGGAAGGAAGGGAGGAGAGAGGGAGGGGAGTCAGGGAGGAAGGAGGGAGGGAGGAGAGAGGGATGATGCAAATGTGGCAGTGTCCCCTGAGAGCCAGGTAAAACAGAAAAATAGCCATGCTTGCTGGCCAAGCAATGTCTTCCAATATGGTTTTATTTATTTACCTGTCTGTGTGTTTCCTTGTGTATGTATGAACCACATGCATGCAGGAACTCACCCAGGCCAGAAGAGGGAGTCAGATCACCTGGAACTGGAGCTATAGATGGTTATAAGCCACTACATGGGTGCTGGCAACCAAATCAGGGTCCTCCGCAAGAGCAGTAAGTGCTCTTAACCACAGAGCCACCTCTCTCCCCTCACTTCAATTTTTTATTTCCTCGAAGCAAGTTTTAGAACCCTCCCACTGATTAAGAAGCTAAACGGCTGGGGCTCTGATTTGTGATGGTTTGAACTTTACTACAGTGGGAAAGGAATGTGCATCCAGCAAAAATCTCACTTGCATGAGTTCTTTCCCTTGGACTGGGAAAACCAAAAGGAAACACCAGTGTCCACATGGGATGCTGCTAAGCCAGAGTGTTGGAAGGTCAGGTGTCTTAAACACGTTGCTGACTCGTGATTGGTTAGTTGGCTCTAACCCCAGCCTAAGCCAAGCAATGTCAGTGTCTCATTTCTGACAGCTCAGTGTCCCTTGCTATCATCCTTTGTGGTCCTTTTTGCTTCATGAAACAGAGTTCAAAGCTCCCCGCAGACTGGCTTCTGTGCCATAAATAAACTCTGGCGTGCTTCTTAGAGCCGCTTGTGTTATGACCATAAAAACGCAATGAGCTCCCCGAATTCTAAACTGAAGAGTGTGCTGGTCTCAAGTCAGCAACTGGCCCGCAGATTTTACTACACAGAGGTAAAGGGAGGGAGGCTGGGTGACAGGCGGGAGCTGGCTGGGTGGAGAAGAGACCTCCAGACACCGGAGAAACTTGAACAAGTCAGAAGCTGGAAACAAAGAAAAGTCTCTGTGTCACACAAAGGAACAGGAGAACTATTTTACTTTTGAAATAGCTTGGCAAGGCGATTTTTCTGGGAAAAAGATGGTGTAGCAAGACGCAAACCTGGCCAGCAAGCACACTCGGTCAAGACAGCTTCCCTTTGTTTGCCCCGACGTAGGTGGTATCTCCATCTCATCGCACTGGTGGGAACTCACAATCCAATGCAATTGGTTAACTGGTACAAAGGAGAAGAATCAGAAAATGAGTCCTCGCTAGACTAACGACCTCTGATAGAAACAAAATCGTTTATAACAGGTGAGAGAAGCAAGGCTTCAGGGAAGAAAAGGTGAGAGAGTCTGGGCCAGAGTCCTTGTCTGTCCCAAGCCAAAGGCCGAATCTTCTGCCTTGTGTCCAGATGCTTGCTTCGAGCCACCTTCTCAGGAATGGTGACTTGCTCAGAACCCCCTCCCCCAAAATAGCTGATCATGGTAATGGGGGGCAGGCACCAGGAACTTTTGTGCCTATGACTCCATTAACCAAAATTTCAATTCTATGAGTCAAAAAAAAATTATTACCTCTTTAGTCATAAAGTATTTTCTAAATTAAAAAAACAAGGCTGGGCAGTGGTGGCATACACTTTTATTCCCAGCACTCGGGAGGCAGAGGCAGTTTGAGGCCAGCCTGGGCTACAGAGCGAGATCCAGGAAAGGCACAAAGCTACACAGAGAAACTCTGTCTCGAAAAACCAAATAAATAAATAATAAAAAATAAAAAAACAAAGCAACTTCCCCTCTCATTTATCAGAGATGGGGCTGGTCATTGCGGGATTTGGGTGTTGAGGGTTGGAGCCCTGGTGCAAATGTTAACAGATACAGAGGTTAGATTGGGAAGAAGACAAAGTTCTCGAGGTGGGGGCAATGTCTGTACAACCTTGGAAACATGCGTGCGCGCGTGCACGTGCACACACACACATACACACACACACACACACACACACACACACACACACACACACACACGTGTGTTTGTCTCTTTGTATTTCACAGACTTCTTTGTGCAGGTTTGTGGTCCTAAGGATGAACCCTGGGCCTTGAACATGCCAGACAAGTGTTCCACCCCTGAGCTACACCTCCAGCCCTGTGAATATATCCAGTCGTGCAGAACTACATGCTTAAAAGCTGGTAAGATTATAAACTTCATACTCTGTGTTTTACCATGATTTAACATAAGCAGACAGTTTTTAAAAGGTTATTGCACACCTTTAATCTCAATAACAAAGGCAGAGGGATCTCTGTGAGTTCGGGGCCACCCTGATCTACACAGTGAGTTCCAGGACAGCCAGAGCTATGGAATAGAGATACCATATCTCAAATAAATAAGGTTCCACAGAATTTGTTTACCTCTTTGATGTGAGTGTTTGAATCCTGGAGACAAAATGTGTCTGATATTCTTGATCAACAAAAATTGTGTGTGTGTGTGTGTGTGTGTGTGTGTGTTTATCCCATCAAGAGGAGTCCTGCCCAGAGCAGGCTCTACAGTACAAGGAACTTGACCTTTTCAAAGCAGAAAAAAGTGAAGGATTTGCACATCAGTGAGGCAATGATCTATTCAGCTGACACGGGACCCCTGGCGTGCCAGGCATGCAGGCAAGACTAGTTTGTATTGTTGTTTTGCGTATGTTCCTACTTTGCCTTTTCACGGATGATATCTGGTGTCACAGACACAGGGGAGAGTGTCCATAATCCGGGTGTGCCCTTCGCCTGAGGAAGCCACCAACATTCCATCTTCCACCGTCAGGTCCCTGTAGCTTGTCTTTCCATGTGGGGATGTGGCCTCCAGTCATTCTCACAGGTTTGCCTCAGAGGTCCAAAAGCCCAGCAAAGACCACTTTGTGGGGAGATTGAAAGGGAGCTAAGATTCTAGAAAATTCTGAATGGAAACCGCAGTTGCAAGCCAGAATGGATTGTTCACAGCAGCTTCTTTTGAGTGTCTGTCTTGGGTTCGGCAGGAACACTAGAAAATCTGCCACTTAAGGATACAAAAAGAGCAGCAGACAGTCAGGAGGGGGACAGGGAGGGGGACAGGGTGGGAGGAAGTGTTGATGAGCCAAGCAACTGGATCCCAGTTCTCCCAGCGTCCCCAGCTCCAGCCTTGTTCACAGCCTCTGGCCCCATCTGGCTGTGACTGAGGAAGTACAGGCCCAGAGCCCGCAGAAAGCAACCTTGGGGCAGCTCCAGTTTCAGCTGAACTGGACCACGTGTTATCCTGGGACCAGTAACCTGACACCGGCCCTCAGAGCCAATTCTGGCTTTTGGCTCTGGTGGCATGGGAAGTTGAGGCCACTTAACAGGCACAGCAGAAATGTCTGTGCTGTTCCTCCAGCGAGTTGGCCAACGCTTGCAGAGAGTCAGGTCTTTGATGGAATGGATTTGGATACAAATCAGATACTTAAATGAATGCTTTTCCTCTCTGGCAGCGCCCGCCCGGTTCAGCCTAGCCACAGGTTTATTTTCATATAAGATTTGGACTTCTTTTAAAGTGTGGTCTTCTTGATGACACCACAGACCATGTGGCTGCACCCCAGAGTTCACAGATTGCTGCCAGGCCATAGAGAGGGAACAGGTCATCCCAGCTCACCTTTCTGGCTGAAGTGTGGTTGTGAGGAAACCGATTCATTTGTCTGCTGGCTGCACATGGTTTTGTTATTTAATCACTAGGTTTGGGGTTTACGCCAAGCAGCAACTAGCATCTGCTATCTTTCAAAAAGAAGAAACACGATAAATTCGCTCACTTCTCTTTCTCTCTCTCTCTCTTTTTTTTAAAGATCTATTTATTATTTATACAGTGTTCTTTTGGCCAGAAGAGGGCACCAGATCTCATCACAGATGGTTGTGAGCTACCATGTGGTTGCTGGGAAATGAACTCAGGACCTCTGGAAGAGCAGCCAGTGCTCTTAACCTCTGAGCCAACTCTCCAGCCCCCACTCACTTTTTTTTCCAGCTCCTGGGCTAAATGGGAAAAAGAAGAGGAAGGAAGGCTCTGAGATATTCATTGTGGTGCAAGCAATCTTGCTTCCTTTTGACAAGTAGAATTTTGTGAAAGACTTTTTTTTTTTAACATAAATTAAACTGAGACATTTATAAATATTTTACAAGGCACCTATTCCTTCATCCATTTTGTTTTATTTAATTTATTTTGAGACAGGTCTCACGTAACCTAGACAGTCCTGGAACTTGCTGTGCATCTGAGAATGACTTTGAACTCCAGATCATCCTGTTTCTGCCTCCCAAGCACTGAGATCTCACCTGTGTGCCATCGTGTCCAGCTTCCTCCCAGCACTTCTAAAGAAAGCCTGAAGAAATGTGAAGATCTTTGCTCACTTTCTGTCCTGGGCCCTGGCCAAGAGCTGAACCTATACCCCTGGCTGCTTGTTGCTAAGGCCAGCACTCAGTGACATTTGGAACAGCCTTTGTAGGAAGTGCAAGGATCCAGCAACCCACTCTTGTGGGGTTCCAGGAAGCCTTGGAGCTGACATCTCTCTTGGCAAAACTGGTAGGACATTTTTCCATCAGGATGTCATCCAGGACAAGCCCTTGCCTCTCTGCTCACCATGTCATGTGCTTCTGCTACTGCCCTGCAGAGGGCGCATGTCGCAGCCAAGCTTGCCCTCAGCCTGATTTCCCCCAGGTGTGCGCTCTCCTGTAAGCTCCTTTCTCCTCTCCTCTTCCTACCCCTGCCTCAGTCAGTGACATGGAACATCTGTTACACCAGGAATGATGAGCCTAAGACACGGGGTTAAAAGTATTACCCTTAATCTAACAGAATTGTGTCTTCTTTTGTTTTTTATTTTTCAAGACAATGTTTCTTTGTATAGCTTTGGCTGTCCTGGAACTCACTCTGTTGCCCAGGCTGGCTTCGAACTCACAGAGATCCGCCTGCCTCTGCCTCTCCGAGTGCTGGGATTAATGGTGTGCGCTACCACTGCCCAGCTTGCCAGGGCAGTTCCAGATTGGGGAGTTTAAAGATCTGAAGGCTGTGCTCAGACCTAGAATCAGGGCTTCCTGCCACATGTTTCTCTCTGGCCCATGGGACAGCAGAGTCCCCATTCAGTCCTTCCAAGAAATCCACAACCTTTAGACTGGGAGCAAATGTGCTGAGTGAACAGTAATTCCTTTGCAATCTCACAGGAGAGAAATAGACAGTTGTCCACTAAACAAAATGTCAAATTTCCTGGAGCATACAGGAGTCTGGTAGTGACATCCATTCCAGGATTCATGGTATCAAAGAAGATAGCCCTGGTGAATAAGGCTTCCCGTGGAGGGCTTAAGCACTCAGGGTTAGGAGGGCCCTTCTTAGTGGTTTCAGAGGTGGGTGTTTCGTGTCATGCAGTTGATGAGTAGCTTCCAGTCTGGTTGTGCTTGACTCCTGGGGCAGAGGAGGGGCAAGTGTCGGCCCTTTAGTTAACATGTGGCCATCTTACAGAGTATGCCACTGGTGGCCTCTAATAACTTACAGGCTTGACAGGCCCCCTCTGGGTAAGTGAAGACTCCAGACTCGGTCACAGTACGGTACCAACCACCTCTTTTAGAGCAGCTGGAAGGGTAAAGAGAGAAAGAGACCGCTGCAGGTTTGTGTGGCCTGTATACCCTGGCTTAAGCCTGATGATGTTACAAATCCATTCCCCAAATCACACTTGACGGTGAAAGATTAAACTCTTCTCTACAATCAGGAGCGAAACAAGGCTGCTCACACCCCACCCCCCAAATTCTGCTCAGTGTGGCAGAGGAAGCCCTAAGCAGAGTACCCAGGCAAGAGAAAGAAACACAAGTATACAAACCACAAGGGACGAAGCCACGTGCCTCTGTCTGCAAACATGTCCTTACACAGGGGACACCTGAAACACATTAGAACTAATAAGCAAATCCAGGATATAAAATTAACATGAAAAATTCAATTGCATTTCTATACATGAACGATAAACTATCTTCCTCAAAAGTGATGAAAACTTTTTTTTCATAACAGCTACAGAATTAAACATTTAGGAATAAATTTGACTAAGGAGGTGAAGAACTATTCATGGACAATAAAACACTGATGAAAGAACTAGAGAGAAGCCAGGGCAGTGGTGGCGCACGCCTGTAGTCCCAGCACTCGGGAGGCAGAGGCAGGTGGATCTCTGTGAGTTCGAGGCCAGCCTGGTCTACAGAGCTAGTCCAGGACAGGCACCAAAGCTACAGAGAAACCTTGTCTCAAAAAACCAAAAAAGAAAAGAAAAGAAAGAAAGAAAGAAAGAACGAACGAAAGAAAGAAAGAAAGAAAGAAAGAAAAAGAAAGAACCAGAGAGGGGTGTGGGCAGGACTCCTGTTCTGCCTGCACACTGCCTCTGAAGAACACACAATAAACCTGCTGGGTCTTTTTAAAGGGTGGAGGGAGACTTGAGGAAGACACAAACAAATGGAAAAACACCTCATGTAGATAGACTTGAAGAACCTATATGGATGAAATGTTCACAGAATCCCAAACTATCTAAAATTAACACAATCCCAATCCAAACAGAAATCCAACCCAAACACACACACACACACACACACACACACACACACACACACACACACTAAACAAACAAAAACCCAGTAAACAGGCAGAGAATGAAGTCAGAAGGATCACTTTTCTTCTGTTTTGTTTTTTTGTTTGTTGTTTGTTGTTGTTGCTTGAGACAGGGTTTTTCTGTGTAGCCCTGGCTTTCTTGGAACTCACTCTGTAGACCAGGTTTTCTTCAAACTCAGAGATCCACCTGCCTCTTTCTCCCAAGTGCTGGGATTAAAGGCGTGCTCTATCACCACCCAGTGGACCACATTCTTTGATTTCCAAATCTACCATAAGCCTCCAGTAATGAGAATGTCACATTACTGACATAAAACAGTTTGGCAGATCAATGACACGGAACAGGGTCAGGAATAAACCCAAGCACTTTTAATCAGTTGACTCTTCAAAATGACACTGAGATACACAAAAGAGAAAGGAAACCCCAGCAAAGCATTCTGGGAAAACCAGATAGCCACATGCAAAAGGATGAGATTTGTACTCCACCATACCACACAGAAAAGTCAGCTCAAGTGGACTGAAGGCATTGATGTGAGGCCCGAGGTTATAAAACCACAGAAAACACAGGGGGCAAATTCAGTGACAGCGTATGGGAACAGTTTCTTAGATATGATCTCAAAGCATAGGCAGACTCTAAAATACCAAACTCAAAAACTTCTGTGCAGCAAAGAAGAGACAACCTACAAAACCAGAGAGGCTATTTGTGAGCATCTCAGCTGATGAGTGGTTAGTGTAAAGTACCTAGTAAACTCAAACCTAAACAGTGAAAATAACAGCAACACCTGTTACATTAGGAATGATGAGCCCAAGACACAGCAAAGTATTTACCCCACACCAGAACTGAAGTTTTCATAAAGGATCGATACTGTGGAAAGAATCAGCAAGTGAATTCTCAGACAGAGAAGTGTACCCCTGAGAGGGAAAGGAGACCTTTTATAGCAGTTAAGAGAAGTTTCCTGGCCTTGCTTCCAAGCTATTTGTGTTGGATCAGGAGGTAGATTTTAAACACCACTTACCCCTCCTGAGAATGGATAATGGAGACACCAGGGATCACAAAGTTAGGCTTTAATGATCTCTATCGACAGCACAAGTCCCTGGGTTAGGTGGCACACAGTAAGGGACCTGATTGCTGGAGAGTGGGGTAAGAGTATGAGTACACAGAAAGACAGGCACATTTATTTATATCTTTCCACAGTGTCAGCATTCACCGAGTAACAGTAAAATCTACAAGGCCCATCAGTTTCAGTGGCAGCCATGTGCCAGATCATTACACCCACCCTGGTTGTCTGGCTGAGGTGAACTCCGTTTCTTCCATTCCAGTCTCAATTATGAACTCTCATAGCACACAGCACATGGCAAGTCCATCTCTGTGCACATATGTGGTTGATAGGACAAATGCAAGATAAAGAGGCCATCAGCATTGGAAAGGTTTCAGAACTGGGCTGAGGGAATCTGTACTGGGAAGACAGCAAGGAGACTAGGGTCAGGAAACAGCTGCTGCTGAAGCTACTGGAATCGTTTGGAGAGTGAAACTGTGGAATGAAGCTTCAGGGTGCAAAGTTGAACCGGGGTCCAAGAGCAGGAAATGGCGAGTTCAGGTTCAGGTCTAGATGGGTAAAAAGTTAGATGAGCTGGTAGTCCCAAACCGCAATGACATTGGGACAAAGAAGATAAACGGAAGCTTCAGGGACAGTTGGGAGTCCTCCACTCTCCAATCTCTGAAGCATACACCAGCTATCACATGCTAGATTGGTGGGGCATGACCACCACAGTGTTAGGTGTCCCGCACCCTTCCTGTCTGGTGTGTCTGTTAAGTTCTTGGGCCCGGTTTCTCTGATATGACTGTGACACACCCGTGTGCTCCTTCAGTCTCAATTCGCCCTGATAAATATGTATAAGGCAGTTCCTTTCTACTTCCAGAAGCACCATTTGTCAGTCTATGCTAGAGGAGTGCCGTTTGTACCTGATGGTGTAGTTTGTGGCTCTACCCAGGGCTCCCCTCAAAATGGAGGAAAAGGGCTCCTTAAAGAGTCGTCTCTCAGGCAAAGCACAGCCTGAAACACGACAACAGCATTTTACCGCTCTACTGCACAGCAGAGCAGCTTAGGGGTCGGACATAGCTTATTTTCAACACCGATTTCAATTCTTACTGTGAGCCCTTTATTTTTTGGCCTTTCTGTCTCTATAATAAGCTATTTGCAACATTGGCAAAGAACCTGAAGAGACATTTGCAAACAAAACAACAACAAAAACATAGAGACGGCCAAAGAGTATGTGAAAAAAAGAGTCCAATGTCACCAACCATCATAGGAATGCAAACTACACCCACTAAGGAAGACATGAGAAGAGTTACTGTAGACTAAGGACGCCCTCTACCCAGTTTCCCCAGAGTGGACTGAAGCACAGCCACTGGGGAAACGCAGACATTTTGTTTTGGTTTTGAGATCATATTCTACTATGGGGAATTTGTTTATGCTTCTAATAACATCAGGGGAGAAATGTTGATTTTCTCACTTGTGAACATGGGTCACTGAGTATTTATGCCCGTCACTTAGGCAACTGGGTCGACCTTAACTAGTTCAGGCACTCTCAGCTTCTGTATATTACCATCATTCCATCATCCACCGTATTGACTTTTCTCATTGCTGTGACTAAATGTGAGACAAGAAACAATTTAAGGGAGGAGAGGGTCATTCTGGCTTATAGCTCTAGGGGACATGTTCCACCATGACAGGGAAGGCACTGGGGCAGGAGCAGGAGGCTGGCTGGTCACATCACATCTGCAGCAAAGATGCCCAGAGTGAACAGGAAATGGGACAGGCTCTAAGAGGCTCTGCCTTCTACGGTTCTACAACTTCTCCAAAATAGCATCACCAGCTAAGGACCAAGGGTTCAAATGCAGGTGCCTATGGGGGACATTTCACATTCAAACCACAACATCCATCAATCAGTGACTAAGTTACTTGCCAGGGCCTGGAAATACAAAGGTTGACAAGCAGAATGTCTATAAGGTGGGATTCACTAGTATATATTTCTTAAAAAGGAAGGGGATTCTGACACAGGCTGGAAACACAAATGAACTTTGAGGACATCATACTGAGAAGCCAGTCACCAGCAGACAAGTGCTGCATCATCCCACTTATACAACAAGCACACTCAAGAACAGAGGTTTCCAGAGCCTGGGGCAAGGTGAAACAGTTACTATGTACTAAGAATGGAGTTTCTGCCTGGGTTTGAAAAAGTTCCAGAAGTGGATAATGGCAGCGGTTGTTCAGGGTAAATGTGAATACTACCAAAGGGTTCTATGCTGAATGCAATTATCTTAGTCCATTTTATAAGTTCACCACAATTAAACAAGCAAAAAAGAAAGGAAAAAGAATTGCCAAACTATGGTTCCGGCCTACAGGGAAGTCTTACTTCAGACTGGGAAGGATGCAGTCTTAGAACTGACCATTTCATGCAGGGTGGAAAGCTGTACAACACAGAGACCTCAGGATGAGTGGAGCCCAGACCCCCCTGGGGGGCACCAACTTTATCAAGGGTCTCTGAGGGCTGACCCCAATGCTGACTCCCAAGTGTAGCCAGGTCAAATGCACGTGTGGACTGCTGACTGTGGGCCGTGGAAGGAGAACAGTGGTGTTCCTCATCAGGAAGGACAGCAAGTGTCTGAAAAAGCTTGGTGTCTGCTGTGGATATCTGTACACTGTGAATGTGTTTCTCTGATTGGTTAATAAATAAAGTGCTAATTGGCCAGTAGCCAGGCAGGAAGTATAGGCGGGACAAAGAAAGAGGAGAATTCAGGAAATGGGAAGGCTGGGTCAGGAGATGCTGCTAGCCACCGCCACCATAAGAAGTAAGATGTAAAGTACTGGTAAACCACAAGCCATGTGACAACTTATAGATTAATATAAATGGGTTAATTTAAGATAGAAGATCTAGACAGCAAGAAGCCTGAGCCATTAGGCCAAACAGTTTAAATAATATAAACGTCTGTGTGTTAACTGGGTCTAAGTGGCTGCGGCCCAGGCAGGAGTGGAGTAACTCCAGCTACAGGTATCTGAGGAACTTCAAGTAGCTTATTTGTCTGGAAAAAATGACATGTCAGGGTAGGAAGAAGAGGCCACAGAGACAGACCTTTTAGCCTAGTGATGGGGTGGAAATCCCAGGGACATGCTGACATTGTGATTGTCCTTCTGTCCAGCTGATTTCAGTAGATAGTCACTATTGTAGTTTCATTCTGTTGATGTGATAAAACACTCTGACAAAAAGCATCTTAAGGTAGTGTCTTAGTCAGTGTTCTGTTGCTGTGAAGAGACACCATGACCATGGCAACTATTATGAAAGAAAGCATTTAATTGGGGGCTTGCTTACAGTTTCAGAGGTTTAGTCGTCTATTATTAACATGGCAAGGAGCATGGCAGCTTTCAGGAAGCCATGGTGCTGGAGCAGTAGCTGAGAGCTAATCTCTCTGAGGCCAAGTGAGAGAGATTGAGCCTGGCATGGGCATTTGAAGCCATAACGCTCATCCTCCAGTGATATACTTCTTCAAACAAGGATACATCTCTTAATCCTTCTAATCCTTTCAAAGAGTTTCACTTCCTGGTGACTAAGCAGTCAAACATATGAGCATATGGGGGCCATTCTTATTCAAACTACCTTAGGTAGGAAAGGATTCATCTGGCTTATACTTCCAGGTCACAGTCCATCATTGAGGGAAGTCAGGGCAGGAACTCATGAAGAAACCATGGAGGAACACTGCTTACTGGCTCACTCACTGGCTTGCTCACAGGTTCATGCTCTGCTAACTCTCTTACACTAGCTGTCTTAGGGTTTCCATTGCTGTGAAGAGACACCATGACCACAGCAACTCTTATAAAGGAAAACATTTAATAGGGACTGATTTACAGTTTTAGAGTTTTAGTCATAATCATTGTGGTGAGAAGCATGGCAGCATGCAGGCAGACACAATACTGGGAAGGAGCTAAGAGTTCTACATCTTGATCCACAGGGAACAGGAAATGAACTGAGTACCACACTGGGCATAGCTTGAACATATATGAGACCTCAAAGCCTGCCTCCAGTGACACACTTCCTCCACCAACGTCATACCTTCTAATAGTGCCACTTTCTATGGACTAAGCATTCAAACACAAGATTCTATGGAGCCATACCTACTCAAACCACCACACAGTCCAAGTCCATCTGCCAAGGGATGATGCTGCCCACAGTGAGCTAGGCCCTTTGACATCAGTCATCAATCAAGACAGTCCCTCACAGACATGGCAATGGATCAATCTGACTTAGGTAATTTCTCAATTGAGATTCCTTCAGATGACTCTAGGCCATGTCCAGTTAGTTGACTGTTGAGGCTAACTAGGACAGCTATCCATCTTTCTTATTAAACTGGAAGCAGAGAATATTAAATTTACAAATGAGCTAGCTACTTACTGATCAGTTCAGAATTCTGAACATCACCAAAGTTTTGAATGTTGTATATGCAGGACTGGAGATGTAGCTTAGTTAGTCAAGTGTTTACCGAGCATGCAGGAAGCTCTGGCTTCAATCACCAACACTGCATAAAAAACAGCATGGTGGTACGTGTCTAAAATCTCAGCCCTCAGGAGGTAGAAGCAGGAGGATCAGAAGCTGAAGGTCATATTCAGCTACATAGGAAGTTCAAGGCTAGTGTGGCTGGGATACATGATGCTCTGTCTGGAGGAAAATATTAGGCAAAGATTCATAAGCTCAACTTGGAAGTCCAACTGGTGAGTCTGAGAGGAAAAGAAAGATGTTTCTCGGCCATATAGAATATCATCCATATAGCTTATGGTAAACTGTTGCTCTGGTGGTACCTAATGAACTACCTCTCAAGATTCATGCCCTTGTATAATCTCCTGTCAATTCAACCCTTTTGGCCAACAAGAGTAACTTTGGTCAGTGAGTCATAAACAACAGTATTCCAACTGGATCCTTGCGTACTTTCACACTAGGCCTTATCTTTCTGGAATATTTCTTACTAGAGCTCACCATGATGTGAGAAAGCACAAACAGCTACCAAGAAGCCCACACAGAACAATGAGTCCTCTGATCATTACTCTCAAATGACCACCAAATGTGCCACCAGAACCACCCTCCCAGTGTGCAAGTGAGTCATTTAAGCCAAACCACCATTGTGTCAGAGAGAACAACCTTCTGATTAATAAGCAGCACCATGAAAAACAACAAACTGTTGTTTTAAGTGATTAAATTTGAGGGAAATCTGTTATCTAACAATGACTAACTGAAATAAGTCCTTTTCACATTCCACTTTTATTTTGGTAATGAATAAAGGTGTTTATGAAAGATAAAAACACCTCATTGGTTTTTTTAAGAGGAGGGTGTCACTATACAGTTCTGGCTGGTCTGGAACTCACTACGTAGAACAGGCTGGTCTCAAAACCATAGAGATCTACCTGCCTTCACTTCCCAAGTGCTGAGATTAAAGGAGTGCACCACCACACCTGGCTATAAATCTTAATTTTTAAATCTCCAGGTATAGATTAAACTTAATGAGCTGTTCCAGCTTGACTGCCTACTTCACCCTGTGGCCATGGTGGGGTCTATCTGTAAAACTTGAGTCACATCTGTTCCGAGGGACTTTGAAGGGCATTAACTAGTGGAATGTGTTTAAAATGCTTAGCTTGCTTGAATACTCAATGACTGCCCAGAAATGTCAGCTATTGTTATTACTCAACCAAATGTATTGGCTTTGCTTTTGTTCTGAGAAATTCTGAATGGATTTAAAATGGGACAGGGACAAAGTTTATCAATTGAGAGAAAGAACATCCTGGAAGTTCAGAAGGCATTATGCTCAAAACTTTCTCACAGGAACAAAGAGATGGAGGCCTGTCAGAAGCCTAAGATGCACAGGACAAATCCTGGCTACTCGCAGATCCAAGAGACAGCCATACATCCTAGCCTCTGGGTCTAACCTGGATCTCTCACCCAGGTGAGATGGCATTAGCACCAAGACCCTAGAGCCCAGAGTCCCTGGGATTAGCAGAACATGCCGTCTCCAGGCTGCCAATTGTGATCAGAAATTAAAGCCAGATATGAACTCTTCCTAAATCAAGGGAAAGCCTTGTTGAGGGAAGCAAAGAAGGTAGGCAGGACTCCCCTGCAAAAAACAAACAAACAAAAACCCCTGGTTTCTCCCCAGAACGAGTGTACAGTATCAATGGATTGATGATCCTGTCTGAATGTCTTCATTCGGCTGCTTTCTCTCAGGGGTCCCCTGCAGATGGCATGTACAAGGCTGGTAGATTTCTGCAGTAATGCTAACTCAGCTTGTTGTGGCCATTTTCTCCTATCCCCTACCCCAGCCAAGTGTGGATTTTAATAGATAGAAAAGCAAGTTCAGCCAAATGGATGGATTCATGAGAAAGAAAGGAAGAAAATTTATAAGCTAAGATCCATAAGCTCAATTTTAAACTCCAGAAGGCAAGCTTAAGGGAAAAGGGTGTTTCTAAGCCATACAGACTATCATCCACACAGCCTATGATAGGCATTGCTTTGATGGTGCTTAATGAACCACATCTCACAAAACCCATGCCTTTGTGTTGTCTCCTGTTAATTCAACCCTTGAGCCTCCTGCCCCATCTTAAACTAAGACAGTGCACAAAATGCTCCATTCTGTTCATAGGGTCATCACTAAGGAAGAAGTTGTTTCTATAAAGCAGTGCATTGTCCTGACCCACACCTTCTATTCACCCTTAAAGGAAGATGGCTCCTAAGAAGCTTGGGCTGGGTAGCTGGTGTCCTGCTGAGAAATGCCTTCCCAAACTTGTACACTAAGGACCCAGGGTGTGGGCTGGAGGGTGGACAAATCAGTCCTATGTCTAAGAAGTTCCCTGGTGGCTTTTCTCCACAGGCTAAAGGTCCTTCTTTCCACATTCCAGCCCTTCCTACATTCTCGCTGGGCCTTCATCCAGGACAGTCCTGTCAGCTTGAGCTAGTGAGACTGAAGTAGGGCTAGATATCCTCCCCTCCAAGAGAGAAGCCCACTCCCTCTGCCCTGCCAGCCCCAGTGACTTGTGTCAGATACAAGCCAGATGCTTATACCTGAGGAACTGTCTCCATCAGCCAGCCCACGAGCATGTCAGTGAGATATTTTCTTGATGGCTGGTTGATGGAAGATGGCCCAGCCCACAGTAGGAAATGCCTCTCCTCAGCAGGTGGTCCTGGGCTATATAAGAAAACTAGGCGAGCAAGCCAGAAAGTAGCAGAATAGTGCCCATGACAGGGACTGGGCTTGCCAAGGATAAGGATTTCTTTTATACCTAGAAACTCACCACATGGTCCAATCCTATCCGTCCCTCTCTTCCAGCTTACCCTACTCTGGAGTAAGCAACACCCTGTGCTCAAGAGAAAAGTCAGCTCAGAGCTATTCACTGGACAAGCAGCCAGTGCCCAGGGGCCACTGCAGAGTAGACAGTAAGCAAATGCTAGTCTGAGAAGTGAATTATTATGACAAGGCTGGATGACACATAACCCTTCCACAATGAGGAAATATTGACAACAAACAAACAAACAAACATGGTTTTAACTTTGGCATTTTCTTATGGTGGACAGTCATCAAATGCCCCAACAGCCATCTGAAGCCAATAGTCCTGATTGCTGAAAATCACAAAGTTGTATAAGTGCTCTCCTCCTTTCTGGAAACCATGTTCATTCTCTCTCCACGAGACAGGGCTGTCTGCAAAGCCTTGAACTGACAAGGTGACCCATGGGGCTAACTTTGGTTCATCAAAGTAGTGACTGAAACAGAAAGAAAATTCTTATGAATAAGAGGTCAGGAATGTCCACATTAAAGAAATTATCCTGGACTAGGGGTATTTCTGATGATCTAATTAAGCTGAGACTCTATTTTGATTCATAAAATCCAGGCTATGTGAATTAAATACTTGGTGCTATATTATGAATTCCATAAAGATTAACTAACATAACAGTCAGAAAACAGCTCTTACAGCCTGGAAAATCCAGTTAAGATCAAGAGAACCACCTCAAACCTCACTCAAGTTACATAATAGTTTCCCTCCTATTTAGGTGGGGTTTTGTTTGTTTGTTTGTTTTTAAATGTGTATATGCCTGTGTTGGGGTCAGAAGACACCTTTGAAGCCCTCTGTGGATCCTGAGAATCAAACTCAGGCTGCCAGTTTTGGTTCATGTGTCTTTACCCCCTGAGCTGTCTTGCTGGCCTCTCTCCCATGAAGAGTAATATTCTTGCCGAGGTGGGGACTTAGTGCTTAACACTTGCCTACCATACTCAAGGCCTTGAGTTTGATTCCCAGCATAGGAAAAAAAATAATAATCTAGGGTTTCTCTATGTAGCCCTGGTGTTCTAGAGCTCACAATGTAGAGCAGGCTGGCATCGAACTCAGATCTGTCTGACTCTGCCTCCCAACTACTGGGATTAAAGGTGTGCACCACCATACCAAGTTCCCGCCTAATTCTAAATGAAAGATCTGCAGAATTCTTTAACTTAACATAGATCATAATTTGTCCCATAGAGTACTGAAGTGTTTTCAAGTAGTGTGTGCATTTATTTATTTATCAAAATGGCTCAAAACATAACCAGGAAAATGAGCAGCTTATTTCAAGAGGCCTACTGAGGCTTTGCTTTCTCTTTCCACAAGGGTTAAGTCCTTCTAAATAGCATTTTCTCTGTCAGCAAGAATAATACGCCAGGGCCAGAGAGATGGCCCAGTAGTTAAAAGCACTTACTTTCAGAGACCCCAAGTTTGCTTCCCAGCACCCACACAGGTAGACGCACACTGTCTGCAACTCCAGCCCCAGGGAATCTGAAACCCTTTTCTGGTTTTTACTGGCACTCACACATGTGCACATAAATAAAACAAATCTTAAAGAAAGACAGTTGTCTTTTTTGTTGCTGTTTTTAAAAAATACTTAATAACATTTAAAATGTTACTATACTTTTAGGTCCAAGTAATGAAAAACAGGATAAATGTGTGTGAGGGGCTCTGCTTTGTACCACACTAACAAAAGTCCTTAACACCCCAATGCAGCACCAACAAATGAGAGACACAGCCAATACTCACCACAGCTGCTCCAGAAGGACGTGTATCTTCTCTGGCAGTATGAAGCCTGTGATTGTACACAGACAAGCTTGGGCTAGCACTGTGCTTGGCTGGGGACAGCAGTAGGTTGATATGAAATTATAAGGTTGGTTATTTCTGCCATAAAAAGGAAAGAAAAAGTATTTACAACCACTACATAACCATCTCCAAAGTACTGAACTCTTACTGAAGACAAGCAACAAACTCCAGAGCTCATATACCCACAGATCCGCACTGCAGAAGACAGCACCAAGCCAGTCGAAGAGCTCTGGTGCACTGCAGGCCTCCTCCGGCTCGCCTGCAACCCGGCTGCTCTGCAGCACTGGGCACTGCAGCTCTCTCACGGTGCTCAATGACACTTTTGGCTGATGCTCCTGAATTCGGTATTTGGAGAAGTATGACATCACTGTTGATTCCTGTGCACCTTAAAACACACCAAATAAGGCTAAGTCAGCATTGTTATAACTTGGATGTAACTCCATTCCCTTGTCTCCTGTGTGTTTTTGGGGACAAGGTCTCATATGTAGCTGGCTTTAAATGCATGATCCTCGTGCCTACCTCCCTTCCCTTTATCCGTATGTATCACCATGTCCAACACATTTCCGATTCCCTTTTGAGTTACAGGGAACTGGTAAGATTAAGTAACATGGAAGCTAGGCAAGCTGCATCCTAATTACAATCACTTAAAGTTGCTTTCAGCTGCTTATGCTAAAGTATTATAAACAATGACCCTTTTCACTCTTCCTGGGAAATACATGACACCTTCAGCTCAGGCTCGCATTTGTTTTATTTGCTCTAACAAGAATATTTCAACTTCATATATAAACCTCAAAGTATTCTTTACATAGGGAGATTAGTGAACTCTACAGAAAGAGTTTATTTGTGCACTCTAATAGGAAACAGCAGAGGAACTGAATGGTAGTAGAATCTCATGCTAACTATCCCTTTGAAGACCCAGGAAAATCCACTATATTTTCAGAGAAGTTTGTGCACCCAACAACCTTGGAAAACAGAAACACACACCCCGCACCCCCCAAGCATGGGCAGGCTGGCTTACTGTCCAGTAAGAGAGAAATAATGACCCCGCCCCCCATCTAGGGCAGAGCATATAGGCTTACTCCCACTATAAAACAACTGGGTTCCTCGGGCTCTATGTTCCTGTTCTGCAATGCAAGCCACTGCACATGCCAGCATTACTAAAACAACTCTGTGACACTCCATGCCAACCGGGATTTGGTGAGCTTATGCAAATGTCAATTCTCTTATGTGTTGATTAATTTTAGGTGTCAAACTGGATTAGTGGTAAAGCTCATTTCTAGGTGTGTCTGTGAGGACATTTCAAAAGGAGACTGAGTAGGAAAGCCCCACTCTTAGGGTGGTAGACATGTGAGTTATTCCAACAACCAGGGCCCAAATAGAACAAAGAGGCAGAGGCAAGGTAAATTCACACTGTCTCCTGGAGTGGAGAGACCCAGCTTCTTTCTCCTGCTCCTGGATATCAGGCTCCAGGTTCTCAGGCCTTTGCTTTATCCTGAGAGTAACACTTTAGCTTGCCAGCAGGGCTTCTAGACTGGTCAGCTGCTACCACTATGATGAATCAAATCCTTTGTCTTTGACCCATGGCACTTGTGGCTGACTTTGCTGGTTGGTAGACAGGGTAAAATCTCAGGCTGTTCTTAGTTTCTCTGGAAGTAATTAGTAGCTACACAGAACCCACTGCACGGACACTCCTCAGAGAAGTTGCCAAGTGACAGAAACATAAGTAAATACCATATGCAAAAGGTGGACAGGCATCAAGCACTATGAAATTTGGACAGACAGGAGTCATCCAGGGCCAATAGAATCCAGGATCTTTCCATGAGGAGCAGACAGATGGGTAGAGTTCCAAAAAAGACTGTTTCCCTGTCTTCTAAAGGTGGTAACACACCACCTCAATTCCCAATGATCTGATTTGTTACAATCTGGTAATGGGCCAAAGATAGACTTCTAAAAGGAGCAATATATATGGAAGTCATAATATACTTGATAAACATTAAAGCTGGCACTAAATTCAGTATTCTAATCAATTAAAGGCCACAACAAATGCTATCAGACATTTAATAACCTGTCTAGGTACTATCCTGAAATAATGATAAACATATCACACTCAGATAACTGATGCTGCTTTAAAATATTCTAGCCATGTCTGGTGTACATGGGAGGGAAAGATGAGAGTAGATACAGGTTAGCTGTTCTGAAGCCACTGTACATCTCTGCATCCGCAGAAAACCCAACAAGATTGGGGCAGATTGCTCCAGAACTAGGTTACCCTGACCAAAGGTGCTTCGGACATCTAGAAAGGTAGAACAGCTCCTTCACAATGTCTACACACCTATGTAAACAATATCCCTTGACCACAGTGATACATCACAACTCAACCTTCCATTACACCTCTCCAACAATAAGATGTCAAAATCATTGTATCATTATAAAATTTATACTTCATACCTGTATGATGCCAAGCCAAAAGAAAATCAAACTTCAAAGGCTTCTTTTCTTTGAAGGACCAAGATATTCTTTCATACTTCTTAGAATCCAGATTAAGGGATAAGTCCATTAAATCAATGGAAATAACTTAAAGTAGAAAAGGGAATACATGTTTCATTCAAAGTATACATAGCTTACACTGTAGAGAAACATCAGAATTTTTGTTAAGTTTATAAATAGTACAGATTATCTTGTTCTTCATCCCTTTGCCTCATCAAAAACATCCCTCAGTGGGTTAGTTATCTCTAGTGTCGAGAGCTGCCAGCTACAGCTGTTTTAAATACTTTAAATCTTCCTAGGTCAAAGATCAAGGGCAGAGGTCTTCAGGAGATTAACTTCAATCTTCTGCGCTTGTGGCAGCCTTGGCTACTGATGCTCACACCAGACAGTGCCATCCAAACCACCCCCTCACCTGTGAGTGAATTCCTACTAGGAATCATAAAGAAACTGTGTGCTAAGCACACTAAGTTGTTGCTCTCCACTGCATGCAAGGGGCCAGTCCAGTTCTATATCCCTTATTAAATACAGCTAAGAGAAACAATTTAACAGTGCCATTGATCCTCTGGGACGCCCAACCACCAGCTCCTTGAGTCAGGATTTCGAAGGCAAGAAAGAACCCTATCTTTTCTGAACAGAGATCAGACGTGTAGCAAACATTTATCATTATTACAAGAAAACTGACTTGCTAGATACCAGCGGAGCACACATAATACTTACTAAACTTCATAGTTTTTCTGCCAGAATACCGAGATGGACGACCTTGAAGTCCAGTTTCTTCATAAGTATCTTTATCCAGTGATAAAATTAATTTCCCTACAAATCAAATAATAGTTCCCATAAGAGAGATATTAAAATATGGCTGATATTTCTAAGGAAGGTAGAAAACTGGGCAATGACACAGCAGTTTAAGTACATATGAAGAACTTATTCATAACACATCAGATTTATCTAGCCATATACTTGACTGGCCTGGAACTTGCTGTGTAGCTGAGGCTGACCGATACTGGTGGCAATCATCCTACCTCAGCCTTCCAAACACAGGGATTACAGATGTGAGACACCATGCTTGCTGATATTATCTATCATATATACATATATAGACATTACAGTAGTGAAACTAGAAATAATTATATTTGTATTAAGAAAGAAACCCACCAAACTCTGGTCTGTACATCAATTTAAAAAACCTTCTTCTTTAAATTTAAATTTAATTTAATGTTATAAGTATTTGTGTGCCTGGGTATATGTAAGTACACCAAAGAGCGTGTGGAGGTCAGAAGAGGGTGTCAGATCTCCTGGAACTTGAGTTGTGAGCTGCCATGTGGGTGCTGGGAACTGAACCTGGGTCCTCTGCAACGGCGGCAAGCACTCTTAGCTGCTGAGCCATTTCTCCAGCCCTACTTCAAATATCTTCAAGTCATTTCTGGTAGAGCCGGGCGGTGGTGGCGCACGCCTTTAATCCCAGCACTCGGGAGGCAGAGCCAGGCAGATCTCTGTGAGTTCGAGGCCAGCCTGGGCTACCAAGTGAGTTCCAGGAGAGGCGCAAAGCGACACAGAGAAACCCTGTCTCGAAAAACCAACAAACAAACAAACAAACAAACAAACAAAAAACAACTTTATGCTTATAATTTCTTGGAAAATTTTGGAAAACATACTGCTCCATCTAAGAAGGAAGTCTAGAGCTCAAGAAGGAGCTTCATTTTACTCTGTTTAGAATTGCATGATTTGACTTTTTAAAAATTACTATGTTACATTTTGATGTGTATATCTGTGCATCATGTGTGTGCCTGATGCCTGTGGAGGCCACACAAGGGCATTAGATTCCCTGGAACTGGAACTACAGACAGTTGTGAGCTACCAAGTGGGTGCTGGGAACTGAACTCTGGTCCTTTGGAAGAGCAGCCAGTGATCCTAACTGCTAAATCATCTCTCTACACCCTTCTTACCCTACAGATTATAACTGAAAAAAGAAGTTAAAAAAAAAAAAAAATGAATGTTGTCACCATTTGGTAGGAGGGCAACAGTATTATCTTCATCAATACTTGTATTATATGTTAATGCAGAGAATGAACCTGTAAGAGAAATTCAGAAAAGAGAATTAACTCAACCCTGCACAATGTTTGCTTACAAATTATTTTCACATGACAACACATTTTCCAGGTAGGTAACATTACTCTAAGCCACTCAATAAACCCAATACAGACCAGGGATAAGTTGGAACATACACATGCTAAGTTCCAGCTAGACCCATACAGGCAGGGTCTTTCTGTGCAAGTCTACTATCAACAGTCTGAGAATGGACTCAGAATAGAACCCACAACCTTGGGGATTCTAGCAGAAAAGAACAGTGTATAGTAGAAGATGCAAGGGGACAAACCTCTGAGGCAAAGTTCTAAGTTACAAGTCAGAAACTACTCAACTAAGTTAACATTCAAAAGGTACTTAATCTTCCTCATCTGCTAAGGAGGGATTCAACCTACTTCACTGAGTTGTTGAAAGGCTAATTAAATTTGTAAGATCTGTAGCCATCACCTAAAGAGGACACAGGAAAGAGGAGAACAAACAATTCTGACAGGTGGAGAAGGGATACATGTAGCTAACCACATGGTCTAATCTCTACAGGTCCTTTTGAAAACAACTGAAGAACTCCCAGTATTTTCCTATGGCTCTTCATCTTGCCTTGTTCGTATGAGAAACTAAATGCCTTTTCCTACCTTTCTTTACAAAGGTGTGGAGGAACTCAGGTGTAATTAATTCATGAAGTGGTAAGTTCTTCACAGAGTAATAGGGGCCAATTTCCATGACCACATTTTTCAGTTCTTTTGATAACAGCCCACATTCAGGAATAAGAAATGAAACCTATTGGAACGTAGAAGTACAAAGTTATATTTTATGAAGATTAACACTATGTTTTTAGAAGTGAAATATGAAAATTGCTAGTTATTCCTTTACAGGTTTTACTGGGACATACCTTCTTAAAATTATTTTCTGAGAAAAGGTTTTTTCTCATAGAGAAACTGTGTATCAGGCTTGCCTCAAACTCGGCGATCTACCCACCTCTGCCTGGGATTAAAGGTATGCACTACCCTACTAGGTAACAAATCTTTTAAGCTATCAATCTCAGGCAAACACATTTGATTACTCAAGTTCTTTTCATTTCTGCATTGCAGTGTGAGGCAAGAGACTAAGTAGAAATGTAATGGAAGTCTTGCTTAAATGTTATCTTTTGCACATGAGCAATACATGCTATGTCCTTTATACTTTATATTCAAGGAAGTAAAGGAAATATAGTATAATTCAACATGGCTTGATTTGTTTACCCTGGAGTCACTGAAACCAAAGGAACTGCTCCTGGGAGCACAGGGAGTTTAGGGACATTCTACTGGTAAGAAGCTACACAGAAACAGAAGTGCTCCTGGACGCTTCCACTTCCTAGACGAACATAACAGGCCAGACAAAATAAGGGATACACCCTTGACCGCAGGGATGAGATTTCAAACAAAGCGGAGACGTAAAATCAGCGCGGATTTCAAATGATCCCCAAGGGCACATCTGAAGTCCGTCCCGCAAAGCTCCAACAACCAGCCTGTGCCAGAGGGACAAGGACGCCAGTTAATATCTCTGAGAAACATATCAAGCCGATATTTAAGATGTAAAATGCTTAAGCCCCTGTTGTCGGCTTTTTTTTTTTTTTTTTTTTTTTTTTTTGAGACAGGGTTTCTCTGTGTAGCTTTGCGCCTGTCCTGGAACTCACAGAGATTCACCTGCCTCTGCCTCCCGAGTGCTGGGATTAAAGGCGTGCACCACCACCGCCCCGCCCTTGTCGTCTAGAGGTAGGTTTTTTTGGAGTTCCTTAGTTGTCACACCCGGTGATGCTTCGGAAAGAGGTACAAGCAGAGCTACGGAGAGACCAGCCCAAATTTAGAGCGAAAGGCAGCTTCATGTTATTCATGTCACACTCCTAACTCCTCCGTGCCTGCCCAACCCTTCACTTAGCTACCGCGGGCCGTGGGAGCCTCAATTCCGAATCCGGCATTAACCAGCCGAACTCAGAAAATGAACACCAGAACTCCACTGTTCTTGAAGGGCAGAGTACCGCCCTGTGTCCGGTGCAGCTGGGAGTTGTAGTGCTACACCCCTCTAAGAAAGGTGCTCGGCAAACTGAAGAGACTACACTTCCCAGCATGCCTGGCGACGGACTCTGCCAGCCCCCGTAAGGCAAGGAGGTCCCGCCGGGGGGAAATACAGAGAAGCCGAACCCTAAACCTCTCCAGCTCAAGGAGGCAGGGTGGACCTGACTCACCCTGTAATTATGATAGTGTGTCTCCACGAGATGTTTATGGCGAGACTTGTCGTGGCCGAAGTGGGATTTCTCACAGACCAGTAAGTGCCGGGGAGCCTCTTGCAGTCTGCGCAGCGTGGCCATGTTAAGCACGTGTCTAGGCGCGCCCCGCCTCCCGGACCGCCCCGCCTCCCGGACCGCCCCGCCTCCCGGACCGCCCCGCCTCCCGGACCGCCCCGCCTCCCGGACCGCCCCGCCTCCCGGACCGCCCCGCCTCCCGGGCCGCCCCGCCTCCCGGACCGCCCCGCCTCCCGGACCGCCCCGCCTCCCGGACCGCCCCGCCTCCCGGACCGCCCCGCCTCCCGGACCGCCCCGCCTCCCGGACCGCCCCTTACTGTATCATTTGCCTTTTCTGATGCCACGCCCCTCCCTCCGCCACGCCCTTAACTCTTCTTTCCTCCCCCTCTGCTGTCCGTTCCTAGGAGATTGGGGTGGGAGTAGCGTGAGGGTTCCTTATGCTTGTAAAGAACTCGAAGCTTCTCCGAAGGTTCTTGAGAACCTGACACACCCATTGCATCCCGTAGAGCTTCTCCAGGGAAGAACAGTGCGTCCCTGAGCATGACTCAGAGAAGGCCTGCACTCTGTCACGTTATAAAAAGGAGGATGACAAGACAGAGGGAAGGTCCAGTACAGTCAGGAAATTTACCTGCTTTGGGCACACATTCTATTTTCCTGACTCCTAACATGGTCTAGTTCCTAATGCACACCTCCACAGGCCCCTAAGTTCCCATTGAGCCTTCCCAAAAGGTATAGGAAATTGTGGGGAAGAAAATATGGTATTTTAGCATTTTTACTTCCAACAATCTTTTTGATTGTTTGATTTATATTTTCATTTACAACATTTCTATTTGTGTGATTTTCCCCAAAATCTCAGTTTCTTTGCTGAATTGTAGCTGAATTTTTACTTCCATGTAGCCGATTTTTTAAAAGCCATATTGTTGATTTTTCTCATCTATTTTGCTAAGCATATGTGTGCAGCTGACTTCCCTCTCCAGGTCCTTGACTGAATTAATCTTTTTGTTTGAATCTTTTTTGAGGTCTTAAGGTATTTTTACTAGTAAACTTCTGAAGTCACCCAGCATTTTACCTGTTTTAGGATTTTTGAATCCAGTGGCCCAGTTGTTTTGTTTTGAGACAGGGTCTCATTATATATCCTGAATGACCTGAGACTCTGTAGCGAGTCTTTCTCTGACCCTCCAGTCAGCTCCCAAATAATGACTCAGAGACTTGTTATTAATCTTGAAAGCTCGGCCAATAGCTGGGATTAAAGGTGTGCACCCCACGCCTGGATAGTGGTTTTGTTGTTGTTGTTTGAAGGAGTTGTATTGTCTTTTTCACTCTCGTTTCTTGCATTTCTGTGTGTAGTTTGGGATCTGTTGATTTGAAGATGTCTTACTGGCTTACTTGCTGTTACTCTGACTAAGTGCCCTAACTCTTCAAGGCTTCACTCCCCAGCACCACACTCCTAGAGGAAAAAACAAAGTGCTGAGACAGCAGCAAAGGAAGACAGACACACTCACAGTGACTGAATTCAGTAATGTATGACAATAACCAAGGGACAGATTTCCAACACTAATGTAGAGAGCCTGCTAGAGCCTTTGAAACTGTACCCGCTCCCCCATACTAGAAACACTGGATTTGGTGTTTTCTTGCTGGATTTCAGTCTTGCTTTGGCCCCACTATGCCCTATTCCTCCCTTCTTTTGAAAATGGAATATTTATTCCATGCCGTATGCAGGAAGTACATAATTTGCTTTTTCGTTTTACAGGAGGTTACAGTTAAGAGAATGCCTTGAGTCTCAGAAGAGACTTTGGACTTTTGAACAGTGTTGAAACTGTTAGAGACTATGGGGACTTTTGAAGTTGGGCTAAATGCATTTTACATCATGAGCATTGTATGGCACGAGCCTGCGGGACCAGGAGCAGAATGGGTGATTTGAATGAGAAATGCCTGTAAGCTCCATGCACTGAGCACTTGGCCCCCAGGTGGTGGTGCTGTTTGAGACGGTTGTGGGAACTTTAGGAGGTGGAGTCTTGCTGGAAGGTTCCCACAGCAACAAAAATGTAGCTAAGACAGACCTCAGTGTAAAATCAAAGTCTGAAACTGATACAGAAAAACACAGGTAGAGTACTCAAGATGCAGGCACAGGCAAGGACTTCTGAAAAGGAGTGATCCTAAATATTGACCAAGACTTGAAAACCTTCTGAATAGCAAATGAAATACGCAGCACAGTGAAGTCACAGCTGGAAGAACAGGGGCAAAAATCTCTGCCAAATGCACATCAGACAGGGGACTAATATCCAGAACCTATAAAGAACTCCAAAAATTAAACACCAAAAACATCCAATGTATAAATGTGCAAATGAATCAGACAGTTCTTAAAAGGAGCAAATAGATTGCCAATAAATATGTGGAAAAGTATTCCCCAATCTTCACCATTAGAAAAATCCCAATAAAAGAACCACACTGAGGGGTTGGGGATTTAGCTCAGTGGTAGAGCTCTTGCCTAGCAAGCGCAAGGCCCTGGGTTTCATCCTCAGCTCCACAAAAAAAAAAAAAAAAAAAAAAAAAAAAGAACCACACTGAGATTCCATCTCACATCCGTCAGCACAACTGTCATCATGAAAACAAACAATGCTGGTTCAGGGAAGCCAGACCCTTAGACACCGCTGTTGGAGATGTAAATTAGCGTAGCCATAATGGAAATCAGTGTGGAGGTGCCTCCAAACAACTAAAAATGGAGCTACTGTGTGAACCAGCTGCACTGCTCTCGGGTATGTGCATACCTGAAGAAGTCTAATTCCGTTCCTTGCAGAGGATGGTTGCACACTCACACGTATTACTGACTGATCACAATAACCAAAAGAAGGAACCTGCTTAGTTGCCCATCAATCTGAATACATAAAGAAAATGTGCTGGGTATGATGCCACAGGCTGGATGGAGGCTTGCTAAGAGTTTGAGGCCATCCTGGTCTAGCTAGGAAGTTGCAGGCCTGCCTGGGTTACAGAGTGAGACCCTGGCTCAAAAACAAAAGAAAGAAAGAAAAAAAAAAGAATAGAAAAAGAAAACAGGGCGTGTGTACACAGTGGGATATTTTTAAGCCATGGCATTTCCAGAGAATAGATGGAACCGGAGATCATTATTTTAAGAGAAATAACTCAGACTCAGAAAAACAGCATGCTTTCTCTCCTTCCTGGAAGCTGGATTTGAATGTGTGTGTATTCAAATGTAGAAAAAGGTCATGAAACCAGAAAGAGAACCAGATGAGTGAAGGAGAAGATCCTGAGGTGGGGGGTGGAAACAGAAAGGAATGGAACACGTGAGACATGATCGCAGAGGGAGACTGGGGGTGGGAGAAGGGGGGAAGGGACTTTCAACAGGGGGAGGGGAAGGGGGCTTTGCAGTCAGGGAAGGAATGAATAGAAAACAGAGTTTCATGACAAATGCTGTAGAAATGCCATAATGGAACTCATTACTTTGTATGCTAACTTTAAAAATTGACTTTTAAAATTATTGTTTTAGACCTAAAAATATTAAAAATAATCGGGCACAGTGGCTCATGTCTATAATCAAAGCATTTGATAGGCTGCAGAGGGGAATTACTATGAATTTAGGGCCAACCTGGGTTACAACCTGTCTGGCTGAGTTCCAGCCCAGCTTGGCTACAGAATAAAATGCTGTCTCAATCCTTCCACCCCCAAATAAATAATGATATATCAATAAACCAAAATTTAAAAGCATTCAAATACATGAAAGTATAGTTGTTCTGTATTTGTATTCCCCAAAGAATGTGGCAATAAACTAATAAACCCAAGCCAAGAGGTTTGCAGGGAAATAGAAACACCTTTGATCATATTCCCAGAACAAAAGTGTATACCTAGTAAATATAAAATACTAAACAATTTACACATTACACTTTTGGGCCATGGTGTAATAACATTGCAAACATCCAAAACAGAATTGAAAGATACTCAACTCCTAGAAAGTACTAAAAATATTGTTTTAAATAAATTAATCCTGAGCCAAAGTTAAAATCAGAAACACAAAATCATAATACTTGACTATACATTTTGGCAAATATATCCATAGGTGTGTGGTGTTTGTGAGAGAGTTCTCTGACTCAAAAGCACTAAAAAGGACCAGGTTATGCTAATTATACACTAGTACTGCACTGGGGTCTTAACACCATCTTATTACAAATAGGCCCAGCAGTGCAGGGGTATGTCATTCCTGCAGAAATTACAGAGCCTGAGCCTGTACATCACATCACACACTTTTTCTGCAAACCACCTTTGAGATTAGACCCCAACTGCCCTCCTGCAGCACAGTGGCCCTAGCCTGACAGCTGCCTTGGAAACCAATCCCTCCTGTGATTGATCAGGGTGTTGTAAATTCCCAGTGTGATGGTATGGAGATGAGGACCTTTGGGATGTGACAAGTGGAATTAGTAGCCTTCCACCCTGTGAGGACACAGAATACACTATGACAAGAAAGAGACTTGGCCTTCAGAACCATCAGAAATAAATTTCTGTTGTTTGTAAGGTCTCCAGTCTATGGTGTTCTGTGATAGCCCAAATGAACATGGGCCAGTGAGATGGCTTGCTTGCCTGCACACCTTCTGACTTGATCTCTAGATCCTCCAGTGGGAAGAGAAAATTGACTCCCAAAAGTTGTCCTCTAATGTCCACATTTTAGTTAGTGATATTAATTAATGAAAGTATTATGTAAGTCAAATAGATTTTTCTTCATAAGCCTCAGGTGAATTGTTCTTCTCTGCGGGGAGGCAAAAATCTAGATTTGGCAAGGACCATTTATTATTTATTTATTTTATTTATTTATTTAAATTTATCTTCTCTCATATTTTACATCCCAATTGCAGTTTCCCTTCTGTAGTTGGAAGTTTCTGTCCCACAGCTGCTCCCAAATAACCATCAGAAGCTTAATATTAATTGTAAATGCTCAGTTGATAGCTCAGGCTTGTTACTAGCTGACTCTTACATCTAAATTAACACGTATTTCTTATTTACACTTTGCCACGTGGCTTGGTACCTTTTGCCCATCTTGCTTCTTTCTGTGTCTATTCATGACTTCAGACTCTGCCCTTCTCCTTCCTGCCATTCTCAGTTTGGCTCTCCCACCTAACTTTATCCTGTTCAACCATTGACCTGTCAGCTTCTTTATTAAACCAATCACAGCAACATATATTCACACAGTGCAAAGGAATATTTCACACCCCTCCCTCCTCTTCTCCCAGCATCCCCCACTGCCACAACCACCCCCCTAGCTCTCCACCCCCCCCCCCCCCGGCCCATCCACTTCTCCTCCTTTTCTCTTCAGAAAAGGGCCAGGGATATCAACCAAACATGGCATATCAAGTTGCAATAAGACTAGGACCCTCTCCTCATATTAACACTGGATGAAGCAACCCAGTCAGAAAAGGGTCCTAGAAGCAGGCAAAAGAGTCAGAGACAGCCCTTGCTCCCACCATTAGGAGTTCCACAAGAAGACCAAGCTACACAACCATAACAGCAGAGGACCTACGTCAGTCTTATGCAGATTCTCTGGTTGTTGGTTCAGTCTCTGTGAGCCTCTGCGAGCCCAAATTAGTTGATTCTGTGGGTTTCCTTGTGATGTCCTTGATCCTCTGACTTCTAAAGTCCATTCTCTCCCTCTTCTGCAGGATTCTCCAAACTCTGCCAGATGTTTGGCTATAGGTCTCTGCATCTGTTTCTATCAGTTGCTGACTGAAGCCTCTCTGATGATGAATATGTGAGGCTCCTGTCTTCAAGTATAGCAGAATACCATTAGGAATCATTTTATTGACTTTTTTTTTTTTTATTGCCAGTCATGTTTGGGTCTATCCTAGGTCTCTGGGCTATCCAGCCTCTGGTTCCTGGCCCCCCAGACAGTGTCAGGATGGTCTCCCTCTTGTGGCACGTGTCTCAAGCTGGATCAGTCATTGGCTGGTCGCTCCCACAATTTCTGCACCACTTTTACCACAGGGCATCTTGTAGGCAGGACAAGTTGTAGGTGGAAGGTTTTGTGGCTGGGATAGTATCACAATTCCTCCACTGGGAGTGGCAAGGACCATTTCTGAAGACTTCAGAGCTTGTGGCAAAGTTATATTTATTAAAAAGGTGATAGATTTATTTCTACTGTATGTATTTCATATACACATAACTTTGTGTGTTTGAAATGGTTCATATTTTTTTAAATGTTAAAGATAATGGGAGATGGCTTCCTTCCTTCTTTGAAGTGTGAAGTAAGTGGTATTTTAATATAGTTACGGACATGCAGCCCACCCTGTAGTGACCCTGAGAACGTTTTTTGGTATCTCAAAGGAGCTCCACCTCTTTAGCTATCCCCTCCACATGATTCCCTAGCAGTAAACAACCACTAATCTCCTCTGAAGATTGTCTTTTCTGAACATGACACATAAGAGAACACACATAGCACAAGGGTTCTTGTGATTCCTTCCCTTAGCTGTGCCGTGGAAGTGATCAGCATATCATTAGCATGCATCAGTACTTCATGCCTTTTTATGACTGCTGCAATGGTTTTTGTTTTTGTGAATTTTTATCTTGTGTTTGAGGAAAAAATAGAAGGAGGTGAGAAAGACAAAGCTTTCTTCCCAGATCCCAAAGGGACTTCAGTGACTTCCCAAACTGGGGATTCTAAGCTGTAGCGTGGGGTTTTGGTTCCTAGTGACATCGAATGTGGCAGAGAGTAGGGAAATACTCATTTTACTGTGGGAAGGGGCATAAAAAATTGACTAAAGAGCTACAGCAGAGGATGGAGGGATGGAGGGAAGGCAGCTCCTGTCGCAGATTGAGCAGGGAAAGGCAGCCGGAAAGGGGCAAGGATAGCTTGGTGCGGGCTTGAGGGGAAGGATGGATAGGATGGAGAAAGGAGCAGGGAGCTGGGGCTGGGAAGAGTCAGAGGCAAAGACTCAGGAGGAAGTCAGCAGACAAGTGTGTCTGCAGATGCCTGCAAGCCTTCAGCTCCAGGGTGTACCTTGAAGAGAAAACCCTCATGTCCTTCATGCCCACTAGAAGTATTCATTTTGTTTTAACCAACACCTTCTCCCCAAGGAGCTTGTCGTGGGATAAACACAACGCAAAGCATCAAGATGTGATAGTACCCTGTTCCTCCATTGCGTGAGAACAATATTTGTTATTTCTTTTCCATCTCACTGCAGTTCCAGGAAGTCTAGTCTATATAGAACGGGCAAATTACAACCATTGTTGGCGAATAGTTGAAGAAACGAAGCATTTTATATTCAGATTTCTTCTACAAAACTGCAGCCTCTGAATGGCTAATTTCAGCTTTGCAGCCTGAAAAAGGTTTAGGGAGTGCAGAAATCTGGAAATCTCTTAACTGCTAAATTCCACACTTAAAAAGTGTTAAGATGGTAAACTTCTACATTATGTGCATTTTGTTACAATGAAAAAAATTAAATGCAATATCAGAGATGTTGGCTTTTTAAAGATTTATTTATTTATTTATTTATTTATTTATTATGTATACAGAAGAGGGTGCCAGATCTCATTACAGATGGTTGTGAGCCACCATGTGGTTGACTGGGAATTCAACTCAGGACCTCTGGAAGAACAGTTGGTGCTCTTAACCTCTGAGCCATCTCTCCAGTGCCAATGTTGGCTTTTTAAAGTTAACAGTACAAACCAAATAGAAAGTGAAAAAGCTAATTTTCTGATATTGGTGCTCACAGTGACGTCCATGGCAGGTGTATTGTTTGGGGCTTTGGGTCATTTATTCCTCTTGAGTTCAGACATATTCTGGAACAGTCATCAAAGCATTCCAATATTTGAACTGGGACTCACTCTCTGAAATGTTTTTTTCTTTTTCTTTTTTATTGGGGAGGCGAAGCAGGAACTTCCCTTGAGTAAGCTAACTTCAGCTATCACCCTTGCTCTCCCACAAGAGTATGATTTGTTTAGTGTACGATAGAGTTTTGCTTGCTTTCTACCTTCTCAGCCTGTCTGCTCTGAATTCAGCACACAATCCCCTTAGTGGTACATGAGCATAATCTAAGACCCGGTGTGGGCTAAGTGTACTGGGACCTTGCTGAATTGTTAAGGGTTACGCTTGCTTTTAGTATGGATGTGCATGTGAACACAACAGATAATTTCACTCCAGCCTCATCTCATCAAGTTCTTTCTCTCAGCTGTAGTCTGAAATCGGTATTTGAGAAGTGAGAAAACAAAATCACTATATGCCAGGGAAAGAGAAGTCCTGTGGGTTTTGAGGGCTGCAGATGTAATGTTGGCCTTTTTTCTGATTACAGGGAAGAGAATCTATGGAAAAGAAAAAGCCTTGATAAATTAACTGCTTTGAACTCAATTCTCATTGGATCTTACATGTTTATAAGGCGGCATTTACAGTGGACATGAGGATATTATAAGTACTTATTGATTTCATTTTCTACAAATCAACTTAATTTCCACTTTGGCCCTCCATCATGATGATAATAGAAAAGCGATTCTAGTCAATCAGTTTTTTGTTTTTAGCACAAATCTTAAAATGTCTTATTAATAAAAAACAAACCCAGGAGCCAGACATTGGGATGAATGCTGGAAGATCAGAGAAGCAGAACAAGCTACAGCCACCTCACATCGCCAATTCCTCAGCTGATCCTGTTTTCTCAGACTGGATGCCTCTCAGCTGAACTATGCTGCTCAAAAGCCTAAAAGCTTAACCAGCTTTTCCTGGTCCTCACGCCTTAAATACCTTTCTGCTTTCTGCCATCACTTCCTGGGATTAAAGGCTTGAGTCACCATTTGTGGCTGTTTCCAGTGTGGTTTTGAACTCACAAAGATCCAGATGGATCTCTGCCTCTGGAATGCTAGGATTAAAGGTGTGTGTGCCACCATTTTCTTGCCTCTATGTCTATCTAGTGGCTGTTCTGTTCTCTGACCTCAGATAAGTTTATTAGGGTGCACAATATATTGGGAAACACAGTATCACCACAGATTTTCTCCCTCCATTCTGATTTCATCACAGTGCCAGACACGGGTAGTGCAGGTTCTCATGGACACACTGACATAATCCACTCACACAGATTGGCCTCTGGTTAGCCAGACCTGTTTTGTCTGGTTTGGCTCATTTGATTTTACAGGAATTCTGATTGAATGGTGAGGTCTAGGTATTCTCACAATGGCTGTCTCACACTGGAGAGGCCAATAACTCATAGTTTCTCAGTACATGAGGCTGGATATCTCAGCGATTCCAATCTGGTACCATAGGAGAGCTGTCGGTCTTCAGTCTATGTGGGAAGCCTGAAGAAGCTGGTTCTTACATCAGCAAAGAAATGCAGGCATGGTAGCAACAGGATGGAGGAACTTGCCAGCCAGAGTGAGAGCAAGCAGGCAAATGGAAAAGCTTTCTTCTTCCATCTCCCTTCTAGCTGGGTTGCCACAGGAAGGTGATCTGAGGGGCTCTGACCTGCACCCACTTCAGAGAGATCACTGCCCATCCCTCCCATCTTTCCTTGGCCCACAGGGCAGATACAGCATCTCAAAGGTGAACCATTCTTTCCCTCTTGCTGCTGGCTATGGTCCACCTCTTTCCTCAGGGACCCAAAGAACAGTGGCACTGTCAAGAGGGAACCTCACCTTCATGTCTAGTCTTTACCACTAGAATTTAGATGCGGCGAGCAGATGAAAAACTGACTTTGCAGTTTGGCCTTGGAGCCCTGCTGGGTAGGGTGAGGTTCTCTGTTTCCTCCCATAGGGTACTGTGTTGTTGAAACTCCAGTCACAAACACACATGTCTGTATATATTATTCAAGAAACCGGACTTCAAACAAGAAAAGGAAGTCAGTAGTTATAGGGTACTCACTGCTTGCGAGGCAACTTGTAGTCACCATGCCTTCAAATACTGGGATCCCATCCTGCTTATATTAGTTGGTTATTGCTGTATAACAAACTAGTCTGAAACTTACTTAGCTCATGGTTGGCTTGGGGAGCCATTTAAGTGGAGGCATGGCTGGGCCATACTTTCTGCAGGGATTCTTTGAGTGTGTGTGTGTATCTGTGTTGTTAACTGCTGATTCTCTAGGTAATTCTACTTCTGGAAAATCTTGATTCTCCTCCCCAGAATATCTCACCCTTTGCAGGCAGTGGAGGCGCATGCTTTTAATCCCAGCATTTAGGAGACAGAGGTAGGTGGATCTCTGTGGGTTCAAGGCCAGCCTTGTCTACAGAGCTTGGACAGCTGAGGCTGTTACACAGAGAAACCCTGTCTTGAACAAACAAACGAAAAACAAACAAACAAAAACAAAAAAGAGGATATCTCACCCTTCAGCAGGCTATAGTGGGTTTCTTCCCATGGAGATGAGATGGCAGAGCTCTGGAAAGAAAGAGCAAGGAGCATTCCAGACCTCTTCTCACAGTCATGTCTGCTTCATGTTTGCCCAGAGGAGGAATCAGCTCAGATCCAATGTGAGAGAAACACATGCTACCCAGCAACAGGAACAACTGTAAAACCACATCACAGAGAGCACAGGCACGGGTGAAGAAGGAGAAATAGTGGTTTGGGTCACCAAGCCTCCTTGGCAGACAAAGCTTAAATAATATTCCAAGTGACATCTGAAGTCTCACAGCTAGGAAATGCCTGGGCTGGGGCTAGTGCTACGGGCTGTGCCTGACTCCAAAGCCTGTAAGCCCTGCACTCAACCACGCTGCTAATGCAGGGTCCCATGTGGCTCTGGAGAGAGCTACTTCTATAAGAGAAGCATGAGTCATGTCTTCCTTACCATCGGGATAATCTTGCCAAGAGCATGCTGAACTGTCTTGCAAGGACTTGGAATAATTTAAGGAAATAACTGAGGATGAAGTTTAGAAATTAAGGACCAAGCAATATAATTTTCATTTCTAATCATGGGATAAATCTGAAAACATGTATAATGCATTCCACATGTTTGTAAATTATTTTCATCTCTCTTTGGTATTTGTAGGTCATTTATGATTTTCGTCACATGCTAAATTAAATGGTGCCGGAAACAACTTCATAGTCTGGATGCTTAAGTCACAGAAATTGAATGGCTGAGAAGACATCTCCTGCTGATGCAGTTCAGCCCAACAGCTGAAGGCAACTTAACTGAGCCTTTGGTTTAACAGGGCAAACCTGGTTCCCAAGACCCCAAACTGAGATGCTGACATGGATGGAATCCCCTCAGCACCTATGGAAGGGCATGCAGCCAACATATCCTTAACCCTGATTCGGCACTTCTCACGGAGGGCTGTTTCTTACAGCCCTAGAGCCTTGAAAGTTGCAAAAGTCCAAGGAAAGAATAAATGATTAAATTAGGATTCTTTGGAGTGGAACTCAGGCCTAAATATCTTTGGTTTTTTTTTTGTTTGTTTGTTTGTTTTTGTTTTTTTTGTTTTTTGTTTTTTTGTTTTTTGGTTTTTTGTTTTGTTTTGTTTTGTTTTGTTTTGTTTTGTTTTGAGATAGGGTTTCTCTGTGTAGCTTTGCGCCTTTCCTGGAACTTGCTTTGGAGACTATGCTGGCCTCGAACTCGTAGAGATCCTCCTGCCTCTGCCTCCCAAGTGCTGGGATTACAGGTGTGCGCCACCACTGCCCGGCTAAGTATCTTTTAAAGTTCTCAGTGATTGTGGTGTACAGACAAGACAGAAACCGCCACTTTGAACCAACTTGTTTTGATGACTTACTTACAAATTTGTTTTCAATTGAATATAAAACATCTGCTTTTAAATTGTAGCCTTTCAGTCTAACCTACAGTATCTACCTGCTATAGGTACTGTGACCTTCACATGATACCATGAACAGTTGTCTGCCACTTTTAAAGAAAGTGCTCATAAGGTATTTAAAAGTTTCATTGGAATAGAGTGTGTTCTGATAGTTAATCTTCATTATCAATGTGGTGGGCTTTAGGATCACCTAGGAGACACATGTGTGACTGTACCTATGATGGCATACATAGACAGAGGTGTAACTGAGGTGAGAAGAACTGATTGTGGGTGACCCCTTGGGCTGGGGTCCTGGATTGAATAAAAAAGTCAAAGGAAGTAGAGCATCAGTGCTCATCACTCTCTGCTTCCTGAGTGTGGACACAGTGTGGCCAGCAGCCTCACCCTCCTACCACTGTGAATGGTGGACTGTAGCCCTTCAAACTGTGTACCAGAATAAACCCATATGTTGCTTTTGATGGTAGTTTGTCATAGCATCAGAAAAAATGAACTAATACAGATGCATACAGTACCTGAACAAAGTATCCTATAAAACTTGATGAACTAATACAAAGTCTATATAATTATAAAACTAGGAAATAGAAAAACAACTTCTCTAGGCAGCCATTTTCTCCTTTCTCTCAAAGACAACAAAAGATTTTTTCAAAATTATTATATTTGTGTGTGTGTGTGTGTGTGTGTGTGTGTGTGTGAGAGAGAGAGAGAGAGAGAGAGAGAGAGAGAGAGAGAGAGAGAGAGAGAGATGTGTGATGTGTGGGTGCATGTGTGTCACAAAGTGTGTTCAGAGGTCAGAGGACAACTTTGAGGTGTTGTGTCTCCTACCATGAGTTGCAGGGACTGAATTCAGGTCACCAGGCTATGGCAGCAAGCACTTCTACCTGCTAAGTCATTTCACTGGCCTTCAAAAAACAAAAACCAAAGATCTCAAGACCTAACATTGTACATTAATTATGTCTTTGTTCTTTCTTACATAAAAATTTCGACATGCGTGAAGAACAAAACAGCAACATTGGCATCACCTCACTTCACCAATAACAATTATTCACTGTTTTTCTTTCATCTACACCTCAGTCCAATCTCCAGACCTCTGTGTGGGCTCTCTGTCACTATAACCAAGATGCGTGGTGTGATGTATTTATAGATAGAAGAAGTTAATTTTGACTGACATTTTAGAGTTTCCAGTCCATGATGAGTGACATATGGGGCTGAGCTTGCCTTGAGGAAGAACATTGTGGCAGAAAATGAGTGGTAGAGCAAACCAATCTGCTTCATTTCTAGAAAATAAAACAGAGGCTAAGATAATACTTTTCCAACTATTCCATAAGAAAGAAAGAAAAGAAACAGTGCAAACTCTTGTAATGAATCTATTATTAATTACCCTCATATCAAAATCAGATAAAGATACAACAAAAAAGAAAGTTTTAAATAATCTTCCTGATGAACAGATGCAGAAATAACATATTTGCCAGCTGTATTCAAGAACATATAAAAGATATCATTGCTATGATCTAGTTGGCTTCATTTCAGAAGTCCAGGGACAGCTCAACATAAACAAATCTATACATATGTCACATAAATGGACTTGGGGCAGAAATCCCATAACCATCTTAGTAGATCCAGAGAAGGCGTTCGACAAAATCCAACATCCCCTCAGTGTAAAATAACTGAAGAAACTAATAATAGAAGAAATATATCTCAAAATAATATAGGTTATATATGACAAACCTATGGCCAACAAAATGGGAATATACAATACCAAATGGGAAAATACATGAGAGCATTTACTAAAATAAAGAACAAGACAAGGATGTCTACCTTCTTAGTTCTTACTCAATGTGCTACTTGAAGTCTTAGCTACAGCAGTAAGGCAGACAAAAAGGAAGTGGAGAAATCAAAGTATCCACATTTGCAGATGATATGATCCTTCCTATTCATAGCAGACCTAAAGACTCCACCAGAAAGCTCTTAGAACAGTTAAACTTTTTTTTTTTTGCAAAGTGACAGAATACAAAATCAACAAAGTCAGTAGCCTTATATTTTACTAACAAGCATCTTGAGAAAGAAACCAAGAAAATAATCCCATTCACAACTGACTTAAAAATAATAAAGTATCTTGGAATTAATCTAACCAAGGAAGCGAAAAACTTTTACAATGCATTTTTTAAAGCCCTGAAGGAAAACACTGAGGAAGATTCTAGAAAGTAGAAAGACTTTCCATGCTCATGGATTTGAGGGATGCTAATGCCGGCGATAAGCTCACCTTCGCTTCTCTGACTCATTCTGAAATTCTTTGCAGCAGCCTACTTCAACATCGTGGCTTCACCTGAGAAGGAATCTCCAACAAGAACTCCAGCTGCAGCTAGCAGCTTTGAGATGTAGCACACACTTGCAGCGACTTGTGGAACTCTGTCCTTCAAGTAGGACATGGCACTTATCATCTTGAAATCAGAGAACCTGTGACTACCCGTGTATCAGGCCCATTAATATTCCCTTGAAGAAGTGGAGTACATTTCTGTTGCTGAGATAAAGACCATGGCCAACAGTAACTTGGGAAGAAAAGGGTTTATTTCCTCTTACAACTCTCAGATCACACTCCATCATTGAGGTAAGTCAGGGCAGGAACTCAAAGCAGGAACCTAGAGGTAGGAGCTGATGTACAAGCTATGAATGGATGCTGCTTACTGGCTTGCTTCCCATAGCTTACTCTGCCTGCTTACTTATAGCCCAGGGGTTGCACCTCCTCCAGTGACCTGGACTCTGCTATATCAGTCATTGGCAATTAACATGCACTACAGACGTCCCCACAGGCCAATCTAGTGCAGGTACTTTCTCAATTGAGGTTCCCTCTTTCCAAATAACTCTAGATTTTGTCAACTTGACATAAAACTAGCAAGCACAGACCCTCCCCTGAGATGTCAGCCACTCCTTTCCACTTGCCGCTATCAGCTCCACGTAATGCTGCCCCAGTGGCATGTGGTCTCAGAAGTCCTGGAATATATGAGCGGTAGAAGGTTAACTGAAGATAGACTCCATCTATGCAGTTTTTGGAAGAGTGTCATCGGGGTTTGGGTGGGCTCTAGTGACACAGCTGTTTGTCCATCACCTACAAACTTTTAAGTAGCCCTTATCTAAGTTCCCACAATTAAGCTCGATATACCCACTAGTTCATCAAGTTGAACTTGGATGAAATTGTTTCACTGTCTGTCATCAGTACCTTATCTTGGGCAAATAGTCACTTGTTCATGTCTCCCCAGTCACACTCTTACCTGACCATGAATAACACTTTCACAAGGGGACACCATGCCTCACAACTGATGCTTCTCTAAGAGCACCTACAGGGTCTCTGGATTGGAAAATTGTGGGGTCCCTTTTTCCTTTACAGTCAGTTGACTACCAGTCCACAAGGACAAAAGGGCAGAAGTGATGACAGAGAGCTTTGAAAGGCCTGTGAACACAGCAGAAATAGCTTTCCAGGATATGACTTCAGTGAGACAACTCAGCTCTATTCCAGAGCAAGGGGAGATATAAAGGATGGGGGAAAGACTGGAGTATCACCTAATTGCATTGAACAGTATGCTGCTCCTATCCTAAGGCTCCTAGTACAAGTCTAATTACCATATGGGCAGCAGGGAAAAGCTTCTGCAGGGGAAGTGCTCAAAATGTGCATTTCAAGGTACATAGGAAGTGCAAGGAGCATATGATTGTCAACACTGCTAGCAAATGCCTTCCGTGGAAGATGGCTTGTCTTGCCACACAACCTTAGGCAGAAAGGTGACCAAGGAGACACATGATCCAGTCTTGGTAGAGGGGCAGGTTGTATGTTGACTTCCTGGAAGGGTGTCATACCACAGGCTGTCAGCCAAGCTGAAAAGGCCAAGGAATTCAGTGTATTTAATTGTGGGAATGAGCAGACAGGTTTTCTCACATACTGCATAGGTTTTGGATATGCACTGCACACGCTGGCCAGTGCAAAATCATTTTCCAAAATGGCAGAACTGCCCCTTCACCATGTTCAGAGCATGTGAAGGAAGCAGAGCAGGAACTGAGAAAGGGGGCTAGGAAATGGCTCTGATCTGAGTTCGAATTCCCAGCGCCCAAGTGAAAAAGGCAGCTATGACTGGTGTAATCAGTGGGATACAGGTCACAGGGTGGCTTTTGAGTGGGATTTGAGACTGGCTGAGAGAATTCATGCCAGGTGCTGTAAGCCTAGTCAAAAGCCCATGGCTGGGGATATAGGCCTCAGGGGGAGCCCATTGCCATTGTCTTGCTAGATGGGTAGAGTGTCAAGCCGCCTTCTAAATCTTTGTGTTTCTGCTGCCTCAGCCTTGGCCAGAGATGGCTCTCTCTGCAGTCCTCAGCAGTTAGTGCAGACTTATAGCTGGTCAAAGCTCTGAGAGCAAATAGCTTTTGAGTGCTCAGCCCTAGAAGGGACATCTGTGTCAATCCCCACTGTGGCTCAAGGAGTCAGGAGAGAGGGGACAGAAAGAAAGTGAAAGCCAGAGGCTGGGGAAGCCCTGTCTCCTGGACATGACATGGCTGCCACCTCACAGCAGCTGGAATCACCTGCACAAAACTGACCGAGCAGTCAGCATTCCAGCAGGCAGCGCCGACTGGGCTCAGTGGGTTAAAAAAATAAAAAGAAGAAGAAAGGCGAGGGCACAGAGTGTGTGTGAGGGGTACATGTAGGAGCGCTAGGGGAGTGGGAGGGGGAAGTGAGGTGGATATGATCAACATAGGTTGTTTACATGTATGAAATTAACAAAGAATAAATAAGTTACTCTCTTTAAAAAAAAAAAAAAAAAGGTCAGGTGTTGTGCACGCCTACATTCAGGATCAGGGACAGGCAGATCCTGGGAGCTCAGTGGTCAGCCAAGCCTAAGTGGCAAGCTCCAGGTTCAGTGTATACCCAGTGTCCTCCTCTGGCCTCTGGATGCACCCATGTCCATGCACACAGGTGCACACATACATGCACACCAAATACAACAGAGACCACAAGAAATAGTTTTTTAAGAACTTAGAAAGGAAAGGGACGGTTGGCGAGAAGCAAGAGGGTCCATGCAGCCACGTTATAGTAAAAGAAATTTTAGCAAGCATTTGATAGAGAGTCACAGTCTTTCCCCTGAAGCAGTCCCGGAAAAGAGTGGTGATTGGCAGGCAAGGGGAACAAAGGGGCTTAACTGATAATGTAATCAGGAAAGAGAAAATAAGTATCAGAAACATGTTGCCACACAGTCCCCACAGGTGAGGGATGTGAATGACCTCTGCTCATCTCAATACGGTCACAGGCCTCAGCAGAAGAATCAGCATCCACTGGGGAGGTCAGCTCCTTCCCCTCTTCCTGTAGGCCTAACAGTGACAAGCCTGGTCACTTTGCTCTGGCCTCTCTGTAGGCCCACAAGAAACCCTGGGGGGATTCTGGGTGGCTGCTGCTTCTCCTCCTAGAATCTGTATTTTAACAGTAACTCAGAGTCTTCAAGACTGACAGGCACAAGTCTCTCCATTGTGTAATTGAGAGACATGAGTTTAGGAAGGATCTTTTCAGCATTGCTCAATTTCTAACAGAAATCAGCCCTGCCTTCACAAGGCCAGCCCTGACCAGCTCTGTGCACAGAGGGAAATAAATCCCAAGTCACTCACCATGACCTTGAGTCCAGTAGAACTGTCTCAACTTAAATGGCCCAGTGGTTCTTCAAAATACAGAACATAAAGAAACCACAGAGCATAAAGAAAGACATATGCTATATAATTAAAGTGTGGAGAACAGAGAAAGAAAAAACTTCCTTAAGAGAAAAAAGTATATTTATAAAAAACAAAAATAAACCAACCAGAATTTTCACATTTGTTCAAGAAGAGATTTCCTTTTGTAGCCTTCTGGCATACTCTAAAAAACCTTCATAAAAAATTCTTCTAATTTTCAGTTAAGAATGTGTAGGCGCTTAAAACAAAAGGCCTGGAGACATAATTTTAAAATATCTGTTTAATTGTATGTGTATACGTGTGTGCCTGATAGTGTATACGCCCACCAGGTGTATGCAGTGCTCACAGAGGGCAGAAGAGGCATCAAATCCCCTGGAGCTAGAGTTACAGGGTTGTGAGCTGCCTTCTGGGTGCTGGGAATCGAACCCCACTCTTCTGAAAGAGCAGTAAGCACTCTTAACCACTAAGCCACCCCTCCAGCCCTTGGAAACAGAATTCTAAAAAGTGGATAAGTATAACAACACACTGGTCAAGTTGAATGGCAGCCTAGAGTCCCAGCTACTTGGGTGGCTGAGGTAGGAAGATTGATTGCGCCTGGAAATTTGAGTCCAGCCAGGGCAATATATCAAGCAAGACTCTATCAATCAAATTGATTGAATGATTAATTAAGTGAGAAATGCCTTCAAAGTGATCACTTTAGACAGGACTTATGGAAGCCTGGAGTGAATCATGCACAAAGGGAACTGACCCAGAGCAATCTCCACAGCTCTAAGTAGCAAAGGCATGGGCTGTTCAGGAACACATAAGAAAATAATCCTTAGACATCCTAAATCTATTTGTGAAGGTATGCCAGGAAGAGGGGAGGGCAGTCAAGTGGGTCCAGATATAGCTGGAAGCCGACAGGACAGCATTCCCGAATGTTCAGATCCTGACCCAAGCACCCACCTCGCTTGTGCACAAAAAAGCAAACACAAAAAAGCTGCCCAATAAATATATTTGTTTGAAAAATACTTTGGGACAGCTGGGGAGAAGGGCCAGTGAGCACATGTTGAGCTAGTGTGAGGACCAGAGTTTGGACCCCCAGGACCCAGCATCTGCCTTTAATACCAGTACACAGGAGGCAGAGGCCCTGCTTCAATACACAAAGTAAAGAGTCATCAAAGATGCATATACATCCACATACCAGTAAACACACATGCAAAAAAGGCAAATGTATTTCTTATATACATTATAGGCACAACCAGTTGTAACATGTCCTTAGTCAAAATATCAGCCACAATCCTGTGTTACTTAACAACAAAGGGTCATTCTGGAAAACACATCTCTATTTCAACACCGTGAGGGCACATACTTCTGTATTGAAGATTTGCTCTAAAAAGCAACTGTCCTCCAAAATTGGTTGAAATATGTGAAAATCCTTCAGTTGTCTGATGTTAGCATTCATTCTCACCTGGGTATCCAGTCACGATTCTTGAGGCATTGTACTCACCCAGAGCTAGCCTGAAATTCAGCAGTAGATCTGGCCTTTACTTTCAAAACTACAATTTTTTTTTTTTGCATAGCTCACAATCATCATGGTACTGATGAGTATGTGTGTCCACTATGGTGCTGATGAGAAGGTGTGTCTATCATGGTATTAATGAGTATGTGTGTGTGTGTGTGTGTGTGTGTGTGTGTGTGTGTGTGTGTGTGTGTTTAGTTGGAGTTTTCCTACCTGGCCCAGAGTCAGGGCAAATCTCTCTCACCTGCCAGGCCCATAGACGCTCAGACCCAACCAAGTAAACACACAGAAACTTATATTGTTTACAAACTGTATGGCCGTGGCAGGCTTTTTGTTATTTACTTCTTCTATCTTAAATTAACCCATTTTCTGTTAGTCTATACTTTGCCACATGGCTTGTGGCTTACCAGTGTCTTTACATGCTGCTTCTCATGGTGGCAGCTGGCGGTGTCTGTCTGCCCCAGCCTTCTACCTCCCAGAATTCTCTTCTCTCTTGTCCCGCCTATACTATCCTTCCTGCCTGGCTACTGGCCAATCAGCACTTTATTTATTTTAACCAATCAGATCAACACATTTGACATACAGAACATCACACAGCATGTGTGTGTGTGTGTGTGTGTGTGTGTGTGTGTGTGTGTGTCCGTCCATCATGGTGCTGATGAGCAGGTGTGTCCATTATGGTGCTGATGAGAAGGTGTGTCCATCATGGTGCTGAGAAGTGTGAGTGTCTGAATCTGGCCTTCAGTCCTCACAATGAACATGAATTGTGTTCATCTCATTGGCTTCAATGAAGCAGATCCTCTATTTCATTATTACTTGTGTTATCAGCCACAGGCATTTGGGAAGGTTTCTGGTACCAGGCATGAATTCTCTCTGTGGAGCAGGACTCAATCAAATCCAAAGCTGGTTGGTTACCCCACAACATTCATGCCATGGTTGTACCAATGCTTGGTAGGTCGGTATTACAGCTTGCGGGTTCACAGCTGGGTCAGAGCACTGATGACTTTTCTTCTCCAGTAGCCTCTATAGTAACTTCTGGCACTATGAAAGCTAGTCTGAAGTGAAGAAACTTCCAGCTCAGTTCCAGCTTGATTTCTCTGTGTCCTACAAACAATAGGGTCTTGTCACCTTGTTTTGGTGATAACCAAAAGCAATGCCACTAGCCTGTGTTGTTTTGGGGCCTACCTGACCAACAGTTGATGAGAGGTACCCCATCTTGGCACTGGGATTTTTGTTGAATGACTTATGGCTTCTAGAGGCAGCATTATCCACCTATGAAAGATGCCTCCCTTAAAACTTCTTTTCAAGTTACATTTTTTCAAGTAGCTTACAAAACAGAGAGTTTCTGTTCCAGTTTGGTTTCTGTCTCTGTGATTAAAATCAGGACTGAAAATCAACTCGGAGAGGGAAGGGTTGATGTCCTCTTACAGCCTGTAGTCTATCATGGAGGGAAATCAAGGCAGGAACTGAAGTAGAGACAGTGGAAGAATGCTGCCTATTGACTTGTTCTCCACAGCTTGCTCAGTCTATTTTCTCATATAATCCAGGACCATCTGCTCAGGAATGCCCTACCCACACTGGGCGGGGCTCTCCCAGACCAATAGTTAATCCACAAAATGTTCCACAGACATGTCCAAATGTCAGTCTGATGGAGGCAATTCTTCAGCTGAGGTTTCCTTTTCCAAGATTGTGTCAAGCTGACAGAAATCAACTAAAATAATTTCCATATGGATTTTCCATACATCTTTAGATTGTGATAACACTCCCCTCTATCCTTTCCTCTCTTCACGACCCCATCCCTATCCACACCTAACCCTTTCCACTCCAGTATTCCTTCTGCTCTCACATCATGTGTTCTACTCTACTCCCTCCCCCAAGGCCTCGTTCACCACCATCACCACCATTCTGATGACTCCTTTCTAGCTTCCTGGACTCTACAGGCACTCCAAGATGTGTCTTTCTGGGCGTGGTTTACCTCATTTAGCATAGTATTTTCCAGTTCTATGAATTCCCAGTAAACATCACGATCTTATTTTTTACAGACGAATAAAATCACATTGTGTTATGTACCACATTGTCATCTTTCGTTCATCAATTGATGAACATCTGTGATGATTCCATTTCCTAGCTGTTGTGAATAGAGCAGCAATGAACATGGATGTGAAAATACCCATGCAGTAGGACAAAGAGTCCTTGGGGTATGTGCAAGAATAGTATAGCTGGGCCACATGATAGTTCTATTTGTTAGCTGTTTGAGAAATGTCTGGGCTTATTTCTATAGTGGCTGCGCCGTTTATGCTCCCGTCAACCGTGGATAAGGGTCCCCCTTTCCCACCCTCATCAGCACTTATTATTAGTTGTTCTCTTCACCCTTGTCCCTCCACAGTCAAGTTAGCAAAGCTAGGGGAGGTTTTCCTATAGATCTCCTGGTTTCATCTTGGACACTCTTTGGTTTTGAATTCCTGTAGTTTTACTAAATGTCCTAGTGTATAGTTTTCTTTCCCCCAGTACTAATCTGCTTATTATTCTCCGAGCTTTTAGAAATGGTAAGGTTTTTTTGTCTGTTACTAATTCTGGAAAATTCTCTGCCATGTTTACTTTCCATATTTTCTGGGCTCCTTCCTTTCCTCGTTGTTAGCATTCCTATTGACATATGTTCCCCTATAAAATTATTCTTCAGCTTGGGATATTTATGTTCTGCTTTTAAATTGTTCTTAGATTTGTTTACTTTTGTGTGTATATGAGTGCTTTGTCCGCATATGTGTATGTGCAGTGTGCCATGCTCTTGGAGGTCAGAAGAAGGTATCAGATCCCTTGCTACAGAATTACAGATGGCTATGGGCCCCCATGTGGGTGAGAACTGTACCCAGGTCCTCTGCAAGAGCAGCAAAAGCTCGTAACCATGGAGCCATCTCTCCAGCTTTTATTCTGATTTTGCTTTGCTTTTCAGTGTGGGAAATTTTCTGTCAATATGTCTTCAAGTTTATTGTTATTATCATTATCATTATTATTATTATTATTATTATTATTATTATTATTAGGCCCTGGTGGTCAGTCTACTGTGGCCTGGCATCTTTCTGAGCTTGGCAACATGGAGTACTTCCTCCCCATAGCAGGGAGCTTCCTGCATTCCTTATCTGGAGAATGTCTCTAGGTCCAGATGCCTGACTTACCTCTAGTGTGACCCTTGACACAGTCCCCTGCAGAAGCTTTTCCCTGCTGCCCATATGGTAATTAGACTTGTCCTAGGAGCCTTAGGATAGGAGCAGCATACTGTTCAATGCAAATTAGGTGATACTCCCGTCTTTCCCCCATCCTTTATATCTCCCTTCGCTCTGGAATAGAGCTGAGTTGTCTCACTGATCCTGGAAAGCTCTTTCTGCTGTGTTCACAGGCCTTTCAAAGCTCTCTGTCATCCTTTGTCCCTTTGTCCTTGAGTAGTGGTGGCCAATGGACCGCAAGGGAAAAGAGGACATTTCTTCTTCTTCTTCTTCTTCTTCTTCTTCTTATTATTATTATTATTATTATTATTATTATTATTTTATTTACTATGTCCAGTTGACTCATAAACTCATCAAAGGCATTTTCATTCCGCTGCTGTGTTTTTCATTTACAGCATTTGCTTTTGTTTCTTTGAGTTCCCATTTCTATAACAATGCATCTTTCTATTCCTTCCTGTCACCCACTTTCCCATTAGCATGTGAATTAGTTTTTATTTTTTTGTTGATTTTTTTTTTCTTAAGACTTAGTCACTTGAACTCCAGATCTTCCTGCCTCTAATTCCAAAGTGCTGGGATTACAGGTGTACACCAAACACCATGTCTCATAATGACAGTTATTTTAAGACACTGACCTAATATTTCCAACATTCTGCTGTATGTGAATCTAGGTCTGCTGTTTGCCCTGTCTCTTTAGTTGTTCAATACTGAAGTATTTGTAACTTTGCTGAAAACTAGACATGCTGAATTTGGTAGAGAGAACCAAGGAAGATGAGTGATTAGTAGGGTTTGTATTTACTTTGATATGAGAAAAACTGCGTTTACTACTGTCTTGGCTATGGAGGTCAGAGGTTAAAATATCCTCTGTTGTCCTTGGATTTCTCTCCTCTTGTCTTTGGACTTTTTCCAGAGACTTCTTAAGCAAGTTCTGAGGCATGCACAGTTCCTCCCAATGTTCTCTGTTGGTATTGAGCAGGAGCCCCAGTTGGTGTGATAGCTGGTGTGGAGGGAGTGAAATGTTAATACTTCAGAGTCCTGACTTATACTAGATGATGTCTCCATCAGCTTCTTGTGACTGAAAATGCATTAACGTCATTGCTCAGCTTAACTAGCTTAAGTACTCTCAGAAGTTGTACTCAGCTGGGTTCTCTAGAACAGCAGAACTCATGGAATGAATCTATTCACACACACACACACACACACACACACACACACACACACACACACACGTATATATAAGTGGGATTAAACAGAATCACTTGTAGGCTATGGTCCAACTAATAATGGACCAAAATCCAGCCCAATAATGGTAGGCTATGAACAGCAAGTCCAAGAATCCAGAAGTTGCTCAGTCCACAAGGTTAGATATCTCAGCAGGTCTTCCGTAGATGTTGGAATTTTGAAGAGCTAGGCTCTAAAGCCAGTGAGGGAATAGACTTGCTAGCAAGGTGAGGGCAAGTAGGCAAAGAGCAAAAGCTTCCTTCTTCTATGTCCTTATATAGACTCC